>NW_027494538.1:0-324303 GCF_021521415.1 Bidens hawaiensis | reverse complement strand
GTAAAATAGGCCAAAGATGCACATACTAGACGGGAATTTTATGTGTTACTAAGGGGATAGTGACTCTGATGATACACTATTGGGGCTCGAAGGTTCTTAGTCAATAAATATCAAATTAGGAATTTTTAGGAAAAAGTCCAATAATATTTAGGAATAGCTCGTACGACCTCCATAAGACCATTTCTACCATCAAATTTCACCCGGGTGCGTCTAATTAGTACCATCAACGAGTCCTTGGCTTATGGTGATTTGTCGAACCAGTTTGCTTCGACTCTAGTTCTTCTAGCTCTCTTTGTCTAAGATGGGGTTCGACTTAAAACGCTTAATGCAATTGGGGGCTTGATTGGTTAGTGGCTGGGTTTAAGTGGACAAAAATACCGGCAATCGCGGTAAATATGCCGAGCTGTTTCTTGTGCTTTAGTAATGTTAAATAATCTGGGAGTTTGTTGTTTTTTCAATTCGTTATGATTCTGTGTAGATTTCTTTTTCAGGGACGAAAAAGGTGTAAGTGTGTGAATGTTTGACGTGTTGTAAAAACACATTTTTTCTTGCTATTTTCTATGTCGTTTTGCGCTTAAACATTAATGAATATCATTTTTTATGTGTGAATTTACATTTTTGTGTATGTGATAGGTCCCACGTTGAAGAGAGCGGGAAACCGAGTCAAGTGACGAAAGAATCAGCTAAAACGGAGCTCGAATGAAGCCGATATGCACAAACAAAGTTTAAACGAGTCAGCAGTCGATAAACGAAGACCCAAAGGGCATGACCACGCCACGCGGCCACCTGAACCTTCACGGTCACGTAACGCGGCGCCCTAGGGGTGTTCCATGGCTGCCCAATTGCATCAACATGAATATTTTGTCTTATATGGGCTTATATGGGCTTGTTTGGACCTAGTTTGGCTTGTTTATCAAGTTAAATGATATATTTAAGAACCCTAAACCCTAAAAACGAATGGAGGACCCTTCCACCCACCAAAGATCTGTTCCAAACGAAATACCAAGGAGGAGAAGCAGCCGGTTCGTTATTTCATCACCGGTTGTCGGTTTTGAGTATTTTTACGATTGTGAGTTCGTTTTTGAGTTTTAGACATTCAAACAAGTTGTAATCAGATTCTAATAATCATGTTTATCATATTTATCTATTTTATCTGTTGTCCATTCATTATTCTTGGCTAAACTCGTTTGAATCACCTAGGTTTGATGTTTAACGGTTGATCTATCACTTTCGGTGCTAATATTGTGTTTGATTGTTAAGTTAATGTAAATTCATAATTTGTGATATTATTCCATGAAACTTGCTGCCATTAGATGTATTTTAGGTTGCATGAGCCCCGAGTATTTGATTATTGCATGAATTTGTTTCGTGTAGTCGTTAATTGCTAGTTCGGTTAATACTGAGTGGATTGATTGATTGTGGTAGACGCGTGTAACACCCCGCAAACCGCAGCGGAAACGTAAACGGGATGCGACAGACACCTCTAATATCAACCACATTGTTTATAAAGAAAACTGAATGCATTAATATACTTCAAAATTACATTATCTCGTATTTCATTACCGTCTAGGTGATACACACATCATACCATACGATACATAACTCTATTTGTTATATGTATCCTAACATCCTGCACGCAAATCTTACACACATCAAGCACTTAGCACGTAAGCAATCATTTCATCTTAATTGTACCTGAAAAAGCATGTGAGAAAACGGGTCAACTACGAATAGTTGGTGAGTTTCACAATTTTAGTAAACCATGATAAATCCATATCATAATATAATACTATCTGGGGACACTGTTAACCCAGTACTGTACTTACTCCGGGGACAATGTTAACCCAGAAACACTTTTAGGAACCCCTGGGGACACTGTTAACCCAGTACTGTACTCACTCCGGGGGCAATGTTAACCCGGAAACACATCCAAAGACATCTGGGGACACTGTTAACCCAGTCCTGTACTCACTCCGTACGATTCCCGTACAATAAACATTATATAAATTCATTCATTTCCATGCGATCAGTATGTATTTAAACATTTCAACAGTAACATGCTTTCCGCCCCGGGAAAATATTTGAAAACAATTCAGAAAAAGGGGCTCGTGAAACTCACCTTAGCACATGCAAGCGGGTAGCAACAATCAATATCAGTTAACACGTCCAATCTGTAATATGATCCCTACGATCGTTACTATACACTCATTATTAATATAACTTTAACCAGGTTAACCGGTACATCTGGGGACACTGTTAACCCAGCACTGTACCCGTTCTGGGGGCAAGGTTAACCCAGAAATACTTTTCCGGACTCAGATTGTGATGTCGTTTAGAGTTCAACAGTCAAATCTTCTAATAGCTTGTTTTCCCCGTTTTGCGTGCCTAGCACGGTTATCCAATTTTATGTTTCAAAATGAGTTTGGTCACACACGACCCGAAAATAGTTGTTGACTGATAATTTAATTAAAGTGGTGAAATTAGTACTCGGTTTAGATGCCCCGATTGACCGCGGGACCCGTTTCCGTCTTTGGCGTACCGGAAACTGTTAAATCGGTTAAAAATACCCAAATCATCCGAATTATTTTCGGATGATTCATTTTTACTTGTTTAACTCAATTATATGAAAACAGTCCATTTTTAGGGTTTTTATATACCAGTCAGCTCGCTTAAGCGAACTTCACCGGTTTACGCGTTTTAACTTTAAAAGTATGATAATTAGCACAAATAATTATCCGTTTAACCTCGGATCTGGAAATTTTGTACAAATAACATTTTGACCGTGGGGAAATTTATAAAAATATTTACAGAATTAATTTCTATATTTAAAATTTATTTATCTATTTTTAAACACCATTTAAACACTAAATATGTCGTAAATACCAAACGATCTTAGAAAAATCCCAAATTTTTCCTGGATGTCCCCTGCCATCCACATAGTCCCCTGTAATTTTTCCAGAACCAAAATATTCTTTTACATGCCTTTTTTACTAAAACCGAGCTAGAAATCCCTAGAACTCGTTTAACCGAAAAGCCTACTTAGACTTCTCCAACAGACATCAAATTTTGTGTGTGACTTATACATGATATGAAAAGCTTATCTGCAATTTTCCAGAATTTATTTATGATATTTAACTATTTTTAACCATTTTTGGCCAGAACCGAGCATTAAATTCACCAAATATTCATCCTTTGTCCAAAAATTACCAAAAATTCACAGAACTCTTATTTTCATGTGTAGAACATCCTTGTAAAATTTCATGACCTAACTCTAAATGACCAACAATCTGTCCAAAAACACATACACCGACATAAACCGAATATACCTTTCGTTTTCCGCCACTACAAGCTACAAACTCGTCTTTTCGCCTTATCTACCACTAAATACAGAGCCTACAAACAACATACCACAATACCAAGCAAGTTACACTCACTATCAAGCCTCTTACACTATAGTTTAGGTTATGATTCACAAACAAAGATTTAAACCGTAAAAATTCGTTTTTGGTTCGTTTAACTCCTTTCTTGGACCAAGATCCCTTGTATAACCTGTATACATCACTTGATCATGCAAGAATCGGTTTTCATCTTTGAAACCTCATTTTCTTGCAAACAAAACTCAAGAAACGAAGATGAACACGTGATTAACTCGGTTTTTTACCTCGGTTTTTCTTGCTCCAAATATCGGTTTTGAGTTCATGAAAGTGGAGAGACTTGAAGATTGTTGATATGTTTGATGAAAAAGAAAAAAAAATGGGAGAATGGGGATACCCATTTCCGATCGGCACTCTTAGGAAGTGGGGTGGGACCCACAAGTTCATTTTTGGCCACTCATTTGGATATCCGCAATCCGGATAATGTTTTGGATAATCTGGTTCAGTTCGTTTCTCGGTTAAACGTTTAATTCGGCTTAAAACGAGGCCAAAACGGTTGTTTTTCGGCTAAAAAATGAAATTTATATAAAACCGATTTAAAAACTTTAAAAACTTAAACCATGACATTTTTTAACTCAAACATCATATTATTAATTATCGCGCATCTTTTTCGGCTTGATCGATTGTCTCTTGCTCGGTTTGGTATTAAAGGTTTCGTTTAATGTACCGTCGTACCATTAAATCGAAATTCTTTTTCTGTGCCGTACTTTACTTATCCCGAAGCATTAATGCTTCGTAAAATCACTAAATATCATATATCTCGTCTATAATTGAACCCTCGATTCGTTCGGGTTTCAATAACAATCAATCGATTAATCGCATATTCAATACGATGAATTATTTATTCACGCACAATCAATACAGTGAACCCTGTATTCTCGTATAGTTACTATGGTAACTCATGCACCCGACATTACATATGACGTAACTAACGTCTACCGGTTAGGGTATACCTGGTTTCGTCGGAATCGTTACATTCTCCCCCCGTTAAGAAATTTCGTCCTCGAAATTTTACACGCCCACTATCTCCTTTCGAGAGAAAGGTGGGGGGTTTTTCCTTCAGAATTCACCCTCGCGTTACCAAGTATAATCTGGTCCTCGCTGTGAATTCCACTTAATCTTAATTAATAAAGCTTGGTATGTCCAAACTGTTTAGTTTTCCCGTCTACTATCTCTACGGAATTAGTTATGATATCAAGCATGTCTTCTATGAGTACCTCTATTACTAGTACTTTCGTTGCCTCATCGCTTAGGCACTTTTCAATCCGTATACATGGCAAAATATCATGTATAGTACTTAGCCCCTACCGTACTTTAATCGATAAACTAAATGACCAATCATGGAGATAGTCTCATGAGACCTAATATATTAAGGAGCTATTTTCGGTTTTGCCAAACCTCATATCACCTCTCGAAGGTGATGCCTTAAAAAAATGCCTTGTCACCTCTTTCCAGTGACAATGGTTTTCTTTGAAGGTTGGCATAAATCATTTGCCAATCTCGCACTGCTTTCAACTTATCTTAAATATTATAAATCCGATTGGTTGTTTCTCGAATCAATTCAAATCTTATGGCTTGATCAACACCCATTTTCAATTTAACAAATTGGTGATAACTACTTCACCCATAGAAAGCTTCAAGCTCTCGATGCTTCCTTCCCCTCATTCCAATAATGGAAGTAGGATGACTATTTCGATCTGAGATCATTGAAAATGGTACTCCACGACGAGATAACATTTCCCCATCAGGAATTTGGGCGAGAATTCATTGTGGTAATCGTCATAGATTGGAATGAAATGCGAGGATTGGTTAATCGATCCGCGATTACCCAATTTACCTCATGCCTTTGATATATCTTGGGAATTTGCATCCCGAAATCCATTGTAAATTATTCCCACTGTCATTGCCAAATGTTCTGTCGTTGTGGCATTCCCTAGGGTTTTCGGTATGCAGCCTTATCTCTTGCATAACTTAAATTTTCACCAACATACGTAGCCATATCTTTCTCCACACTCGGTTATTGATAAAATCCTTTCAGATATTCATATCATCAATAGTCTAATCCGATCCCGGATGTATGAAATATTTCGATCTATGCGCTTCGTCCATGATTAATTCCCGAAGGTCATGGAGGGTCGGGATCCAAACCCGATTTTTGAAATATAGAATTTCGTCCACGCGCTGTTCGAACTTTTCTCATTGCCGTATAGTTCCTCCTTTTCGCTGTTCCTCTTTCAACGCCTCACGTTGAGCGACTCGAATCAGGTCCGAAAAGTTCGACTAGACTATCAACCCTAGCGCTCGCACTCGCACCCGCAATGGCTTAACCCGATCTTTCCTACTCAAAGCATCGACTACGACGTTAGCCTTGCCGGGGTAATAACGGATGTCACAGTCATAATCGCTTAACAACTCGTCCATCTTCGTTGCCTCATATTCAGTTCTTTCTGATCGAATATGTGCTGCAAACTTTTATGATCGGTGAAGATGGTGCACTTCGTATCGTAGAGATAATGTCTCCACATTTTAAGTGCGAAGATAACCGCTCCCAGTTCTAAGTCGTGAGTAGTGTAATTTTTCTCGTGTAATTTTAACTGTCGGGAAGCATAGGTTATAACCTTATTATACTGCGTCAACACGCATCCTAACCCTTTACGCGATGCGTCACAATACGCAACAAAACCATCGTCTCCATCGGGGAGACTTAAAATCGGCGCTTGGCACAATTTTAATTGTTTCTATCTTATTTGGATCTTTGTGAAATCTTTGTTTGCTTTACAACATGACCAAGGGATTATGCCTTCTATATTCAAAATAACATTTCGAAAACTTCACGTATAGCTCCTCTTGCTTTAACACTTCCACAATTTTCTTAACCGTCGTTCGTGCTCTTCTTTACGTTGCAAATATATCAAAATATCATCAATGAATGCTATGACAAATTCGTCAAAATAAAGTTTATAGACTCGGTTCATGAGGTCCATGAACACTGCCGGCGCATTTGTTAGCCCGAGAGGCATAACTAAGAATTCATAATGGCCGTAACGAGCCCGAAACGCTGTTGTTGCAACGTCCTCTGTAACACCCCGACCGATGGCGGATTATACATCTGGGCGCCACGTATTGTTTCATTACTCGTGACACTATTTGGGTGTCAATATTTAATAAATACGTTTTCATTGCGCACGCTCAGAACACAAATCGTAAAGTAACATAAATCATATCATAACTCAAAATATTCAAAAACATAATTCGTCTTGTTACATTTTAATCTAGGTCCAAAGAAAAAGAAAACATCCTACGTGTCCTTGAGATTCCCAAAAGCAGCTACAGCAAACCTGAACATGTGTTAAAATAAAACGTCAACACTTGCGTGTCGGTGAGAAATCAAGTTTAATAGATATAAATAGATAATAAACACTGCGCGCAACATGTGCTTAACTGGGGTTTAACATAGGGTGTAATCAGATTGTGATCAAGCCTTAGATCATAGCTCATAGTTCAATCCGTGCTCCCAATTGAGCACAAAAACAAGAAATCGTACGTGCATGTGTAACAAAACAGGAAAACCGTAAACGATAGGTCTCCCGTGTTCATCTAATGGATCCATGAAAACTTCGGAATAGGCCGTCAAAGCGGTTAATGATTCACACATACAAATAAACAGCCAAGTAAACGTCCATAACACATGGGGTTTTGCGCACATAAATTTCATAAACAAGTTTAAGACTCAAGTTGTACGAACACATGAACATCCCAAAACATTAAAAATAAAATGGGATTAAGTACGAGATTACTCACCTGGAAAAAGGTGTGTTGAAAGATAATGCAAGAACCAACTTTTAAACAAGCACAAGTTAACCTATAAGTAAGAGGTTATTGGTTTAACGATTGGTTTTTATGTCTTGAATATATGCAGTAAGTATCGATTTTTGTTAGTTAAACAAATTAAAACAAAATATATATATTTATATTTACCGAGATTCTGGGCAGAACAGAAGAGAAGACGGAGGCAAAGAGAGGAGTGGCGCTGCTGAGGAATTACGGCAGAGAGCAAAGGGAGAGAGATTTGAGGAGTGTTTAAGTGTAGTGTGTGTAGTGTTAAAAGAAAATAGCTTAATTTATAGGGAAAACTCTAGGGAACACAATCCCTTGAAAAGGGGAAAAGATCTTAACAAAGCACAAGAAAACAAAAGCAAAAGATATCAAAAGATATGCCGGCAGCTGCAGGGGATGGGGAAAAGCTGACAGGTTACAGATAAAGCATGGGAGGTGTCAGATAAAACACTGTTCAAGGCATGCAAAAGAAGATTTCAAAAGATTATGTCAGTCACTTTTTCTGTCAACCAATAGGATTGGTGCGCATGCTGCGCCGAAAGTGGCTTTTCGGACAGATGTCGGAACTGACCTACAGTGCTCATACAAAAGATAAGATATTTCAAAAGCATACAGGCTGACCTAAACAGAAGAAAAGACTTAAGGTCTAGCGCGAGAAGATTCGAGCGCTGCGCGAGGGCGGAGGCAGACAGAGAACAATTCTTAGCGCGTCGCGGGAAGAACTACAATTCTTAGCGCGCCGCGGGAAGAACTACAATTCTTAGCGCGCCGCGGGAAGAACTAAAATCCTTAGCGCGCCGCGGGAAGAACTACCATTCTTAGCGCGCTGCGGGAACAGTTTGCCTCGCGTATCGCAGGAACAGTTGGTCTTCGCGCAGGCTTCCTTGTAAGGAGTCTGGCGCTTGGAGCTGCGCAGACATCCTTAGGCGGGAAGAACCAAAGGACAAGCAAAGAGTTAAGAGAAAAAGGGGTTTCAAGGCTTAAGGGTTAAGCAGAGGGGCGGGACGGCGACAAGAGAGAAAAAGAGGCGGGACGGCGACAAGAGAGAAAAAGGGGCGGGACGGCGACAAGAGGGAAGAAGAGGCGGGACGGCGGAAAGGAATTATTATTATTAGTAAGTAATATAAAAATATATATATATATATATGATTTATTTAATGTTAATTTTACAAAGATTAAAAATCAAATTTTAAATTATAAAAAGAATCGGATTCGAAAACGGGTACCTGGGTCGGGTCGGATTTGGGCAGATGTCACAGTCTCCCCTACTTTAAGAAATTTCGTCCCGAAATTTATCTCGAAGTAGGTTGCGCAGAGAAAAGGTGCGGGTACTTGATCTTCATCTGATCTTCCCTTTCCCAAGTGAACTCGGCTCCGCGCTTGGACTGCCAACGAACTTTGACAATAGGGATGCAACTGCGCTTGGTTTGCTTTACCTCGCGATCCATAATCTCAACAGGCTTCTCAACTAAATGCATAGAGTCATCAACTTGAACTTCATCAAGTGGTATGTGGAGGTTCTCGTCAGCTAAACATTTCTTGAGATTGGATACAAGGAAAGTTGGATGCACATTGCTGAGCGCGGGCGGCAGGTCCAGTTTGTAGGCAACTTTTCCCACCCTCGCAAGAATCTTGAATGGTCCAACATAACGAGGTGCAAGCTTACCTTTCTTCCCAAAGCGGACAACACCCTTCCAGGGCGACACTTTAAGGAGAACAAGATCACCAACTAGAAATTCGAGAGGCTTCCGCCTGCGATCTGCGTAACTCTTCTGTCGGCTTCTGGTAGTCAGCAGATGATCACGGATCTTGGCGATTTTATCGGTTGTCTCTTGAACTAGTTCGGGTCCTGTGATTTGAACTTCACCCACTTCGCTCCAACAAATCGGGGAGCGGCACTTTCGACCGTAAAGTGCTTCAAATGGGGCCATACCGATGCTGGAATGATAGCTGTTATTATAAGAGAACTCGATCAGAGGTAGGTGTGAATCCCAATTACCTCCAAAATCAAGAACACAAGATCGAAGCATATCCTCAAGGGTTTGGATGGTTCGCTCAGACTGTCCGTCAGTCTGAGGATGATATGCAGTACTCATGTCCAAACGAGTTCCTAACGCAGATTGGAGAGATTTCCAAAAACGAGATATAAAACGGCCATCGCGATCGGATATGATGCTCAAGGGAGTACCATGACGGCAGACAATTTCCTTGACATAAAGATGCGCAAGTTGTTCAACACGGTAGGTTTCACGTATGGGCAGAAAGTGGGCAGACTTGGTCAATCGATCCACTATTACCCAAATGCTATCATGTTTGCTTGCGGTCAAGGGTAACTTGGTGATAAAGTCCATTGCTATACTTTCCCATTTCCACGCAGGAATTTCAGGTTGTTCGAGCAAACCAGATGGGCGTTGATGTTCAGCTTTTACCTTAGAACAAGTTAGGCATTTAGCTACGAACACAGCAATATCCTTTTTCATACCAGGCCACCAATAAGAAAGGCGCAAATCTTTGTACATTTTGTCAGCACCAGGATGAATGGAATACCGAGTTTTGTGCGCTTCACTCAGTATGACAGAGCGAAGATTCTCATCATTGGGGATCCAGATGCGATTGAGATAACAGAGAATTCCATTCAGGTTAGGGACTAGATGTACTTCTGCACCACACGCTAACTCGGCGCGAAGGTTGCCTTTGCTGATCGATGCGCGCTGCGCGTCGCGAATGCGCGATTCAAGATCGTTTTGGATTGACGCGAAACGAAGCTGCGTGCGCGGCAAGATACAGTTGAGTTGACTGGGTTTGCGGCTGAGCGCATCGGCTACCACATTAGCCTTTCCAGGGTGATATCGGATCTCACAATCGTAATCGCTGATGAGTTCGTTCCATCGGCGTTGTCTCATGTTAAGTTCCTTTTGATCAAATATGTGCTGAAGGCTTTTATGGTCTGTGTAAATGATACACTTAGTCCCATAGAGGTAGTGTCTCCAGATTTTTAAGGCAAATACAACTGCACCAAGTTCGAGGTCGTGAGTCGTATAATTCTTTTCATGAATTTTAAGTTGCCTTGACGCGTAAGCGATAACCTTGCCTCGTTGCATAAGTACACAACCGAGACCTTGGTTGGAGGCATCACAATAAACGACAAAGTCATCAGTACCCTCAGGTAACGCTAGAACAGGAGCTTCGCACAACAATCGCTTGAGCGTTTGAAAGGCTTCTTCTTGCTTAGAGCCCCAAACATACGGTTTGCCTTTGTGCGTTAATGCTGTTAAAGGCAAGGCGATTTTTGAGAAGTTCGAGATGAATCGCCGGTAGTAACCAGCTAAGCCCAAAAAGGAACGGATTTCGGTAGGAGTGGACGGTGTAATCCAGTTCTTGATTGCTTCAATCTTGGATGGGTCGACATGAATACCCATCTTGTTTACAACATGACCAAGAAACTGTACTTCATCCGACCAAAACTCACACTTGGAGAGTTTGGCATAGAGTTGCTCGGTTCGAAGCTTTTGCAACACCAACTGAAGATGTTGTTCATGCTCGGCCTTGGTTTTGGAATAAACCAGAACGTCATCGATAAACACGATCACGAATCGGTCCAAGAAAGGCCTACACACCCGGTTCATTAGATCCATGAAAACAGCGGGTGCGTTGGTTAAACCGAAGGGCATGACCAAGAATTCAAAATGACCGTAGCGGGTTCGAAAAGCAGTCTTGGGAATATCCTCTTCGCGGATACGCAACTGGTGATAGCCAGAACGGAGATCGATTTTGGAGAAACAAGAGGCACCTTGGAGTTGGTCAAAGAGATCGTCAATACGCGGTAAGGGATACCGGTTCTTAATGGTGAGCTTGTTCAGCTCGCGGTAATCGATACACATGCGAAACGAACTGTCTTTCTTTTTAACGAACAACACCGGAGCACCCCATGGCGAAGAGCTAGGGCGAATGAATCCTTTATCGGTCAACTCTTGAAGTTGACTTGCCAATTCTTGCATTTCAGCGGGTGCAAGTCGATAAGGAGATTTGGCTACGGGGGATGCACCAGGGACAAGATCAACACGAAACTCGACTTCCCGAGCGGGAGGTAAACCAGAAAGATCATCGGGGAAGACTTCAGGAAAGTCACGCACGATAGGAATTTCAGAAAGTTTCTTCTTTCCTTCATCGGGTTTGACCACATGAGCTAAAAACGCTACACATTTCTTTCGCAACAATCTTCGGGCTTCAGAGCATGACATAAGTTTAAGACCGTTAGATGGTTTCTCGCCGTAGATATGAAGATTTTCACCATTTTCCCGAGGAATGCGAATCAACTTATTGGCGCAGATAACTTCGGCGCGATTTTGCGAGAGCCAGTCCATACCAATAATCACATCAAAGCTTCCAAGAGGCATGGGAATGAGGTCGATTAGAAAATCGTGTTCATTAAGGTTAAGCGTGCAATCTTTGATCACGGAGTTTATTAAAATAGTTTCACCATTAGCCAATTCAACTGAAAAGGTTTCGTTTAAGTTCTTTCGCGGTCGCGCAAGTTTTTGTTCAAATGCGCGAGAAATAAAACTTCTATCGGCGCCAGTATCAAAAAGTATAGATGCATATTGTCCGTTAAGTAAAAATGTACCATTAACCACGTCATTATTCGCTTGCGCTTGGTGCGCGGTTATATTAAAAGCTCGGCCTCGCGTCACTTGGTTTGAAATTTGGTTAACCGGATTAGCTTGCGTTATTTGTACTTGCAGTCTCGGGCACGCGTTCCGGAAATGACTGGGGTCACCGCAGTTATAGCACGACCTGGGTCGTGGATTAGGGTATGTTGGTTGTGGTTTAGCGGGTAAGTTGGTGGTGTTTGCGCGATTGGGTTGGCGGGAAGGACTCTACAGTTCTCAGCAGTGTGACCAGTACGGCCACATCGGTTACATTGTCGACACGGGACTTGAGTTGGATGGTGAAGTCTACAGGTTGGGCAAAAGGGTTGGTTTCCTGTGTAAGGTTTCTTAGTTGACGGGGCAGGGAGTGCGGGATTGGTTAAGGCATAGTTATGGACTACAGGGGGTGTTGGGTAGGTTGACAGTGGGTTAGAAGCGTATACTAGAGGTTGGTAGGCGGGTTGCTGGACAACGAGCGGGTTGGTAAGCGAGTAGGTTTGATGATTGGGTCTGCGCCTACGCTTGAGGTTGTTACGGTTTGAGGGTTCTGGCTTGGTTTCTGTTGGTTCAAGGACAGTCTTGGTGAGTTTGGTCTTTTCGACTCCCCGCAGGAACAGGGTTCCTGCCCTGACATGGTTGTCCCTGAGCACAGCGGCCAACTCGTTGGCGTCAGAGAGGGTTGCTGGGTTCCTGGCCCATACAGAATCTTGAATTTCCATGGGAAGACCCCCAAGAAACTTCTCGATGGCTCGGCGGGAAGGGGTAACTAGGTGTGGGACAAGCAAACTTAGTTCGTGGAAGCGCGTAGCGTACTCGCGCGCTTCGCCACTGTATTGCTTCAAGTTCCAAAATTCCTCCTCAAGGCGCTTTATTTTGTTGGGAGGGCAGAATTCTCTAGTCACAAGTTCCTTGAATTCCTCCCAGAGCATGCTAGAAGCAGCCTCTGCGCCACGCGCGTGAGCTACTCCGTTCCACCAAGTAAGCGCCCTTGATTCTAGGACACTTGAGGCGTATAAGGTTCGTCGGTCTGGAGGGCATTGGGTATGGAGGAAGGTGTTCTCAATTTTCTCGAGCCATTGGAGCATTACGGTGGCTCCTTCAAGCCCTGTGAATTTCGGAGGGTTACCCGCATTAAAGGATTTAATATTGTATCCGGAGGGGTTGGTATTGTTTTGGTTTAAGGCTTGGGCTATTGCGGCAGCCATTTCCTGGGAACGTTGCTGCCTACGTCTGCGCGCGGCTTCTCTCCTCTGATAACGGCGAGCTGATAGCGGAGGCATTCTATAAAAGTTTTAATTTTTGTTAATATCTTGGTATGGGAATTCGTTTTAGCGCAAAGTATATCGTCGTAAAGCTTGTTTCGCGGAGAATGCTATCAAATTTTGAAGTAAGATATGAATTTAAATGTAAACTTAATACAGGTAATAAATTCGAATTGAAAATCGACAATTCATGCATCACCATGATTTTCCGAGTTCTCAATTTAAAATATCGAGTAAACGAGCATTGAAGGTTGACAATTCATGTATCACCATGACTTTTCAAATCTTCAATTTAAAATATCGAGCAAATGAATATTGGAGATTGACAATTCATGTATCACCATGACTTTTCAAATCTTCAATTTAAAACATAAAGTTAATGGTAATTGAAAATCAACTATTCATGTACCACCATGACTTCTCGGATTTTCAATCCCCACAACAAACGAATATGCAAGTAAAGAAACAAATTGAAATTTAACAATAAAAATCGAAAGATCGCGAAATAAACATGAAATCATGTGCTGCGTAAGCGCAAGCATAATTTATAAATATCGAGTAATTAACAATTAGCGCGCAAACATGAGATATTTCTCATGCGCGAGAAGGGACTCTTAGGTATTCTAGGTCGTTACGTCTAACCACCTATCCTAAAGTCACGGAGCTCTGATACCAATCTGTAACACCCCGACCGATGGCGGATTATATATCGGGGCGCCACGTATTGTTTCATTACTCGTGACACTATTTGGGTGTCAATATTTAATAAATACGTTTTCATTGCGCACGCGCAGAACACAAATCGTAAAGTAACATAAATCATATCATAACTCAAAATATTCAAATAACATAATTCGTCTTGTTACATTTTAATCTAGGTCCAAAGAAAATGAAAACATCCTACGTGTCCTTGAGATTCCCAAAAGCAGCTACAGCAAACCTGAACATATGTTAAAATAAAACGTCAACACTTGCGTGTCGGTGAGAAATCAAGTTTAATAGATATAAATAGATAATAAACACTGCGCGCAACATGTGCTTAACTGGGGTTTAACATAGGGTGTAATCAGATTGTGATCAAGCCTTAGATCATAGCTCATAGTTCAATCCGTGCTCCCAATTGAGCACAAAAACAAGAAATCATACGTGCATGTGTAACAAAACAAGAAAACCGTAAACGATAGGTCTCCCGTGTTCATCTAATGGATCCATGAAAACTTCGGAATAGGCCGTCAAAGCGGTTAATGATTCACACATACAAATAAACAGCCAAGTAAACGTCCATAACACATGGGGTTTTGCGCACATAAATTTCATAAACAAGTTTAAGACTCAAGTTGTACGAACACATGAACATCCCAAAACATTAAAAATAAAAGGGGATTAAGTACGAGATTACTCACCTGGAAAAAGGTGTGTTGAAAGATAATGCAAGAACCAACTTTTAAACAAGCACAAGTTAACCTATAAGTAAGAGGTTATTGGTTTAACGATTGGTTTTTATGTCTTGAATATATGCAGTAAGTATCGATTTTTGTTAGTTAAACAAATTAAAACAAAATATATATATTTATATTTACCGAGATTCTGGGTAGAACAGAAGAGAAGACGGAGGCAAAGAGAGGAGTGGCGCTGCTGAGGAATTACGGCAGAGAGCAAAGGGAGAGAGATTTGAGGAGTGTTTAAGTGTAGTGTGTGTAGTGTTAAAAGAAAATAGCTTAATTTATAGGGAAAACTCTAGGGAACACAATCCCTTGAAAAGGGGAAAAGATCTTAACAAAGCACAAGAAAACAAAAGCAAAAGATATCAAAAGATATGCCGGCAGCTGCAGGGGATGGGGAAAAGCTGACAGGTTACAGATAAAGCATGGGAGGTGTCAGATAAAACACTGTTCAAGGCATGCAAAAGAAGATTTCAAAAGATTATGTCAGTCACTTTTTCTGTCAACCAATAGGATTGGTGCGCATGCTGCGCCGAAAGTGGCTTTTCGGACAGATGTCGGAACTGACCTACAGTGCTCATACAAAAGATAAGATATTTCAAAAGCATACAGGCTGACCTAAACAGAAGAAAAGACTTAAGGTCTAGCGCGAGAAGATTCGAGCGCGCGCGAGGGCGGAGGCAGACAGAGAACATTTCTTAGCGCGTCGCGGGAAGAACTACAATTCTTAGCGCGCCGCGGGAAGAACTACAATTCTTAGCGCGCCGCGGGAAGAACTAAAATCCTTAGCGCGCCGCGGGAAGAACTACCATTCTTAGCGCGCTGCGGGAACAGTTTGCCTCGCGTATCGCAGGAACAGTTGGTCTTCGCGCAGGCTTCCTTGTAAGGAGTCTGGCGCGTGGAGCTGCGCAGACATCCTTAGGCGGGAAGAACCAAAGGACAAGCAAAGAGTTAAGAGAAAAAGGGGTTTCAAGGCTTAAGGGTTAAGCAGAGGGGCGGGACGGCGACAAGAGAGAAAAAGAGGCGGGACGGCGACAAGAGAGAAAAAGAGGCGGGACGGCGACAAGAGGGAAGAAGAGGCGGGACGGCGGAAAGGAATTATTATTATTAGTAAGTAATATAAAAATATATATATATATATATGATTTATTTAATGTTAATTTTACAAAGATTAAAAATCAAATTTTAAATTATAAAAAGAATCGGATTCGAAAACGGGTACCTGGGTCGGGTCGGATTTGGGCAGATGTCACATCCTCCTCTTGGATTTTTCATTTGGTGATAACTATATCTAAGATCAATTTTCTAAAAATAAATCGCCCCTTGCAATTGGTTAAATAGATCATTTACTTCGAAGAAGTGAATACCTATTCCTGATCGTCACTTTATTCAATTCTCCCTGATCAATACATATCCTAACACTTCCGTCCTTCATTTCCCAAACAACACTGATGCACCCATGGTGACTAACTAGGTCGTATGAAATCTTATCCAATAATTCTTGCATTTCAGTTGGTGCAAGTCGGTAAGATGCTTTAGCAACAGGGCCAGCTTGAGGTATTAAATCGATTCTGAATTCGACCTGTCGGGTTGGCGGTATTCCAGGAAGTTCTTCTGGGAAAACTTGTGGAAATTCGCGTACCATCGGGATATCTTCTATATGTTTTCTTTTAATTACTTTGGCAATCGCGTTTGTTAAATACACCACGTCTTCTTGTCGTAAATATTATAACATCTCAAGATGAGATTAGAGTGGTAACATAATACCGTACACTTTTCTCTGTATCAAATCGCTTCATCGTCCGAAGGAGATCTTCTAATCATCTTCTTTTCATATTTGATTTCAGCTTCATGTTGAGTTAGCCAATCCATGCTAACTATTATGTCAAAACTTCTTTACTTTACTGGTCGTAGGTCAATACGGAAAGGTTAATCGTTCAGAATAATAGGACAATTCCGAACAATTTAGTTAACCATTAGGGATTTACCGTTAGCGATTCTACAGTATAGGGTTCTATAATTTCACTAATCGGTATCTTTCCAAATGATGGGAGTTTAACAGGAACTAACATCTATCGACGACCGTAAAAATATCACTGAAGCCTATTGATTTAAAACTACCACATACTTAGTACCACCTTTGGATCATGACGTGCTTTATTCGGATTACTCACAAAAGCACGGCTCCTTGCTTGATCAGAGGTTGATGCTTGTCATGAGGTTCATCTTCCAACGACACCTTGGTTTACTTTGGGCAATTTCTCTTGAAACGTTCTGTACTGCCACATTCATAGCAAGTACAACTGTTTGGCATAATTTGATTTCTTTGGATGGATTGTTATTGAAGTTGTTGGGTTCGGAGTGGTTGTACCCGAATGGGTTGGGGTTGTCGGTTCACATGGCTTCACTTGGTTCTACAATTGTGGCATTACGTCCATCTTTACCACACCTGTGGCCTACTATCACTCGACATTCTTCTTCCTTTATCATTTCTCTTCTTTAACACTCGACGTTTCACCTAACGTTCTTCCATTCCGCTTCCCATAGAGTCAAATATATCAAGGTTGGCTTGTGACACAACCCTTCCAAAAGTTGTATATTTTACAGGGTTGACTATACTCCTTATCGATGGAGTTAGTCCCCAATATGGCGCTCACTTCGCTTAGTTTCAGGAGTAATTAGCCATGTTACCAGGCACGACAATTCCTTCAAACGATTAGCGTGTTCTAAGTGATCAGCACACAACATTTCTATCTTCCATAGCTCAGTCTCCAATCTCTGAACTTAATTACTCGAAATAAAGTACTATAGCACAAGAATATTAAATTCTGACCATATCATCTGAGTAATAATTTTCTAATTATAATTTTGTACCATCGTGTTCCATCACGATACATCATAATCTACCAACATATCTGTAGCATATTTTACTACACAATGTTCTAGACTCTTACCAACATCCTTAACCATTTCGATCTTTTCTATCCACTCGCTAATCCATTCCTCCCTTTACCATCAGTCAACTATTAATAATTTCCTTAACACAACCAACAAACATACCCCTCATACCGGATCTAATTCATTACGACTACTATTCATGTTTAGTTTATAACTAATACTTGTAGTCATTATAGCATTCGGTGGGACATTATCACTCTTAGTAATACCACTAAGAATTGAAATATTCATAATCATGTGATTGCTCGATCTATAATCCTGCGATCACATTTGCATCAACACTAGCAGTGATCTGTGATACAACATTCGGTATCATCATCTACTATCCTTGAGCAATCAACTGAATCATATCAATCTCCATCATTGGAGTTACTCTTTTTATGTCAATCTGCCGTACTCATCCCGTACGCAGTAATCAATACTAATCTCACCATATAACTCGTTACCAGCCCAATCATAACAACAGATACACATACACACCAAATATTATCATATGTATTACACATACCGGCATCTAGTATATATGTCCCACAAATATAATAACATATGGACTTAACCTGACGTCGGTTAACGTCTAAATGTGGTTCATAACCCTTGTCACCATCTGACATATAGATCTTTCTCAACAAAAATCAATGTTTAATATTAATGATTTCAATATCCTTCTGCATGTCATCATAACCGATACATGCTCACCGTGAGCACCAAACGATTACCTACCACGGAGTTATAATATCCGTGTTTATTCGTATATCCGGCATACACAGTATACCACCTACGAACGAACAACCAACTATGCTATAATGATTTCAACACTTCTTTGTGTATGGATAATCATTCTATTCGAGTATACATGGGTATAGGCATCTAACGGATGTAAAATTAACATAGGGAGTTTCAAGGTTCAAGGTAATCGCGCTACATGGGTTGCCTTCAAATATTATTAATTACTATTATGGGAAACTCTATCACTTGCTCAGCCAATGTCCTCAGGCGTTCTAGGTTTGCTAAAATCAGTAATTCTCGATCTGGAGGTGGTATGTCTCATATGTTGGAGAGTGAGCAATACATATATATATATTTCTATATATTATTTTTATCAGCTCATTTATTATCCATTTTATTATTATTATTTTATTTTTATTTTAATGGAACAAGGATGGGTTCAGGTACAGGTCCGTCCGTACGTGAGGGTCGACGGTTCAGGTGAACATCTGGGGTTATTAGAATATACGGTACCGGTATTGGTAGGGTAGGGGATTTATCAATTTCAGTTGGGAGGGATGGTTACTAGATATTTCTGGTTAATGTCAAACGGGAGATCTAACTTGGTACTATCATAACTATGGCCCAATAAGTCAGACTTATCATCAACCGATGCTCTAGAAATTTCAGCATCCTCGGTACTTTTTATTATTTCCTTCCCCGGTTCCTTATCCGGGCCCCATTTCTCAATACATGTACCCACACGATATGTACATATATATATATACACATTAGCACGTATAAATAATATTATATACTTTACACATATGTTGCCATTTTTACCTATTAACGTACCCCGTGACTTCCCCTGAATTCCCTCGTGCGGACAAGTCTGTTATTATGTTCCGGACCATAATAACTCACTTGTCCATCCAAGTTCATCCAGCTCTCGTCACTATATATTATTAGTTGATATTCAGATCCTATAATACTTGAGCTACTGGTTATATTTTAGGTATCTTTTAAAGACATCCTAATTCTTTTATAACCAATGGCTCTGATACCAAGTTCTGTAACACCCCGCAACCGCAGCGGAAACGTAAACGGGATGCGACAGACACCTCTGATATCAACCACATTGTTTATAAAGAAAACTGAATGCATTAATATACTTCAAAATTACATTATCTCGTATTTCATTACCGTCTAGGTGATACACACATCATACCATACGATACATAACTCTATTTGTTATATGTATCCTAACATCCTGCACGCAAATCTTACACACATCAAGCACTTAGCACGTAAGCAATCATTTCATCTTAATTGTACCTGAAAAGCATGTGAGAAAACGGGTCAACTACGAATAGTTGGTGAGTTTCACAATTTTAGTAAACCATGATAAATCCATATCATAATATAATACTATCTGGGGACACTGTTAACCCAGTACTGTACTCACTCCGGGGACAATGTTAACCCAGAAACACTTTTAGGAACCCCTGGGGACACTGTTAACCCAGTACTGTACTCACTCAGGGAGCAATGTTAACCCGTAAACACTTCCAAAGACATCTGGGGACACTGTTAACCCAGTCCTGTACTCACTCCGTACGATTCCCGTACAATAAACATTATATAAATTCATTCATTTCCATGCGATCAGTATGTATTTAAACATTTCAACAGTAACATGCTTTCCGCCCCGGGAAAATATTTGAAAACAATTCAGAAAAAGGGGCTCGTGAAACTCACCTTAGCACATGCAAGCGGGTAGCAACAATCATTATCAGTTAACACGTCCAATCTGTAATATGATCCCTACGATCGTTACTATACACTCATTATTAATATAACTTTAACCAGGTTAACCGGTACATCTGGGGACACTGTTAACCCAGCACTGTACCCGTTCTGGGGGCAAGGTTAACCCAGAAACACTTTTCCGGACTCAGATTGTGATGTCGTTTAGAGTTCAACAGTCAAATCTTCTAATAGCTTGTTTTCCCCCGTTTTGCGTGCCTAGCACGGTTATCCAATTTTATGTTTCAAAATGAGTTTGGTCACACACGACCCGAAAATAGTTGTTGACTGATAATTTAATTAAAGTGGTGAAATTAGTACTCGGTTTAGATGCCCCGATTGACCGCGGGACCCGTTTCCGTCTTTGGCGTACCGGAAACTGTTAAATCGGTTAAAAATACTTAAATCATCCGAATTATTTTCGGATGATTCATTTTTACTTGTTTAACTCAATTATATGAAAATAGTCCATTTTTAGGGTTTTTATACACCAGTCAGCTCGCTTAAGCGAACTTCACCGGTTTACGCGTTTTAACTTTAAAAGTTTGATAATTAGCACAAATAATTATCCGTTTAACCTCGGATCTGAAAATTTTGTACAAATAACATTTTGACCGTGGGGAAATTTATAAAATATTTCCAGAATTAATTTCTATATTTAAAATTTATTTATCTATTTTTAAACACCATTTAAACACTAAATATGTCGTAAATACCAAACGATCTTAGAAAAATCCCAAATTTTTCCTGAATGTCCCCTGCCATCCACATAGTCCCCTGTAATTTTTCCAGAACCAAAATATTCTTTTACATGTCCTTTTTACTAAAACCGAGCTAGAAATCCCTAGAACTCGTTTAGCCGAAAAGCCTCTTAGACTTCCCCAACAGACCTCAAATTTTGTGTGTGACTTATACATGATATGAAAAGCTTATCTGCAATTTTCCAGAATTTATTTATGATATTTAACTATTTTTCACCATTTTTGGCCAAAACTGAGCATTAAATTCACCAAATATTCATCCTTTGTCCAAAAATTACCAAATATTCACAGAACTCTTATTTTCATGTGTAGAACATCCCTGTAAAATTTCATGACCTAACTCTAAACGACCAACAATCTGTCCAAAAACACATACACCGACATAAACCGAATATACCTTTCGTTTTCCGCCACTACAAGCTACAAACTCGTCTTTTCGCCTTATCTACCACTAAATACAGAGCCTACAAACAACAACCACAATACCAAGCAAGTTACACTCACGATCAAGCCTCTTACACTATAGTTTAGGTTATGATTCACAAACAAAGATTTAAACCGTAAAAATTTGTTTTTGGTTCGTTTAACTCCTTTCTTGGACCAAGATCCCTTGTATAACCCGTATACATCACTTGATCATGCAAGAATCGGTTTTCATCTTTGAAACCTCATTTTCTTGCAAACAAACTCAAGAAACAAAGATGAACACGTGATTAACTCGGTTTTTACCTCGGTTTTTCTTGCTCCAAATATCGGTTTTGAGTTCACGAAAGTGGAGAGACTTGAAGATTGTTGATATGTTTGATGAAAAAGAAAAAAAAATGGGAGAATGGGGATACCCATTTCCGATCGGCACTCTTAGGAGGTGGGGTGGGACCCACAAGTTCATTTTTGGCCATTCATTTGGATATCCGCAATCCGGATAATGTTTTGGATAATCTGGTTCAGTTCGTTTCTTGGTTAAACGTTTAATTCGGCTTAAAACGAGGCCAAAACGGTTGTTTTTCGGCTAAAAAATGAAATTTATATAAAACCGATTTAAAAACTTTAAAAACTTAAACCATGACATTTATTAACTCAAAACATCATATTATTAATTATCGCGCATCTCTTTCGGCTTGATCGATTGTCTCTTGCTCGGTTTGGTATTAAAGGTTTCGTTTAATGTACCGTTGTACCATTAAATCGAAATTCTTTTTCTGTGCCGTACTTTACTTATCCCGAAGCATTAATGCTTCGTAAAATCACTAAATATCATATATCTCGTCTATAATTGAACCCTCGATTCGTTCGAGTTTCAATAACAATCAATCGATTAATCGCATATTCA
Organism: Bidens hawaiensis; assembly: GCF_021521415.1. Taxonomy (NCBI): domain Eukaryota; kingdom Viridiplantae; phylum Streptophyta; class Magnoliopsida; order Asterales; family Asteraceae; genus Bidens; species Bidens hawaiensis. The sequence continues at coordinate 302,119 of NW_027494538.1, read as the reverse complement.
ATACGATGAATTATTTATTCACGCACAATCAACACAGTGAACCCTGTATTCTCGTATAGTTACTATGGTAACTCATGCACCCGACATTACATATGACGTAACTAACGTCTACCGGTTAGGGTATACCTGGTTTCGTCGGAATCGTTACAACGCGTGCCATTAGGGTTTATGTTTCTTGAATCATTTAGGTCAGTAGGATCATCCTCTTTGAGTTGGACCAAAACCTTAGGGGTTAGCTTATCTCTCTGCTTTAGTTTATTTAGTTACCCGTTGTGAGACCACGTGCGGTTTTCTAGCTATCGACTAGGTTAGCTTGTAAGTTGAGTTATATTATCCTTATTATTGACTTACTCCTTTCTTCCTAGGTTTGTAATTAGCTCGAGCCTTAGTGAAGATTGTTATTTTGATACGGACCAAGTAATAAATCATTAGAGTACGTAAATAAACAACCGTAAATTAAAAGCTAAATAGACTTTGTTTGGGTTTTCTGGTAAAACTGACCGTAGTGACCCAGTTGCCTTGATTACATCTATCTTAGTTTATCTTTAGAAGTTGGTTTCAAACACTTGTCAGAACCTGAGCCATCTTTTACCCGTTAAGTCATCTTTCCTAGGTGATTCGTTTTCTTATTATCGTTAAATCCCGTTAAGTTTCCAATTAGTTTCGTTAAGTTTCACCGTTAGTGAAGTTAAGTTAGTTAAGTTAGTTTAGATATATAAGTTAAACAAATATATTATTTAGGCAGGACTTGAGTAGGGTTAGTAATCTGAGCCACCTCACATGTCTTTGTGCTCGATACTCGGACTTCCTTAGTCTTTACTACATACGATCGGTACACTTGCCGGTTGTGTGAACTTAAGTTAGGATATTCCGTTTTAATTTAAAGCTTAGTTGTGAGTCGTAGTTTTTAATGACACATTTTCTCACATCAATAATTATTAAACAGTCAATTTCAACCCCATCCCTCAAATGTTCATTAATTGTTTAAATATTTTAACATTAAGGACAATGTAAACCTCAAGTTTGGGGATGGGGGAAATTGAAATTTTTTAGCCCGATAGTACCTCGAAGAGTGTTCGGAAACCAAAGTTGTTAACTGTTAATTATTGTCATTAATGCCAAGTTATAAGTTTCCGATCATGGTTGGTTTTTCAGCTTCTCGATAGTCTTACTCACAAATATTTTCAAAAAAGAGAAGTTGAAAATGGGGTCGTTGATAGTGTGAGATGGCCCCTATATTTATTTAGAAAAATATCAAGGGGACGGGTATACATGTTTCATATCGGCAGCCCATAATTTCAGACATATTGTGAGATGGCCCATATACTTAATACACATATTATATAATAGATATAAAACATGTCTTACACCATTGATTGAGGGAAACTGGTATGTTTTACAGAGTTAGAGCTTACTTGTCACATGCTTATCGAGATCTTAATTCCACCACCTGTATGGAGATTAGGACTTCAGAAAACCCTTACATACACTTTTCCTCCCCAAAATAAATTTCCTTACCCGACATTATCCCCCTAGGAGGCCGTTTGGACCATATTCCTTTTCATTTATTAAACTAAACATTACACACCATTTCAGCCTTGGCCTTCATTTTATTTTAACCCTGTGTGATAAAATCCAGTTCGTTATCGAGTTGTACATAGTCAGTTGTTGAGCATAGTACACAATGTACGTATGTCTCGGTTGAGTTGTAAATATGTGTTTGTCAAAGTTGTATATTTATTTCTTCAGTGTATTGTTTAAAAAAATTAAAAAATTTAGCAAAAAGCCAAAAAGAAGTATGTTCTTATTCAGTTATGTAATTAGCAGTTTGTTTGTTTTTAATTAGTTGTGTATGTATCTGTTAAACTAAGTTTCATCCACCTTAGTCACTAAATATGCCTAATCCGCACCCAAACCTAAGCCTCAGCAAAACCCTAGTTCGAGTCTTTATGCAACCGGTGGGTAATGGGTGGAGATAAGAATGGTCTGCAAGCTTATTAAGTTGTGACTCATATTTGGTATTTGAGGGCAGAGACATGTACTGGCACATCTTTTGCTAGTCCATATATTAAACCGAGAGGAGTGTTGATAGTGTGAGGGGTATGAACATGTATGCCTTAACTGGAAATAAGTACACTCGTCTAGGCGGTCTATTGTTTTTATAGCACCATTTTACCTTATCTGTGGGATATCAATCTTGAAAGTGTCAGTCTGGGAAACTGGGTATGACCTTAAACCTTACTAGTATAAATGGTGATAATTCGCATACCTATGATGGAGGTTAATGTTTATTTTAGAATTTGCATGAGGGCAAGCAAAATATAATTGTGGGGATGTGATGTTCGGGTATTTTGTATATATATTAGTGTATTAGTTATGTAGTTTTATTGAGTATATTATTAGAACTTTGGTACTTCATACATGCTTTTGTATTTCAGGTCATTGATCGTTAAAGATACTAAATTGGAGACTAGTACGAGCATGGAATGATATCTCGGGAATATCGGAGCATGATTTGAAGTCCTGGGAAGTGTTACAAGGATTCAGGAAGAGTATGGATGAGAAATCATAAGCCGATGCTAAAACTGAACAAGATGGGTTGACAAAATGCGACCAAGAAGTAAAACGAGCATATACTGGGCTAGAAAATAAGTTACAAGACTCATAATATATGAATTTTGGGTTTCTTGTTGTGATGAATCCAAATATGTTGTTTTCTTAGGCCGCTATACGTGATGAGATGGGCATATGGCCATCACGTATCGCTATGGTCATAAAAAACGGGAAAAAATGAGTTTTAACATATATATTCTATTTTACGAACACTAATCAGTATTTATGACTTCCAGTAGTTGTTAGGCGATTTTGGGTAAATTCCATGGCTACCAATCATCTCTTGATCAATCCTAATGGCTTTCCTCATCATAATTGAAGATCTATCGATTACGATGCTCGGCTAGTCTTCTCCGAATCATGCCCGGGATGTAAACTTTGTATTATTTTCAATTTTCTCATGTACCAAGAACGAATACTTTGTAACTATTATTGATTAATCTATGAGTATTGATGTTTAGTTTTGCTGTGCATTCAGTCGGTTTAGGTTTACGTTGATCAGAACGATTAGTTTGTCGGTTGCTATAATAATTGCTCATAGGAATTTTTTTGACTGTTGAATTCAATGAAGCATGCAATTGCCCTTAGTTGAGTCAAACTGGTAGGGATTGTTTGATAACTAGTGCCGTGTGTTAGCGATTTTTGGTGCCTAAGGTTTAGCTCGTTAGTTAGTTTGTGTTAATCAATGAAAGCTAATTTGTTAGGTTGCATGAGATTACTGTTTGTATGCATATACTTGAACCCCGAGTGTGATTTGCTTTTGTTAATTGCTTGAATTTGTGAATTTGATTAATCATTATTAAAACCAACTTAATTGCTTGTGTGACCAGCACTAAAACTTATTACTTCATAATATTGAAACTTGTTTGTACGATTACATTGACCACATACTTCTTGTGTTGGACACCTTACTTACCCTAGCTTGCTTAGGTGATTAGGAACTGATTTTAATTGTTTTTGACTAGATAGCGATAGTCTAGCATCAACTGGGCGATTATATTGGGCGAGTAAAGGCGCAACCCCCCCCCCCCCCCGGGATTTGTGGGGCGAACTATTTCTCGCCTGCTTGTTTTTTTTGTGTGTGTGTGTATATATATATATATATATATATATATATATATATATATATATATATATATATATATATATATATATATATATATATGGGGCTACAACACCATTACACCCTAAAAAAATCTACCCTTTGCTGACTGAGCGTCACATGACGCAAATCGTCCCATTTTGTAGCTCTTCCACTACACATAGACTTATAAACACCACAAAATAGTTCCATTGCATAAACTGCTACGTTAAAGTTGTAAATATATGGCTCACTCAATAAGATATGTAATACCTCTATAAAATTTATAATGAAAAATACTGAAAAAATTATAACAGAGAAAATTATAACAAAGTAAAAAATTTGATGATGCTTTTGTCAAATTTAAGCCAGTAAAACAAGTGATGTCAATAGTACTTGTCACTAAAAAATCCAGAAGTGATAAATATACTTCAAAATTATTGAACTTTAATAATTTAAATTATCTTTATTCAACAATCGTACTTCTAAACTTTACAGTGTAAGAGTAATCCCACTTATATAATTATCAATTTACACTTGATGTTTCTCTTATATTACTAATTTAAACTATATTTATTACACATTCGCATTTCTAACTAACTTTTACTACGTTGTAAGAGTAATCCCACTTAAATAATCATCGATTTACACTTGATTTTACTAAAAAAAACATATGTTTTCTTACTTTTCTTGTTATCCTTTATGTGATCGAAATTGGGTGGAAACCACGTGCAAAACTACGGTGAATGTGCTAGTAGGGATTCATTGAACAATAAAAGTGAAAGTTCAGAATTTTATTAATTACATTGTCAATAAGAATTGTTTTCAAAAAAGAAGGCATAGCTTGGATTATTTATATATTAACAATTAACAAAAAAAGGTTTTGTCTCACAAACTATTGTTCATTTAGCTTTGTGCATTCTTTGTTTGTACCATACGAAGCTTGGGTTGTACCACATGACATGCTTTAGGTTTTATAGTTGGCTCTTCTTATGTCTTAAATGGAGGTATGGTCTTTTCTTTTACACCCAACGTTTCATGTAAACTCTTTGTTTTCTCTCTTCATGTTTTTGTCTTCTGTAAAGCATTGGTGCCCTCAATGGTTCTCACTTAGATACATGTCTTATGTTTAATTATTGAGATTGGTGGATTCTAGCAAGAGAAAGTACCATGCCGTTGCTGGCAGCTTTTTGACTGTCTATGACGGTAACAAGTTCTTCTTTGTAAAGCATTAGTGGCCCTGGTGGTTCAGACTTTGGTTTTGTGTTACCAACGCTTTCCGGACCAATTTCGGCTGACTATCTGGGGGCATAAAATTAAATAAACAAAATCATCAATGATGATTATGAAAAGAAAGGAAAATAGGAGAGAAAGGAAAGAAAAAGAGTGATTTTTTGTGGTGTTCCCTAGTTTAATGAAAGGAAAGAAAAGTTTACATTTTATGTGTTCCCTAATTAGGAGGAAAGGAAAGGAAAGTTCCAATTTTACCATTATACCCTTAGTTTACTTCCAAGTGTCCATTACTCGTTTTTTCTAAACCATCACTACCTTTATAGTCTTAAATGAGTCTCGACACTTAAACATGATCAAACCTCATTCTTCCTTCCTTCAGCAATTAAAATTAATTATGCTCTTACCTGCACGGGCCTATCGTCTGTTTATATCTTCTAGTATTTTAATATGTTCTTAAATGCAAAACTTAGGGTAATATCATCTTTAGAAGTAATGCAGGTTAGGTTTACTACATCCAAAATATATGGTATATCTACTGCCTAGTTATATGGCTTCCCTACAAATGATATATGAACCTTTTAATTAATGGTGCATCTAATTATATATGGCCTGTAGCTGGCATGTAATCTAATAAATTGTTCTAATATGCTCCATTAAACAGTTCTACAAGCTAAATAATTCTACAGGGAATCAATTAATAGTGCTATCAAAGATTTTAGTTTTGATTATTACATTATTAATTACTAATGTATACCTAACATTGAATTTCAATTTTATACTTCAAAAGGTTAACAACTTAACAAACAACATAGCCTGCAACTTCATCAACTACTACATGCTTGGTGGGTTTTATTTGACAATTAATCTTGATATGGTGCATACCATTGTTGTCCTTTATCTCAAAGTTCTTATTGCATATTTAATTATCTTAAGAAAAACCATACTAATTCTTCCTTAATCGATCACTACAACCCTAATTAATAAGATGTAAAATCAAAACAAAGTGAGATTAACTTTAGAATACCTGAATAAAGAAGAACAGGCACTGAAGCAGGTTTATGCTTGGGGCGTCCGAGTACCTGATGATGAACAGCAGGTTATGCTTGGGGCTGTGAAGAGGTAGGTTCCCGCAAAGCCCAGTTGGACCCACAAGACTCACCTTGAAGAGGTACGTCTACGCAAAGACCAACTGGATCCGCAGGACCCACCATGCTCAGAGAGATGAAGACCTTACACGCAGTAAGACAGCTGTCCCCGCAGGAAAGCCTCCCTTGGTACAGTACCCTGCCTGTCCCAGCAGCTGTGGGTACAAGCCAAGAAGGAAGGCTACTCGCACTAACAGTAAGGCTACACGTATAAGGCACTAACTCTTATACTTCAGTAATGTCACCTGAAGAAGGAATGAGCAGGGCGGGAATATTCCCGCCCAAAAGAGCCAGTCCGTACGCTTCTAGAAGATCTTTTGTACTATACCTACCAAGGTATGGACAAATAGACAAGATCTGACAAAAGCAACCCATGAACCAATCACAGGGTGACAGCTCACTGACAATAGTACGAGGAGGAGCACGCTCCAGTACAAAATGTCACTATCAGCCGCTGCCTACCCACCAACTCCCATCATGGCACGAACGTAGCCCATAGTTGGTGGAAAAGGAATATTATATACAGCTGGCCGTACCTGCTTGGAAACCTACCTTCGGCTATAAATACTCCAACACCTTGGAACGGTATCATTATCTTCTCTCTAGCTATTTCTCTCTATATACACTTATATTCAGAGCAACCTAGTCTGATTCTCACGCCGGAGGGTGGTCACAAGGAGGAACCCCCCCTTCTCAGTGACGAGCTTACGGTGTCTGTTTTGCAGGTTGAGAAGAATAGCCATTTTTGCCAGACCTAACCCTCGTGGGAAACATCTACTTAACCCTAAGATTATCCTTAATCTGTCGGGGTCATATAGTGTTTCTTCATTGGCGCCATCCGTGCATTAAGCTAGAACTTACTCTTCTTTTTCTCAGTTTTTCAAACTTCTGGAAAGATGGTTAAGGTTACTCCAATGCCAAAGCCACCGGGTAACCGAGAAACTCCGGTAACCACAACCCCAGCTACTGGGGGGAACACCGGTGAATACACGATTGTTACGAACACTACCCCGGTTACCCAAGCCGGGGCAAGTGCAGTAAACAATCCTTTCCTGGGATTCATTGATACCCAGTTGGGGAAACAACAGACGAGACTTCCCCGACAAACACCAGAACAAGTTAAAGCTTGGGCGGAAGCACGTCAGAAAGAATTCCAAGCCGAGTTGGACGAATGTTTACGTTCACTCCAACAGGCCAATAACAAATTCGGAAGCACTCGACAACAGCTCAACATGAGCAATGATTGTGAGTATGTGGATGATGAAGATTGGGAAGAATCTGACAGTGACGCAAACCCACGTCATAAGGTGAAAGGGAAGCGTAAAGAAGCAGACTTCCACTCGAGAAGAAATTTTGAAGAAACTTTCAAACCAAAGAACACGGGGGGAAACCCACGTGACTTCTCCAAAACTTTCAGACCAACTGTTACGAATGCGGGAACGTCCAAATTTGCAAAGGACATTGCGGAAGCAATCGCTCCAAAGAGTGCCAAACAGATGTCCAACATAGGCACTTACGATGGCATATCTGACCCGGACGATCACATGAACAGATTTATAGCGGGGTAACCGTCAGTAATTGGACGGAACCCACATGGTGTTACATGTTCCAAATGACGCTCGTCGGGGAAGCCAGAGACCGGTCCACCACATCTACGATTGGGCAGACTTCCAGCACAAATTCAGCCAGCACTTCAGTCAACAAAGAAAATATACTGAAGAGCAATGGACGATCCTCAACTGCATCCGAGAAGAAGACGAATCTTTGCTAGACTTCATCACTCGCTTCAACTCAAAGAAGCTAAGTCTGGGCACTATTAGCGAAGATCTTGTTCGCGCCGCTTTCATCCAGGGCGCTGAGTACCCAGAGCTCATCCGCACGTTGACAGGTAAAGACGGCATGCCACCCACGTGGGATGCCATCATGACGGCAACTAAACGCTTTGCCGAAACGGAGAAGAAACTGGGTAGAAATCTTCCCAAGAGCACAAACCTCTACACTCAGAGAACAAGAGAAAATAACGTCCGTACCGCCCGACAAACAAAAAGAGGAAGCTTGGTATTTGGCAGTCAAGGGTAAAATTTGACACCTCATCCAGCTCTCGCCCTCTCTTGGGCGGAAGAGACAACATGCAGTCGTCGAACCGGAATCCCAGATGGACGCCACTCACCAAAAGCGTCACCGAGATATTTGCCACCGAGAAGCTCCCATGGCCAAAGGCTCCAATAATCCGACAGCGTCAAAACGCTGATCAGAGCAAATCCTGTGACTTCCACGGGACAAAAGGCCACACCACGGAGGAATGCACATCCTAGAAGGATGTCGTCGAAACATTCGTCAAAGATGGGAAACTCACACACCTCGTGGCGTCAATCAAAAACGGAGGGAGGAAAGACAATCGGTAAAAGGGCAATGGACGGAAGCCCATCGACATCAGCATTCACATGGTTCACGGCAACATCAGAGAAAGAAAACGACGAACAACAGAGCCAAGTGCGTGGAAGGAAGCAGAAGTGTGCTTCCCGCGTGTGCCAGGGGGCCCAACAAAGAAGGCCCCATAGTCATCAAAAGCCAGCTGGGGCACTACATCACCTCCTGCACCCTTGCTGATAATGGCGCTTCATCAACGGTCATGTATAGACAGTTCTTCGACAAGCTAGACGACGAAGACAAAGAACGCCTAGAAACAGTTTATGCCTCGATGGAAGGGTTCGACGGCAGCACAAACACCCCCTTGGGAATCCTATCTTTCCTCGTCACTCTCACGGACGGGAAGTACTCCCGCACAGAAGACGTGGACTTCGTTGTAATGAGGAAGCCACATCACACATACGACATTCTCTTCGGGAGAGATGGGATGGAAAGATTTAATGTCGTGGTGTCTTCGGTCCATGGTATGATGGGATGGCCAACAGCTGAGGGCGTCGCTATGATCACGGGCATTCCCCAGGTATGCATCACATCTGTCTCATCTAAACCCAAACCAAAAATGGCTAAACCAACCACCTCTGAGCCAGAAGAATGGGCCTTCAATGGCAAATACCCTGACTAGGCCGTTACCATTGGCCCAACGATCACTAATCCCACACGCACCTTACTCAAACGCTTGTTGCAAAAAAATGCCGACATCTTCGCGTGGACACCAGCTGACATGACTGGTGTACCTTGAAGTAAGGCTGAGCATAAGCTCAAGTGTGACCCGGCGTTTGCGCCGGTCATACAAAAGCGTCGCGTAATGGGGGCTGAGCAGGCTAACGCGTGTAGAACCCAAGTCAAGGAACTCCTTGACGCAGGCATCGTACGCGTTAGTAAATATCAAACATGGGTTGCAAATCCCGTCATGGTACCAAAATCCAACAAACAATGGCGCATGTGCATAGATTTTAAAGACCTAAACAAAGCATGCCCCAAGGATTGTTACCCGTTACCCGAAATTGACCTTAAGGTAGATTCATTAGCATCATTCGCCTTAAATGCTTCCTTGATGCGTATAAAGGGTACCATCAAATCCACATGGCTGTTGACGATCAGGATAAAACCGCATTTCGGACGCCCGATGGCACATTTTGTTACCAATGATGCCATTCGGACAAAAGAATGCCGGATCCACATACCAACGCCTGATGGACAAAGAGTTTCATGCCCAAATCGGGAGGAACTTGGAGGTTTACATGGATGACTTGGTCATCAAAAGCCTTGAGCCAGAGGTGATGTTGAAAGTCATCGAAGAAACTTTCAACACGCTCAGAAAGATAAACATGAAGTTCAACCCGAGCAAGTGTTCCTTTGGGATGGAAGATGGGAAGTTCTTAGGAGTCATCGTTACCAAAGATGGCTTCAGAGTGAACCCCGAAAAGGTTGAAGCCATTATGAAAATGGAATCACCTACTACCATCAAACAGGCTCAGACACTGAATGGACGACTAGTCGCACTTAACCGCTTTTTGGCAAACCAGGCGGATAGGTCGTTCCCATTCGTGTCAATATTGAGAAATTGTTTGAAGAAAACGCACTTCCGCTGGACACCAGAAGCGGAAGCAGCCTTTCAAGAAATTCGGTCACGCTTGATCGAACTCCCAACACTCACAGCACCAGAAGTGGGGGAGGAATTAATTCTCTACCTCTCCGCCACAGACAGAGCCCATCTACTATGTAAGCCGCGTCTTAACACCCGGTACTCCACCCTGGAAAAATTAGTCTTAGCGCTTGTACAGGCTTCACGCAGGCTAAGACGATATTTTCAAGGCCACCCAATCACCATTCTCACCAACTTCAAACTTGCAAATGTTCTAGGCAAACCCGAGTTGTCAGGGCGCCTAGCCAAATGGGCAATTGAGTTGGGAGAATACGCGATAAAGTACAAGCCAAGACCAGCCATAAAAGGCCAGGTCTTGGCTGACTTTATTGCAGAAGTCCCCGCTTCGCGGGAAAAAGAGTGCCAGAAAGAGGCTCAACCCTCTCCAGCACAAGACATTAACGATGTCTGGCAACTCTATACTGATGGAGCAGCCAGCAACGAAGGTTCAGGCGCAGGGTTGAAACTAACTAACCCAGCAGGCCAAGAATACACTTACGCTATTCGGCTGGATTTCCCAAGTACGAATAACGAAGCAGAGTACGAAGCATTCTTGGCCGGATTAAGAATTGCGCGTAAGATGGGGGTGAAAAACTTGGAAGCCCACGTGGATTCCATGCTAGTAGCCAACCAGATAAACGGGACGTACACGGCCGTGAACGACACAATGGCCCTGTACCTCGCACAAGCAAAAACCCTTATGCGCGATTTGTGGAGTACACGCAGGTCCACGCGCAGTTGTAGCTAAGCTAAACAACGCGGGATACTTTTGGCTGGGGATGCACACGGATGCGCTGGCCTACATCAGAAAATGTAGGTCCTGCCAGCTCTACGCACCCAACACGCATCGCCCGAAGAACGAACTTGTTCCAGTCACTTCTTCATGGCCATTCCAGAAGTGGGCCATCGATGTTACAGGCTCATTTCCCACAGAAGCAGGGAACGTTCAGTTCTTAGTGGTAGCCATCGACTACTTCACCAAGTGGATAGAAGCAAAACCCCTAGCCCAAACAACCGCAAAACATATCAAAAAATTTATTTGGGAATTTATTATTTGTCGTTTTGGACTTCCACAGAATTTGGTGAGCGATAACGGCACCAACTTTGCTGACCAGAAGCTACAAAAGTGGCTGAAAGAGCTTCAAATCACCCACACCTTTACCTCAGTGGCACACCCGCAGGGTAATGGTGAGGTGGAAAGAGCAAAAAAGAGCATCGTCGATGGCATAAAGAAAAGACTCTTGGAGCATAGATTCGGCTGGGTGGACGAAGTTCCACATGTCCTTTGGGCAAACAGAATGCTGAAAAAAGCAAGCACGGGCGAAACCCCATTCAGCCTCACCTATGGCACTGAAGCCATGGTTCCAATCGAGATTGGTCTACCCTCACCAAGAGTCATAACTCAACCAGAAGACAATGAGGCGGAAAGACGGTTAGACCTTATGCTGATCGAAGAGCGCAGAGACTTAGCCGCAGCGCGTGAAGAGAACTACAAGCGACAAATGCAAAGCACTACAACACGCGGGTGAAACTCTACAACTTCAATGTCAGAGACTACATACTGCGTAACAACGAGGCTTCGAACCAGGAGCACCCAGGAAAGCTGGCCCCGGTCTGGGAAGGGCCATACATTATTAAAGAAGTTCTGGGAAAGGGCGCATACCGGCTCGAAAGGCTCGATGGCACCCCCATCCCAAGAACATGGAATGGAGCTCAATTACGCAGATGCTACATGTAGATCAATTCCAAACTTGTAACGAACAGGCCTAGAGCCACTTCTAATGGAAATGATTCTCCTTATCACATTGATGTTGATAGCCTTACCTTTATACTTATGATCTGACCACACTGATATGCCGGTATTCACCGCATAAATAAGTGAGGGAGGAAGTAAGTCGTTGCGTGTGGAAAGCGACACAACCCGCATAAACACAAATAAACAGTAAAAATTTCTAAGGAAAAGATGAGGAAAACCTTCACGCATGTCAGATATATATGAAGTTTGGTCATCCTACTAAGTTAAAGTGACGGTCCTACCCGCACAATCATGATAGAGGAAACAGAACATTAACCTATTATCTGACACGCGTCGAAAGGTTAACTTATTCAAAACACTTAGAAAAATTGCTAAGTTAAACTAAAATATGCATGAGCAAATCATATAATGTTTATAAGGCAAGGCATTAACAAAACATTTATATTCACGATAAAAGCTGTTCAAACATTACAAAATGGCTAGGTATCTACCCGCCTACAAAAAGTGCAAATCTATCCTAACGGCTTGGAGGAATCTCAAGATTCAGGCTTCGGGACCACTCCCTCCAAACCCACTTGAACCCGCACCATCAGTTGGCTGCGGCTGTTCAAGGAAAGCTTTGAGAATAGCTAGATCAGCAGCAGCAACTTCATTCACCTTTCCCACGACCGGATGAGAAAAAGCAGCATACTGGTTCACAGCTTGGTCATAGGCAGCCTCAGTATCAACATCGTGTAGAGGAAATCTGGAAGGCGAGATACCTTTCTCTGCAAATCCTAGGCCAAGTAAGAAACCAATTTTCTTTCCATCCTCATGAGAAGCGTTGAGGGCTGTGCTCATGGCATCATCATAGGATGTGTTCGCGAAAATCCGATGCACAACCTACAAAAAAAAATAAAAAATTTTAAGTATAAAAAGAAAAAAGCAAAGAATAATTGAGCTATGCGTACCTGCGGCAACGCTTCTCGTAGAAGCCAATCCTTATTGGACAGAGCCTTTTGAAGGGTAGCTTGAGCTTGATCGCGTGCGCGTTCGGCCTCATTCTTATTTAGGTTGGAAAGCAACACTTCCTTGGCAGTAGCCTCCTCAACGCTCAGTGCGATCAAGCACACCCCTCTGATCCAAGAGCTCCTGTAGCTTCTTGGCGTCCTCCAAAGCCAAAGCCTCATGAGTCTGTTGAAGCTTCTCCAGTTTAGCTTTCAGTTCTTCATTCTCAGTGCATAGAGGCTCAGCAACAGCTTCAGCTTTTGTGGCCTTTTCAGTCGCATTACGCACAGTTTCCTTAGCCAACCTAAGTTGTTCATTAACAACTTGAGAAGCCTTGGAACGGGTCTCATGCCTAGCTTGCATTTCGGCCTCAAGATCCTTGAAGGCCTTTTCTCTCTCAGTAGCGGTGGCGGCAAGCTTCTTGTTTTCTTCCCTCAGCGATCGCACCTGAGACCCCTCCAAGCTACGCGCAGTCCTTAACTTATCGTTTTCACGACAAAGTAATTCGACACGCGGCTGCATCCGGGCGAGTAGAATTCGGAGCTCGGTGGACAACCTGCCTTCCCGGTAACTAACCATTGCCTCCCCCAATGCACCACTTGGAGCGGCATGGCGCGTCCAATCGACGCAGTCTGCAGCCGTCCTGAGAGTTGTTCCTCGGCGGATATTCCACCTTGGGGCATAAACCTCATTGAAATCCGAAACTGCAACAACAAAAAACAGTCAAGAAAAAATGACTAAGGATGGATAACAGGCCAAAGTAACCCCACGCACCTGTAGGGTCGATAACAGGCCGATGGCCGCTAAACCCATCACCCGAACCTAAAGGATATCCATCTCAGAGGTCAAGGAGATGGGAAGGAGGCAAAGATTGGACCCCCTCATCAACAGAGGTAAGTCTAGAGGTCCCAACTCTAAACATACCTGAAGAACTGGCCAAGGATGAAGTAGTCGTTGACGCCGAATGTGACACCGTAGAAGTCACAGAGGTAGAGACCATTGGAGATGAACTCATTTGAGATGAACTCATTTGAGATGAACTCATAACCGTTGCAGTCGCTGCAGATGAGCTCATTGCAGATGAGCTCATGGAAAAAGTCACCGCCGGTCCGGTGAATGACGTGGTAAATATGGCACTGACGGCTGGCGAAGAAGTTGAACTGCTCAACGCAGCAACAAAAGTGGACGCCATCGTCGGCACAGCAGCCATGACAGACGACGTCATAACCGGAACAGTTGCTTCAACAGTAAAAGCAACAGAACTAGTACCAGAAACAGACGCAGCCGCCTGGGTCATCGCCTCGGATAGGTTGACCAAACCTATCGTCGTGAGTCCTGAACCAACTCCTCCCGCACCACTCTCCTCAAAAAACAGATAAGTCTACTTCTGCATAAAGAAAAACCTTAAGATATCAAAAACGAAGGCGGAAGGAGATGCGGAAAAGGTACACAAAAAGTACACTTACTGGTTTTCTTGATCTTGAAAGTCCTGTTAGGCGGAGATGGACCCGATGAAAATGGCCTCTTCACGCCACTTACCTTCGCAATGCTTAGCGGCTCGGAAGTGACAGTCGTTGTCTCAACCTCTGAGAAAATGGTCTCGTCACCACCACCAAGGTTCCTCGCCGCCTCCTCACTCTCAGTCTCGGAATCAGACTGATCCCCCAAGTCAACGAAGGTAGCAACCTTCGTTTTGCCCTTCACGCTAGCCGCCTTCTTTTTCCTTACAACAAAAGGTCCATCTGCGGATCCCTCATCAGAAGATGACAAGATCATAAGAATTCCAGCAGAAGTGTGAGCATGAAGAGGACGAGGATTAAACAACTCATTACCTGGCCGAGTGGCGCTTAAAATCTCATGGCCTGGCGGGTAGACCTCTACGAACCTATTCGCAGTTTTCTCCAAAACTGGCAACTCGTTCTCATCAAGATCACGAGTACCCAACCGCGTTGGACCACCAGTCTCCCGCGGGTGCAAAAGCGACTGTAAGTCGTTCCCTTCTGAAATAAAAATGATAACAATGTTAGAAGGAAAACCCTAAACCAACACAAAAGACGAGGCGTACCATAAGGAATATAGTTCAAACCGTATTCAAGAACGATGGGTATTTGCGGCGTCCCAGACCCGGCGTCCTTCCACACGCGACTCATCCCAAGCATGACCATCCTAGATTCCGAGAAGCGATAAACAGGAGTCTGAATCTGGGAAATCTTGGTGAACCACTCCGTCTCCTGGTAATTGAAAGCCGGAAGATTAGGAAGTGCCCTCTCATTCTTGAACGTCATCGCAATGGGAACGACACGAGCGGAAATATAGAAAAATTCACGCTTCCAAGAACGAAGACTACGCTCAGTAGTACAGATCTTCAAACCCTTGATCCGAGTGACAAGGGTATACCAACCCTGGATGCACCTCCAAGTATAGAAGGTCATCAGGCGGTCGACTTGAGGCTCGATATCCAAAATACGGCACACCCATTCGAAATGGCGAACTTTAGCAATTGCCATTGGGTGCACCTCTGTCAAATGAACACCGTGTTTCTCCAAAACACGGTATACGAACTTCGTTAATGGGAATCTTAGATTCCCATATATGAAGAACGAAGCGTAAACCCCTTTCTTGCCCTTAGGGGCGTCGTATACCGTCTGGTTGGTCTCCGGCAACTCCGGCTCATAGGGCTCCAGCATGAATTTCTTGACAATGTAATTGTATACATCGAGAGAAAGAGTACACTGACACTCGCCAGCAGTACTCTTATCGTCCTTATCGGACGTTGACGTCGGGTTCTCGGGGAAAACGTCGGACTCTTCGACGTTAACCTCTGGGTCATGAGGAGAAGAAGAAGACATTTTTTAATGTCAAGGATGAAAGAAAGCGGTTTCAGGAGAATGCTCGCCGGAAAAGATGAGAATTCGCCGGAAATCGCTTAAAAGAAAAAGAAGAGTGAAGTGAAGATAATGGACGAAATACACCCTCTCCACCTTATATACTCATCGCAATGAATGCGATGAATTTAATGTGAATGAGAGAGAAAGCGTAGGAGCAATGACATGGCGACACGTGTGGATAAAGCAAGCTGGCAACAGATGTCAGAATGGCGCGTGCCATGAAACTTGCGCCCACGCACCTGAAAAAACGTTCAGATTGACCACATGCTGTCACGTCGTCACAACTTCCTGCACATCCTGAAACCGTCAGAAGATGCCAACGTCCTTTCAATCGATTGGACTGTCCTTATCCTTTCACCAACCCTCCGAATTTCAAAAAGATTCAAAAAGATTCAAAAATAAGAGGGAATATACTCCCTTACCTTATAAAGCAAGAAACCATAAGACAAGTGCGGGTACAGTGTCAAGGCGAAACCCTTCACATACTTAGCACTTACAGGGAATTGAAGCCAAGAAGATCGATCTTATGGGCCATGCTTGCGGAAAGAGAAATAACACCCCCGCATGGCGGGAACGTTGAGAACTAGATTGTTTGAAGCTTCAAGGTGGAATTGTTTGTTTAACAAAACTGATCACTATGTCTAAAACTACCAAAACCTCGTGGAGAATCTACACAAGTGAAACTCAACGCTCCCGACTTGCGAAGAGGTTACACACCTACCCGCATCATACCCAAATATCAGGCAGAAAAGTCGGGAATTTTCTGCAAGTGACATTAGGAAAACTGCGGGAAGAATCCCCACGGAGAACCTTAAAAAACGAAAACCCCTTTTTAAAACCCCTTGCTTAAAGTCCAAAAGTTCCCCTCACTTATTAACAATTCATGAGAAGAACAATGGACTGGGGGGACTTGAAGAGGTAGGTTCCCGCAAAGCCCAGTTGGACCCACAAGACTCACCTTGAAGAGGTACGTCTACGCAAAGACCAACTGGATCCGCAGGACCCACCATGCTCAGAGAGATGAAGACCTTACACACAGTAAGACAGCTGTCCCCGCAGGAAAGCCTCCCTTGGTACAGTACCCTGCCTGTCCCCGCAGCTGTGGGTACAAGCCAAGAAGGAAGGCTACTCGCACTAACAGTAAGGCTACACGTATAAGGCACTAACTCTTATACATCAGTAATGTCACCTGAAGAAGGAATGAGCAGGGCGGGAATATTCCCGCCCAAAAGAGCCAGTCCGTACGCTTCTAGATCTTTTGTACTATACCTACCAAGGTATGGACAAATAGACAAGATCTGACAAAAGCAACCCATGAACCAATCACAGGGTGACAGCTCACTGACAATAGTACGAGGAGGAGCACGCTCCAGTACAAAATGTCACTATCAGCCGCTGCCTACCCACCAACTCCTATCATGGCACGAACGTAGCCCATAGTTGGTGGAAAAGGAATATTATATACAGCTGGCCGTACCTGCTTGGAAACCTACCTTCGGCTATAAATACTCCAACACCTTGGAACGGTATCATTATCTTCTCTCTAGCTATTTCTCTCTATATACACTTATATTCAGAGCAACCTAGTCTGATTCTCACGCCGGAGGGTGGTCACAAGGAGAAACACCCCCTTCTCAGTGACGAGCTTACGGTGTCTGTTTTGCAGGTTGAGAAGAATAGCCATCTTTGCCAGACCTAACCCTCAGGGAAACATCTACTTAACCCTAAGATTATCCTTAATCTGTCGGGGTCATCTAGTGTTTCTTCAGGCTGGGTTTTGATGAACGATGTTTATGCTTGGAGAGCATCAGGAACATTTGACCTAATCTAATTAAGATTGGGGCAATATAGTAATTATAACTTTTTTCTTTTCCTTTTCATCTAATTCTCTCCAATTTGGAAGGAAAACAAAACCTATCTATTTGCTCTCTTTTTCTTTCTATTCCTTTCCTTCCAAAAAAAACTATGGAACACAACTTTCTCTCTAACTCCTTTCACTTTCTTTTCCTTTCTTCCCATAACTTAACTCTGGAATAGAGTGTCAAGATACATGTCTTATATTTAATTATTGAGATTGGTGGATTCTAGCAAGAGAAAGTACCATGCCGTTGCTGGCAGCTTTCTGACTGTCTATGACGGTAACAAGTTCTTCTTTGTAAAGCATTAGTGGCCCTGGTGGTTCAGACTTCGGTTTTGTGTTACCAATGCTTTCCGGGCCAATTTCGGCTGAATATCTGGGGGCATAATATTAAATAAACAAATCATCAATGACGATTATGAAAAATCAATTGAAATAAAAAAAATAGTGAGAGGATGGGGTAGTGATGATAACGGGGCAAGCCTCAACCAAACCCTAATTGCTTCTATTTTCATTCTCATGTTTATTGTTTAATTGTTTTTAGTTGCTGATGACATGTTGTTTAGTGCTTGATTTCTATTGACCTAGCATGGCAACCTCTATTACAGTTATGACGTAAGTTCCATTATTTAAATTTAGTGATATAAGTATCATTTTAAGGGTAAATTTATTTTACTTATCGGAACTTGAACTCAAGGCACTTGTGTGTTTAAAACTTTAAAGATATAAACATTCACTATTTTTAATGAGAACACAAAATATTCATGCACCATATCAAAGTTAACATTTTGAAATAACATATTTCTTTTATTACTTTCTCCATCTAAATCCATCAATATCATAATTTCCTTAACTTTCAAAATGTAAAAAAGATATGTTTAATTTTTTGTTTGGATATGAAGTAGTTGTGGATCAATTATAAGCAAATATACAAATTAAGAAAATATTTATTAATTAATATAAAGATTTAAAATTTAAAAAAAGAGAAACAGAAAGTATAAAACCAACTTTGTTGAAGGACTAAAAGTGTAGATAATATTATTAAAAAGGAGCGAAGCGTAATTATCCTAATGAAGTATGAGTCTTGAGCAACTGTTGACCCAAATAGCCAAAAGCAAAGCGGAGAGGTGAACTAAACTAGCTTTCCTTTTCCAATAATATTACTCTCTCTCCATCACTCTGCATTCTTTGACCTGAAATCATAATTCTTTTATGTTCATCATGATCTTTCATAATCATGACCATCAACAATGTGGGTTCTTCAAGATTTTGACCAGAGAAAAACCCCTTGTGTGTTCGCTCTAAAAAGGTTTTGTGCACAGGTGTTTGTGAAAATGCCCATGTATACTGGTGGCCAGGTCTTAGATCTGGAAACTGCTGTCAAAGATGGCATTTTGGGTGGTGATGCTGGCCTTATCTGTGCTGACACAGATTTAGGGAAACTGGATCTGAAGAAGATGATTGAGCGGCTTCATTCAGTTGAAGTCCCGTCTGTGTTTATTTGCCCTATCTCATTAGAGCCGATGCAAGATCCAGTCACCCTTTGCACCGGACAGACTTACGAGAGGTGTAACATCCTCAAATGGCTCTCGTTAGGACACTTCACTTGCCCCACCACAATGCAAGAGCTTTGGGATGACTCACTCACACCAAACTCGACACTCAACCATTTGATTCACACTTGGTTCTCACAAGCTATGAAAAAGAGGTCAGACGATGTTCTAGGTAGGTCTCTGGAGCTCCTGGAGGTCTTGAAGAAAGTCAAAGGTCAAACCAGAGTCCAGGCATTGAGAGAACTCAGAAAGCTTGTTACAGCCCATGATTCTGCCAAGAAAACGGTAGCCGATAACGGCGGGGTAAGCTTTATCTCTTCGCTGTTAGGGCCTTTCACTAGCCACGCCGTTGGATCCGAATGCGTGTCGATTTTCGTCAACTTACAGTTAAATTCAGACTCCGTAACCAATCTGTTACAGCCCACCAAGATTTCATTAATGGTTGATGTTTTGAATGAGGGTTCTTTAGAAACCAAGATAGATTGTGTGAAATTGATGGAGGCTTTGTTTACGGGCTCTGAAATCGTCCCAAGTTTGAGTCTTTTAGTGGGAGTGTTAAGATTAGTGAAAGATAAAAGACACCCGCATGGGATATTAGCAGGGTTGAGGTTGTTGAAGATCATATGCTCAAAAGATTCCGTAGGGAACTCGATTATAAGCATCGGAGGTGTTCCACAGTTGGTTGAAATGCTGCCTCATTTCATCGCTGAATGTTTAGAATTATCTTTATGTGTTCTTGAAGTTCTTTCTTTACTCCCAGATGGTGTGTTGGCTCTCAAGAACTGTGCTAACACAATTCCCAATTTGGTCAAATTGTTGATGAAGATATCAGAAGATTGTACACAATATGCGTTATCAATTTTGTGGGAAGTTTGCAAGCTTTCACCAGAAGAATGTGCTGCAACTGCAGTGAACGCGGGACTTGCAGCAAAACTTTTGCTTGTGATTCAGAGTGGTTGTAATCCGGTATTGAAGCAACGGTCGGCTGAGCTTTTGAAATTGTGCAGCTTGAATTATACATCTACCATTTTCATGTCGAAGTGTAAGCTAACAAGGACATTGCAATGAGGAGAAAAGAAAAGTGGTCAAAGGTCAAAACTTGTTGATATGATTGGTCTACCATGTATGTAAATGGAACCGCACATGTGGATTTGGTCAGAGTTCTACATGAATAAATGTTGGTGAAGCATGTGAAGGTAGCATAGAGAAAGAGTACATATGATTGAAGAAGAAGAAGAAGAAGAAGATGATGATGATGATAAAGAAAAAAGAATGCTTCTCTGTTTGCATTTAGTGATGTAATGTCTACAAAGTTTAATGTATTTGTAGGTTGTGACTCCATAATGTTAGTGTCCATGTAATTCAATTTTGTTTCCAATCTTCTATGATTGTAGTTGATAGTTTTTGCATTACTTATTCGGTATGGTTTTTTCTTGATTCAAATTTTGATTGTGGTGCATGGAGATGACTATTGAAACCAAAAGTCACTTGTATGGAGTGAAGTTCTTTTTCTACGTAGCTTTAAGAATTCATTATTGGAAAGCTTATGTGACCTTAATCAACGAGATTAGATAAATTGCAGTTGCTTTTTAATCTACAAGATTAGATAAGTTTCAGCTTGAAGATTAGGTAAATTGCGGTTTGTCTTGGACAAATGACCCTTAAAAGAGTTTAAGGTAGGACAAAAGGTGGAAGGTGGATCCAGACCTGAAACATATGATAAACTCATAAAAGGGACTCATGCTTACCATAATGTATTAAGTTTGGAAGGAATGTGTTAATGTGAAGAAATCTTTGATTTTGTCACCAACGGTAATGCATTAAGTTTGGAAGGAATGTGTTGATGTGAAGCATCTTTGATTTGTCATCAACGGCAAACACCGCCCCTTTTGTATTGAGGCTAAAGGGCGTGGATACTAAAAGGCCGAAGGAAAGCTGGGGTGACAGTTGTGACCAACGGCAAACACCGCCCCTTTCGTATTGAGGCCACTCATTGGCGTTTTATTAATAACTTTAATATTATAAAATTATTTTATTTGAAAAAGAAGGGAAACAAGCTGAAAAGTGTTTCCTTAATAAGGTGAAAAGGAGTGAGATGGACTGGTGGAGTGAGTTGTGATGTGACGCTGACGTATGACATGGTGGAAAAAGTGTTGAATTGATACCCACATCAAATACGATTAAATGTTTTTACCATTCATTGTTAAATCTCATTTCCTTTTTTAGCTTTTATAACAGGGTGTCCATGACTATTTTCTTTATATATTTTCTCACCAGTTTAAACAGGTACTTTATTTTTGTTTATTTATTAAAATGATAACAATAATAATTATTTAATAGTTGTTTTTGAACTCCAAGTTAAATGGAAATGATGTAGGTTAGATGGATATGGATTGAAATAAGGAATTGGATTAATAAATGGTGTGTAGGGGTAAGGAGGAACCATATTTCTATTGGCATTTGCAACTAGGTTAGGTATCTTTGACCGAATACCCCCCACTCTATTCTCTTCTTTATATATGGATCTTAATTAATACGATTTCACATATCTAACTATACTATTAAATAGATGACATTTTCGTATTAATCCAACCATATTATTGCTTTCATATATATAATAAGTAATTATTTGATTTTATAATTAAATAATTCAGAATATATATATATATATAGGATTGATTTCTTTTGAGAACCACTTTGAGTTTTAAGAACTCGAAAGAACTTAACGTAACAATTTTTTTTCCGAATTTTTTTTACACATGTGTAATACGTAAGT
Source organism: Bidens hawaiensis (assembly GCF_021521415.1). NCBI lineage: Eukaryota > Viridiplantae > Streptophyta > Magnoliopsida > Asterales > Asteraceae > Bidens > Bidens hawaiensis. The sequence goes on along the minus strand of NW_027494538.1, from coordinate 280,154 downwards.
GTAAGTGATGTACAAAAAATTACGGTATTTTTTTACAAACCGAATCGACTTTTTACACATGTGTAACTAACGTTTAAACTTGTGTAGTTATCAAAAATACTTATTCTCTCTCCTGCTTCATTTTTTAATTACATTTAATCTCAGCCACATGTTTCATATCATTTAATTAAATGTGTGGTCCAAAATTGAGTTCTTAAAGTTATTAAAACTCACCATGGTTCTCAAAATAACCATCCCATATATATATATATATATACATAGGGGAGTGTTATTCTAAAAATAAGTAGTTTACTAGAAAGACTATGGATAAATCATAGGCATTGGATCATATCAATCAATGGTTGAGATTTAAAATTACCAAAAACCGTCATAGTTTCCTAGAATTACTCTTTCACCATTATAACCGACATAGTTTTCTAGAAAATTCTTTCACCATTGGTTTTAATACCAAATGTCAAAATTCTATTGGTTCTCACCATTCCTAAGAAACAACTTTTTTTTATTTGAACCATTTTCTATATACATATCTAGATTTATGTCAACTTATATCAGGTGACCATTACACATATTTTTAAATCATAGTCAATAAATTAACTATTTTTAAATCACAGTCAATGCATTAACATTCTTTAAATACATTATTATGATCAATAAATTAGAGCATCAATTTTAATATGTTTGCAAAGACTTTTTTTAAAACGCTTAATTAATTTATAAATTCTTTTTTTTTAACTCATACAATATTTTAAATTATAAAATAATATATTTCAAGCTTGAGAAACTAATCAATTAATTTTCTTGTCCAACTAAATTAATGATACAATTTTTAAACAAATTCTCATTTTTACCATATACAAAAATAAATTATGATATTTTATAATAGGAATATTGGTTTTTAATACTCCGAACTTTCACTCGTTGGTAGATAACACTCTCAACTAACGGTTTGTCTCCCACCACTCACAACTTGTAACTTCTTTTCTTTTGTCACTCCGAACTTAACGGACCATAACCCCGTTAGTTTTTTTTGCTGGCGTGACAATTTTTTTGCTTATGTGGCATGCCATATGGGAAATACCTAATTAGAAAAAATAAAAACCTAACAAAAAAATAATATATATATATATATAAGAAATAATATATATACACACACATACACAAAACATACAGACAAAAGCACCACCACCACCATTTCATAGCCACAGTCTACACCACCACATACCTCCACCACTTCAGCCTCTATTGCCACTTTCACCCCTTCCGCTAGCCTTGTTGCTTTCACCACCACCAACAACCTCCACCGCCTCCATCATTACGGGTCATGTTCGAATCAATTTATTGTTTGCATATTGTGATGGATGGTTGGATAATCATAAATGAGGTAGTTGTTGATCAAAATCCCAAACTCAAATGAGGTTTTCGTCGCCGCCACGTTTTTCCGGCGAGTTCCGCTGTTAACAATAGAGCAACGATTCAAGGTAATAAACATTTCGTTCTACTCGTTTCTTTAATCCGATCAAAAGCCCTATGCTAATGTATTCAAACTGTAAACACGAATATTGAATTTTAGCAAAGTAAATTCAGATGGTCTAGGGTTTGGCTGTTGATGTGGTTGCTTATGATAGTGGTGGTGAAGGCTGGTGGTGATGGTGAAGACAGTGTAGGCTGGCGGTGGTGGAGGCCGATGTGGTGGTGTAAACGGTGGTGAAGGAATGATGCTGGTATATGTAATGGTGTATATATGTTTGTGTGTGTGTATATATATACATATTATATATATATATTATTTTTAGTTAGGTTTTTCTTTTTTTTTTAACAAGGTATTTCCATTTGGCATGCCACATAAGCAAAAAATGCCACGTCAACAAAAAAAACTAACGGGGTAAGGGTCTGTTAAGTTCGGGAGTGACAAAAAGAAAAGAAGTTACAAGTTGGGTGATGTGCAAAACGGTCTATAAAAAAACTAGACTCTTCTAATGCTAGACCACTAGATAGGAAAGTGTACCTATCGACTATAGTAAAGCCTAATAAAGTCCGGATATCGAACCCAGACACTAGCGACACCTAAACTAGACTCTGACTAATAACTTAAATACTTTTATTTTATTGATTTTTGTCTATAATTATTATTAAATATAAAATAAATATTACTTATTATAAAATAGACACGGACAAATCGGTTTAGAACTCTAATAGGGGAAACAACTACCTAGGTAAGGAATCCTACTAGTCAACTCGTAAACTCTCGGAATTTGATTTATGAATGGTACCATATTCTAAACATATGAAACTTAAGGAATAACTAAAGTATGCTAGATTACCTCCCGGTCTCACCAACAATACCTAAGAACCCTAAATATCATGTAAAGCTCAACGGTTTAATTGTTCGAATCACCTCCTGGTCTCACCTTACTAATGTGTTGTAAAACACACTTACTTTCCTTATCGTTTTATCATGATTTAATTTCTTTTTAGTTTAATTATTAAGAGGTTTAGCTTGTTTTTGCTTAATTTTACAAAGATGGATGTTTACTTGTAGGTTATGAGTTATAATGAATAAAAGTGGCAAGTTTGAAGACTCTAGGGGCTTATTTGAGCAACTTTGAAGACTACAACTCAAGGCCTGACCCAAGCCCACAGGTTAGAAGCCTTACATGCATAATATATTAATTAAACAAAAGAAAAAAGAACCCTAACAGACAAAAATCCCGAATTCAGCAGCCCCAAAATCTGCCCAAACTTGCGATCGGCCAGCAAGGAAGAAAGAAAGAAAAAAAGTGTGGCGGCTGAGTTGGTGGCTATAGTGACGGCTGGAGAAGAAGAATAACACCAAGGAGGGCTTGCTACAGCAGCTAAGGGCTATAATCATCATAATCTCAGCCATATAATCATAAGTATTCATCCATAAACTTTGTGTTTTTGTTCAAGAACCCTAACTAGTTAAACTTGATCTTTTTGTTGGATTGTTTTGCAAGTAATTTGAAGTTTGACTTGTGTTTGATTGTTCTTGATTATTGAATGAGTTTACTTATGTTTATGTTGATGTTTATGATGTTTAATTTGAATATTAGCTTCTGTCCAAAATTAATGTGTAGCTAAACTTGTTAGTTCTACCTAGGTTAGATGATTATTGTTAGGTTTTAGTAAGTAGTTTGGATTGTTGATGATCATGACTTGATTTGTTAATGTAAAGTTTGGTTTAACATTGAATTAGGTTGTGTTTAGTGGCTGTGTTTTGATTAATAATACTCAATTACCTCTTGCTTTGATTGATTGAACCGGTTTTAGTTGATTTTAGCTTGTTTGAACTCTTTACTTTGTGTTTAGAGATTGTTTGCGGGGTGTACAACCGTAGGGTAAGTTTGGGTATATTAATTAGTTAAAATCAGCGGGTAGACACATTCTTTGAGACCAAGAGGTGATAGGAAGTAAACTCGTCTCATAGCTTTTACTTGTTAGGATTAGGATCGCGCGAGAGCGGGTTCGGTTCTTGTCGGGTTTGGGTTTGTGAGCGATTAGTTGACCTAGTTTAAGTTAAACTGAATTGTTCCTCTATCCTTGGTTGCGTAGTATTCGTCTCCATTAGGGTAGTGTGTCGGTGAGACCGAGAGGAGAGTCGGCATTAGAGCACGTTAACAATTCGTCACCCGGTTTGTTCTTAAAATCAACTAAGTGTAGGCTAGGGCTTGTTAGTGAGACCGAGAGGTAATCTAGCTTCCTGAGTGAACCTTAGTTGTGTCATTCCTTAGGAGCCGGTGTTGTGAGATTCTACAATCCAGTAGCTTACTATACCTTCAATAGGATTCTTATCTAGGTAGACGTTTTTCCCATTGATAAATCTTATTTTCAAAGTTTCGTTTAGTCTTCTCAAATTAAGTCTTTTAAGTTAATTAAATTAAGTTAGGTTAAGTATTTAATAATATAAAAATCAATTTAAAATATATTATTCTTAGGTGAGTCTTATTTAGGGTTAAGTATTAGATACGTGTTCACGTGTCCTTGTGTTCGACACTCGGACTTCCTTAGTGCTATACTATTAGTGATCGGTACACTTGCCGGTTTTGTGTGGCTTCTTTAGGAATTTCGTTTAGTAAATTTAAAGCTTAGTTGTGAGAGCATCGTTAGACACACATCACTTACCTAACTATGCTAAGGTACCCAAAGATTATATCACCTCCCGGTCTCTCTAATCACAATATACCCTAAGGCGTAAAGGTGTATTCTATTGAATTCAGTTATAATTCGGATATGTAAGAATCTAAAGTAGTATAGGGTAACTCACTCCCGTGCAATCACTACCCAAACCCGCAAAAGACCAAAACTAACGACACTTAATTACCTCCTGGTCTCTCAAGTGACAGAATATAAGGTATCTCTAAACTCTCAATTACCGTTCCTATGAAATACGTTAACAATATACCATAATCTAGTTACAAGCACACATTAGGTAACCTAATATGCATCCATACATGAAAGACATTCACAAAGACATATTGAACAAAAATTGATTATAAATTAATACCAAATACGCATATGCATCATAACCAAATAAAATAAAAACTTTACCAAAGCATCACCAATCAATAAATAATACAAAACCAAAAATAAAACGAGTCTAAAAAGTATTCATCTAAACTCAGGCAGTATAACAATTTAGCCAATCATAATAATAATCGATGAAACAAAGATAAAATAATTATTACGATTTATCAAATAATATAATATATGGGACCTGCTAGCTTGTTTGCTTGATTTTTTTATCTTCTTCTCTACTGCCGTGCACAACCTTCTTGCCTGTTTTTAATTCTTTTCAACCTATTTTTTGGTCGTAGACTCTTTTAGAGCAACCTGCTACTAGCTTCTTTCTTATCTCGTTGATCCCTAACAGGGGCAGCCCACCCTCCTTGCAAGCTCCACCAATTTTCCTTTTATTCCTTCCAACTTGTGGGCCCGTGACCTAGCTTCACAATTGATGGGTCAAAGTTTAATGTAACAAAACATGGACGACAACTTATTTTGCATTTAATTCGAAGCTCGTGTAAACTCTTATTACAATTTTAGTTGTCACATGTGATGATATTAAATTAAAAATAATATTAGCAATAGCATTATTCATCTTCATTTAGAGATAACGTTAAATTTAATCAATATATTTTCTATTATTTTACTATTAACATAAAATTTATATATCTTAAAAATTTTCGGTACATTTAATAAGGGTTCAAATATGAGTACATAACTAAGCCAATCAATAGATAATATTTTAGAGTTAATTTACTTGTTTTGGTTTGATGTCTCTTGAAATGAATAAAATCAATATATGAACCATTTATGCCAATTGTTTAATAAAAACAACCCAAAAGTTACTCTAAAGTGTAAGAGATATTCATATTATTTATATATAATTAAGCCTATATCATTGGGAGTGGTGAGAGACAAATCGTTAGTAGGGAGTGTTATCTACCAATGAGTGAAAGCTAGAAGTATTAAAAACCAATGTCCCTTTAAAATATCAGGATTTATTGCACTTCCTTACATATACCGATTAAAAAAAATTCCTGGTTTATTAAATTATTAATTATGGATTTGCATTTCTTATAAAATGAAGAATTATTATTCACTAATACACAATATTGGAGTTTCTGTATACACTGTTTTAATGCTCATTTTCTATTATTTTATGACGTTTCAAGTTAATTGATATTTTTCTTATTCGATATTGCAAGGCATGTTTTTTTATGTTTTTCCTTTTATATTTGTAATGCTCATCTATTTAAAATGTTTATGGAACAGTAAAACTAAAGTTATAAATCTCAATAAATCTCAACCGAAGATGTTTGTTACATTCTATTTACTGTGGATTATTATCCTTCATTCAATTAACAAAACTTAATTTCCAGAGTGTATTGTTTTTCTTCTATTATTATTATTAAACTATATTAGTACCCGTGTTACACACGGTGAAACATATTTAAAATAATAATATATATGTAACATCATATAAATTTAATTAAATATAAATGTTGTAGTTGTAAACAAATGATAATTTTACATGAATTATAAGATATTATAACTTATTAAATCATATATAAAAACATACAAAGAATAACAAAGATAATAAAAGTTAAATTATTTTATAACTTATACCATTAGTACAATAATAAGCAAAAAAAGAAAATTAGTCTTTAAATCAATAAAACAATTTTACAATGTCGATTCAACAAAACTACTATCTCAATGTTAATTCAAAAGATGAACTCTCTGTAAGACATTTATTACACACCAATAACCGTAATGTTTACTACTCTAAAATAGTACCCGTGTTTATTTACACATCAATTTAAAACATTTATTACACATCAATGTTAAAATGTGTTAAAAGATGAATAATATTTAAGACATTTCTTTTTATAAGTATATTATAAAATTATGTTACAAAACAAATTGTTATGACAATCAAAAATCTAAATTTAGTTTTTCATAATACAATAATTAATTGATCTTTAAAATGAAGTCTTAATCAATATTCAATAACATATTAAGTTTCATTCAAGTGTAGTTGACATATAGTTGATTCCTAATATATATCATTCATGAAATATAAAAAAGCTTTCTCATTCAATTCTTTATAACTATTTTGTAGATAGATTGTGTTAAATAATCATTGAATGCATATAATAATAATCTTATATTGTTTTAATAGATTGTGCTCTTTAGCTTTATGTTTCTTTCAATATGTACCCATTTAATCTGTTTCCTTTGTAGCCATATTTTTTTTACCCATTTAGAGATAATGTAATTTGAAATGGTTGATGACTATCTATGAAATTTGAAATAAATGATCAACTGTGTATTGTAATTTGAAATGGTTTATATTTATGTTGTCGTTAATTGTTTTCCTTATTTACTAATCTATTAAAGCAATACAATAGTTCTACATGACATCATTCTAGGGTGTCCAGATAGATGCCAACTAGATGCCATGTCACATATTTTCTTTCTTATTGATGTCAAATCACCCCTTTCATACTATATAAAACTTAACATTACATACCCTAAAATTCATTTTTATCACTCTCTCTCTTGGTTTAGCCATTTCTGTCGACTTTCTTTTCCATATTCCGGTAATGTATTTATTCTACGTTAATGATCTATTCTCATGTATTATTCGTTATTGTCATTGTCATTTCATTTTCTTTGAATTTTGTTTCTTGTATTGTTTTTAATTGTAATATTATTTTCCTATAATATGTTTAGGTTCTACATCAAACTCCAAGATTCAATGGACATGCCGAAGTTTCTATAACTGCTCTATCTTCCATACAATGAATGGTTTATATATGTTGTGATTAAAATTTCTCTAATCGTCTCTATCCGTCATTGGTAATTCTAACTAGACCAAAATATATGTTTTTATTTTTAATTTATCCGAAATAATATATTATGTAACATTAATTTAAATTTAATCATTTTAGGTTATAGCGGCCCAACTTGTGAAATAGCTAATTGCCTAGAAGGAGTATTTGCTGGAAAATGGCTTTGTTATTGTACAACAATGGATATTAAGTTACGATTATTTATATATTTATGTAGGCTACACAGTTCATGTATTTTAAATGATTTTTATTATTGCTCAATCTTTATTTTTACTGTCAACATGTGTGAATCTTATCTTGAGACTTCTATTAATTGTTAACATGTGCGTTAATTTTATTTTATTATTCTCTTTTTACATAACTTATTTACTAGTTTATTACCGACTTCTATTTATTTCTGTTTTTATATAATATCCTTAATTTATGCTTAATATTCATAACACATTTAAACTCATTTTAAATACGAAATTTGACCAATCTTGTAACAAACCATTATAGTTTCCATACACTTCAATCTCATCAAGATTTCCATTTTTTATATTTGACCATTTTTTAATTATCCATAAATGTCAAATATAATGTCTTAAATAAACCTCTCATTTTAATGTTTCAATAAATGTACTAAAAAGTTTTTATATTATTTTTTGTGATTGTATTTAAATATGATATGCTAAAACAAGAAGATTTTAAGGATCATAACAATGCTTGCATTCTTATTTGATCATTTTCAAAGAAAGTTTAGTGAGTAGTTCTAAAATGAAATAGTTTCATAATATTATAATTATTAGGCATGACTTTCTACGCATTCCATTTTTGGATACATTTAAAAAACATAGCATTTATATAAAACTATTCGTTCATATAAATACAAAATTTACAATATATTTTAATATTTTAACATATATTTATAATTGACGTTTTTTATATAATTTTCTCCTGTGTAATACATGGGTTACTAATCTATAACCTATTTTAAGCATATATTTTAGAACGTTTTTCTTAATGTTACAAAGTTTTTGGGCATGTAACATACGAATTAAATAAATAATGTATTTTTTGGTTCATGGTTTATGTTATAAAGATGTTTGAACTTGTAATTTTTACTCTTATAAATACCTTATAATTCATATAGAATTTTATTTTTTTAGAAATACAACTTTTTGCAATTCATTATAGTGTATAACATATACATATATATGACATATTATATATTTTCCAGCTGTGTGATAAATGGTTCTTTGATTTACTAACCCGTGTTGAACATTTCTCTTTTTATTTTAAGACAATTATTATTACAACAAAATCATAGTCTTTGTAATTTAGATTTTAAATCCGTGACAACATTTTTTTTTTTCTAAATATCATTTTAATACACACAAAATGTAATATGAGAGAGCTTGATTGAGCTTAAACACAAATAAGTGCATAACGATATTGATATACGGATCTAGTTACTGATATGTGTAGGTGATTAGTATGTTAAATCAAACGAAATGTTCAATGTGAGTAGTGAATTCGGCAGAGTAACGACTCATAAATGATAATTAGAACACTTTTTATAAATTATAAGGCTAAACAACCTATATATAGAAGATGAAGTCCATTCGTTACACATCCCGTAACGAATGGATTAATTCGTCTTCATTCTTTACATAAGTTAATGAGTATAGCGAATGAGTCATTTTCTAACCTCATTCGTCAACATTCCTTGACGAATGGATACATAATAATAACATTAGGTCATTCTTTAAACATTCTTCACGAATGGACACTAATAAACACGTATAGCAGCGTTTGTTAAACAACCTTAACGAATGAGATGTTAATCTTGACGAATGGGACTAGGTAATTACCAAAATGCCCTTTACATTAATATAAATAAAACTTAATTATTACAAAAACCGAGACGACCAAAATGGTGCACTAACAAACTCCCCCTCATCTCGTGCTCTTTGCCTTTAATTTACTTGAACCGCTTCGTCTTTTGTCAGGACCGATCTATCAACCACAAAATCAGTCTCGTAACCAACAACAACGTGTTGACAAGACGGTTACGAGGTCTGCTCCTGTGAAAATCCAGTGAACATCAAAGGCGGAATCAATGATATTCAAAGTGTTGCTAGACGAACATGAATAAAACAAACACACAAAGTCACTCAAATGATTTCCATTAATATTATCAAGAATACAATAAAGATCTATTAGGTTTCTAGGTGGAATGATTGTGTGAGGCAACTTTCCGTACAGTAATATTCCTTTTACAAGAAAGTGTCAGCCGTCAAATCACACAATATTCGCTCTATGCCTGTCATCATAAATGTGTCCTAAAGTTTCCTTAAATAGGCATACCTGACACCTTCTAGAAACCCTAATGATTATTACATAACATATTCAAACGTATTAAAAAATATTACAAGTGTAAACAGGTCTTCGAGTAAGCTTGTAAGCTTTTATACTTGTCGAGCAGACCTTGTAACCATAAGTGTGCTTGGAAAAATTCTCCAAGTAAGCTTTACTTTGAATATTTTCTTAATAAAATATTCTTCAAGCAGACTTCAATCTTCATGATTATATCAAACTTTGCTTGATAAAATCCTACGAGCAAACCTGTTCTTCTTTGATCCCTTCAACCTTTTGCCTTTAACTTATTATAACAAGTTAAGTGTGCTGGTGATACTGTAGCTTGCTTGAGGTTGAACCTTGCTCGTTGGAAGTCCTTAGATTATATTCTTCAATAACTTCCTTCTAGTGTGCTTGGACCACTGTTTATTATTAAAGCTTGCCCGATCCACCAAAATACTTGGTTTCGGCTTGGTTAAGTCAAGAGTTTCTTCTAAAACAAACCTTGCTCGACTTGAAGAAAAACCTTGCTTGATGAAGTGTAGTTTGCTCGAACTTACACTTAGAAGAATTTTAGAAGATAACTTTGCTCTAAAGTAAAATACCTTGCTTGAATAAGTTCTAGGCTTGCTCGAAGTGCCAAGTTTGCTCGTATTCCATACTTAGCCATTCCTTAAGGAGGTTGAGAAGATTCCAATATTTCCTTTGTCGAATCTTGATCCCAACATGATGTCCTCATAAATAAACGACGTATCCCGAGATGGAATAATCGTGTCAAATTGTACCTCATCATCATCATCAACTACTTCAACATCCTCCTCGGCTTCCAACACATCTAACTCTTCGTCGTTCATTCCTAATAACAACAAAATTTGATCTCAAGAGAGAGCATGATCCACAAACTCATCCTCCTTGATTTCCTCAGCATTCACCGAGCTCATCCCAATCCCCTTTTTATAATCCATAAATAAAAACGTGTTGGCAATAATCGAGTCAAATGAAGTTACATTTGTAGTATCTGGATACACTACCAATTGTCGATCATTGCCTTCAGTCTTAGTAGTACCAGAAGACGTACCAGCAACTTGTTTCTGCTCACTACCACCATAGCACGCTGCATCTGGATCTTTGTCATCATCGTTATTCTTCAATTTCTTCAATGCATCGTCTTTACAAGTTAATTGAAGAATAACATCCTCCTGAGCTTTAATCCCCCCCCCCTGAGCGGTAACAAGCTCACGGATTTCCCGGTTCTTCTTTTGACAATATGAGATGTGGCTCACCAATCGTCGTTGATTCATTAGCATTTGATCTTTTTGATTACGATCGGCAACCATTTGATTCTCCTAAAGATGAATCAAACTCAAGAGCATGTCCATCAACTGTGGAATCAGCAATAAATGAATAGTAGGAGGCACAGGCTGCACTAGACCGTGAGGAAGGTTAAACCTCATGAATGTTAGAGCCGTAGGCTGCATTTGCATTGTTGTAGGAGCAGGAGAAGTAACCATTGTTTTCATGGGAGAGGTCGGCATGGGAGACATCATCGATTGTGGAATTGACGTGAATCTCGGGTCTGTGGAAGATTTCGTCATCTGTGTAATAGCTGGAGTGCTAACAGTAGGCCACCACCAGTACTTATTTGTCTAACGACCTTGGTACTTGAGGACCAATCTCCACATCTCTTCCTCTTATAACTCTTCTTTTCGGTGGCTGGTCTTTCATCATAGCTTTACCTTTTCGTTTTCGTTGAGCAGTCTGGGAAGCAACTGCCTCAACTACAATCTCTCTCCTATCTCCCCCATTTCCACCATCACCACCATCATTGTTCCCACCTGGTCCCTCTTCTCGTTCGGAATCTGAGTCATCATGGATCAAACGATCATTCAAAGGACATACATAATCAGGATTCGCCAAATGACCAACTAAACGTTAGGCCCTCGGTCTATCCTCAGCTGATTGATTCTGATATGTATTCATACTCTTCATAGTATCAGCTGTCATGTGTTCCAGAACTAACACATCATCCACCAATGTCTAATCAATCATGAGATCTGGTATCAAGTGCTGAATGATTAACTGGAGAAACTGAGGATACATCAGAAACTTATTCTTCCGATGCTTGACTAAACAGTTCTCCTTGAGGTGATAAAATATGAGCTCAGAGAAATTGAACTGTTTGTTCAATATCAGGGCAACAAATGCATATTGCAGCATAATCCTGCACTCGTCAAAACCAAATTTACGCCCCCCAGGCAATAGATAAGACTAGGGGTGTTAATCGGGTCAACCCGATCGGGTTTCATGTTAATCGGTTCAGGTTAGTCGGGTTTTCCTTAAAAAATATCTAACCCGCAACCCGACCCTATTAAGGTTCGGGTTTCGGATATTCGGGTTTCGGGTTAGTCGGGTTAACCATGTTACTTTATAATTTTAAGTTGTTTTATGTGTTTATAACTTGTAGGTTGCAAAATTTCTCATTCCATTTAATTTTCAATTTCTTTTACAAGTAATTATCATAAATTTCACCTATAAACCTATAAATGAACCGAACGAACATTAACAAAGGCGCCGTATTCTTTCATTTAACTTTTAACGAACACGACACGAACACTTAATCGAACAAATATTTGTGTTCATGATCATTCATTTAAAATATAAACAAAGAATTCACGAACATAAATGAATATAATTAAACAAAGATAAACGAACATGAAGGAACATATATGTACATACATTAACGAACACAAGCATACATTAACAAACATAAATGAACGTATTTAAATAAACACAAACAAACAAATATAAAACATATTAGGGTGATATAATTACTAAATGCAAATAATATTTAATAATTTTCTATTAATATGTAAACAAACATGAACGAACGTAAACAAACTTAAACGAACGATCATAAAAAATCATTCACAAACATAGATGTACGAGTGAAATATGTGTTCATGCTCGTTCGTTTATTTAAATGAACACAACGTAAATGAAACATTATTTCCTTTATAGTGCTTATTTCACATTTTAATCATTGTATATAAAGTTAAGTATCCCCACTAATCGGGTTATCCGGGTTACCCGAAACCTGAATTTTTCCCAAAAATAAACTCGAAACCCGAAACCCGACCCTATTAACAATTCGGGTTGATCCGAATAACCCGATTAATACTTTTTGACCCAATTTAACCCGACCCGAATTTGATTATTCGGGTTCGGGTCGGGTTAATTGGGTTCGGGTATTTTGGAAACCCCTAAATAAGACCATGAAGATAATACTTGTATTGTTCACACAAGTATGCCTTGCTATATTGGGAACGGTCAAGATCACCTTTGTAAAAAAATCTCTGAAACAATCCACGTATCAACGTCCTGTCAAACCCTCAAGGATGATCAATTGTGTCAGCAAAATGAAGAACCCGATGGAACACATTAGCGTCAATCAATATTGTCTTTTCTGCACCTCTGCTATAATAGTCTTCTCGAGCAAAATCCTAGAAAGGACGAACCACGCTAAAATGTACAGGGACATTAGCGGAAATAGCAAACTGAATACGTGAACGACGTAAAAATGCAATTACGTCTCCAAATATGTGACGGTCCGTAAAGTCTTCTTGTAAGAAAGCACAATTATTGTGTTTCTTATCATAGGCAAGTTCAACGACGACTAGAGCTGCTTGTTGTGGTGCTTGTCGCTGTTGTTGTTGTGGTGCTGGATCCTGTTGTACTTGTGGTGCATCAGCTTGTGGTTCATCTTGAATTATAGGATCCTCTTGTATCATAGGGTTTTCTTGAATATCAGGGTTCTGTGGTGTCGGAGCATCAGCCATGATCTCATATGCCATTCCTGTAACACTAAAACCGAACATTATTTAAATTAAATCAATTATCACTAAAAACACTTAGTGAAAATAAATTTAAATTGTATTCTTTGCGATATTCCAAACCACTTTTGTTATCCAATTCGTTATGAGGAATGGGTTCATTCGTCATAAAGAATGAATTGATTCATTATTAACATAATACATGAATAGATAACGAATGTGTATTAACGAGTGAGTCCATTCATAGATTATATAGGACGAATGAGGTTCCATTCATTACATAATCAAGCGAATGTATCTGTTCGTTATACAAGTACAACTGATGAGTTCATTCGTCTACTATAGACACGAATGACCTTCCATTCGTCGTCCATAACGAATTGATTCAATAATTATTAAACTTTGACCCCCCCCAATTGTCAAAGTCAAAATTAAATAAAACTTAATAGTCAACATGCATACAGAAATCATTAATTGAATCTATCACACGATAAATCAACACAAAAATTGTATCATAAGGCTCGTAACAACATCGTTAATTGACTCAAAGCAACCAATAAGACAAATACTCATGTTTCACTAGTTCATTTGATTGATACATTAAACTAGATAAAGAATCATCTAATTAACCTATCAAATTTCCATCAAAATTGATGAAAATCATTATGTTACACTCGTCTATACCTTAAGAATCTTAATCAATAAAAACAAGTTTGGTGATGATCGAAATTTATGGAAAAAGTTTGCAAGAGTATCTTTATGTAATTGCAATAAACGAGGTATACGAATGGTTTATTCGTTAAACCACTAAGTGATGTGTGTCTAAATGATGTTTCTTTCTACGGAACTCACAACTAAGCTTTAAATTTATAAAATGGATTTTTTCTAATAAAACTACACACAACCGGCAAGTGTACCAATCGTAGGTAATATAGAACTAAGGAAGTCCGAGTATCGAACACGAGGATACGTGAAAACGTCTATGATCACTAACCCTAGACAAGACCTTCCTAAGAATAATATTTTTTTTAATTTTTTTTAGTAATTAAACTACTTGACCTAACTTACTTTAACTAAATTAAAAGACTTAACTTATCAAGACTTAACGAAACTTTACGAATGAGACTGACAATGGAGAAAACGTCTACCTAGATAAGAATCATATTGAAGGTCTAACAAGCTAATGGATTGAATAATCTCACGACACTGGTATCTAAGGATGACACAACTAAGGTTCGCTCAAGAAAGCTAGATCACTTCTCGTCCCTGAAAAAGAAATCAACACAGGATCATAACCAAGTGAAAAACAACAAACTCACAGATTATTTAACATTACTAAAGCACAAGAAACAGCTCGACATATTGACTGCGATTGCAGGTATTGTTGTCCACTTAAACCCAGCCACTAACCTATCAAGCCCCCAATTGCATTAAGCGTTTTAAGTCTAAAAATCAAAGCTACCCCTACCCCATCTCAGATAAAGAGAGCTAGAAGACTAGAGTCAAAGAAAACTGGTTCGACAAATCACCATAAGCCAAGGACTCGTTGATGGCACTAATTAGATGCACTCAGTGAAATATGATGGATGAATGATCATGTGGAGGTCGTACGAGCTATTCCTAAATATTATTGGACTTTGTCCTATAAACTCCTAATTTAATATTTATTGACTAAGAACCTCCAAGCCCCAATAGTGTATCCTCAGAGTCACTATCCCCTTGGTAACACGTAAACTCTACGTCCCGTCTAGTATGTGCATCTTTGGCCTCTTTTACTAACTTTAAAGATGCTTCTTTAGCATTTTACAATATATAACTTTCTCACAATCATTTGCTTTTTGGAACAACTTTCTAGAGTACACATAACTTTCATAACATACTTTTTTTTTCTCTTTCCCTCTCTCTCTTTTTTTATATCACCCTAAAGTATATAACTATTTCTAAGCTCGTAAAAAGATGGACATGTGGTGGTGTGCTGGTTTGAGTGCATCTAAGTCTTACCATCTCAAAGTTTTTAGATTATGGTAATCCTCCCTAAGCATCGAAATTCGGTTTCACCGTTTTTCAAATTATTATATATATAAAATCTGCTAAAGAGGACTATCAAAGCCAGTTGGGCCTACCGACACATCCCAAATCAGATATGCAAACCATCTCTTATTATATTATATATTTCAAAAGTTTTGAGAGTTTGTTAACACAACAGTAATAATATCATTTCCTACTTAACGTAGAAGAAAAACAATTTTCAAGGGACATTTTTCTCTAAAACTTTTTTTTATTATATTAAGTCGCCCCAGCCACTTTCAGTTTTTGGGTGAATGGCTATACCGTACATCTAAAGGTAGAAAACGGAACCAAACATATCTAAGTATATGTCCCTCGAACTTGAGTGACCGACATGATTTTCAGCGAAAGAACAAAACATTTTTTTCTACAATTAAGTAAAATAAATTCCCATCCCCACGCTTAGAACGAAATCGTCCTCGATGAGAACAAGGAAAAGAAATAAAATAAAATTAATACTTAAAATAACAAAAAGTAAAATAGAGAACGGGTTACTCCCCTGGTTTATATGCTGAATCTTCATCAGCTGTGTATTAATCGAGCGACCGTATAGCATTTCATTCGCGACCGCAACCTCGGGAAACAGTTCCAAAAGGCCATCAGAGCTACCATGTGCATAATAACACATGTAATAACTCAAACTCGCTCGCATGTAGCGGCGTACAAAACAAAAAAAAAAACATAAGAAATAAACATATTTTTGTGTTTTTGTATCTATTAATTTTTTGATTTTTATTAATTTTTTAATTTTTTTTATAAATAACAAAAATAAAACAGATAATAAAGAAAGTCATAATACACACTATACAACTCGAGCAGTCTCCGGAGTGATGCATCCAACACGTCCATGCCTCGGTGAATGAGTCAAGGTAGAACACCTCGACTGTCTGATCAGCTACCGGCTCGCCTGTGTTGTGCTTCAAGCTGTGACCGTTCACCTTAAACTTCCCGCTCCGATCTTGTATCTCAATAGTGCCATACGGGAATACATCGGTGACCGTGAACGGTCCCGACCATCGAGATTTCAACTTTCCCAGGAATAACCTCAACCGGGAGTTATACAATAAAACCATATCCCCATACTTGAACTGCTTATTACCCTTCAGCTTTCTATCATGCAGTTCCTTAGTCTGCTCCTTATACCTAAACTAATGCGCATATGCGTGATCATAGAGCTCCTTTAACTCGTGCAACTGGTGGAAACGAGTGCCCTCTGCGGTGGATAAATCAAAATTAACCTTCTGAAGGGCCCATGAAGCACGGTGCTCCAACTCAACAGGAAGATGACAGGTCTTCCCATAAATCATCCGAAATGGTGTGGAACCAGTCGGAGTCTTATAGGCTGTACGGAAGGCCCACAGAGCGTCATCTAATTTGTCGGACCAATCCCGACGATTCGAACCAACCGTTTTCTCAAGAATACGTTTGATTCCCCGATTACTCACTTCCACCTTCCCACTAGTTTGTGGGTGGTAGGCGGTCGCAAGCCGATGGGTGACCTTATAGCGCTGCAATGGCTTATTCATCTGCGAATTGCAGAAGTGAGTACCTCGATCACAGATCAAGGCCTTCGGGCACCAAAACGAGCAAAAAGGCTCTTAAGAAAACGAACTAACACTCGGGCATCATTCGTGGGTAGAGCCTTGGTTTCAACCCACTTTGACACGTAATCGACAGCCACGAGTATGTACTTGTTCCCACGCGAAGATGGAAATGGTCCCATGACATCAATTCCACACACATCGAAAACATCACAAACTTGAATAAAATTTCGGGCATTTCGTTTCGCGACGAAATGTTGCCGACAGGCTGGCAACGATCACAACTCCTAATAAATGCATGCGCGTCCTTAAAGATAGAAGGCCAATAAAAACCAGAATAAAAAACTTTCTTCGACGTCGAACTCGCACCATGGTGACCTTCTATCAGTCCCACATGACAATGGCTCAGAATCTGCCATCCCTCCTTAACATTTACACACCTCCTAATCAGCTGATCAACACCGATACGGAAAAGATACGGGTCGTCCCATAGGTAAAACTTAACATCAGCAAAGAATTTCTTCTTTTGTTGGTAAGGCATCTTTGGGAGGTACCCGTCAGCAAGATAGTTCGCCAAGTCAGCGAACTATGGAAAGCCCTCCTCCTGTTCCGTAACAAACATGAGACTCTCAGTCGGAAAACGATCATCGATCTTGACCCCCCAAATCTTCTAACTCAGCTCCCTTTAGACGCGAAAGATGATCGGCCGCCACCTTCTCGGCCCCCTTTTTATCACGGATCTCAGTATCAAACTTTTGAAGCAACATGATCCATTGGATAAGATGAGGCTTAGCATCATACTTTCTAAAGAGATATCGAATAGCAGCATGGTCCGTGTACACAATCGTCTTGGACAGAACTAGATAGGACCTAAATTTATCGAAAGCAAACACCACCGCTAAAAGCTCTTTTTTGGTTGTGGTATAGTTCTCTTGTGCACCATTTAAGGTCTGGCTGGCATAGTAAACCGGATGGAAGTGTTTATCCTTCCGCTATCCTAGAACAACTCCGACTGCGAAGTCGCTTGCGTCACACATCAACTCGAATGGTAACGACCAGTCGGGAGCAACCATGATCGGGGCGTTGACGAGTTTTTCTTTCAGAAGATCAAACGCCTCGATACATTGCCCTGAAAAGATGAATGGAGCATCCTTCTCCAAAATTTTGGTCATGGGTCTCGGGATCTTAGAAAAATCTTTGATGAACCGGCGGTAGAACCCGGCACGACCTAGAAAACTCTGGATGGATCTCAAAGAAGTGGGCGGGGAAAGTTTTGAAATGGTCTCGACCTTCGCTCGGTCAACCTCTATCCCTGCACTCGAAATCCTATGCCTCAGAACAATGCCCTCACGAACCATGAAATGAAACTTCTCCCAGTTAAGAACTAGGTTGGTGTCAACGCAGCGGGACATCATCCTCTCAATATTAGACAAACAATGATCGAAGGAACTCCCAGAGACAGATAAATCGTCCATGAATACCTCCATGGAGTCCTCTATCATATCATGGAAAATGACCACCATACACCTCTGGAATGTGGCTGGAGCATTACACAGTCTGAACGGAATACGTTTGTAGGCAAACGTTCCGTAAGGACAGGTAAAAATGATTTTATCCTGGTCATCAAGAGCCATCGAAACCTAGAAATACCCGGAGAAACCATCTAAGAAGCAGTAGTACTGCTGACCTGCTAAACGTTCCAACATCTGATCAATGAAGGGTAAAGGAAAGCGGTCTTTCCTGGTGGCATCATTCAGTCTATGATAGTCGATGCAGACTCTCCATCCAGTCACAGTCCTAGTGAGAATGAGCTCGTTCCTCTCATTGGTGACGAAAATCATGCCACCCTTTTTAGGAACCACTTGGACTGGACTCACCCAAGCACTATTATAAATGGGGAAAATTATCCCCGCATCAAGGAGTTTAATGATCTCCTTCTTCACAACCTCTTGCATTTTCGGATTAATCCGCCTTTGCGGCTGAACGACATTTTTGAAATTATCCTCCATGAGGATTTTATGAGTGCAAAACGAAGGGTTGATACCCTTAATGTCGATAATCTTCCATGCAATCGCCTCTTTGTGCTCTCGTAGCACCCTCAACAGCTTCTCCTTCTTGACCTCCGTCAGAACATATGCAATGATAACCGGCAGCTTGCTCTCTTAATCTAAAAACGCATACTCAAGATGGGCAGGCTATAGGATCGTCTCGTATGATCTCAGCAGACATGCCAGATTCGGGGCTACGTGAATCGGTGTCGACATCCAAGGACTGATCGTTCATGGAAACCATCTCAATCTCTGGAATCTCCCTATCGAGAATCTGGGTGTCGGAGGCAGATCCTCCACAGATCTCGCTGAAAAACTTCCTAACATGTTCCATGATGGTATCAATGAAGTATAAGGAGTCATCAGCAGACTTGGGGTGTTTCAGTGACTGTCGAAAGTCAAAGGTGACGTTCTCATCCCCAACTCTCAAAATCAACTTACCCTCGCAGACATCGATCAACGCCTGTGCAGTGGCAAGGAATGGTCGGCCTAAGACAAGAGGGACACTATCACCATCGTTCATGTCCAATATGACAAAGTCCATCGGGAAGAGGAACTTGTCGACACAAACAAGCATGTTCTCGACCACCCCTTGGGGGTATTTCACAGAACGATCAGCAAGCTGGATACTTGTCCGGGTATGACGTGGTTCGCCTAGACCTAGCTTGTGATACATAGTATATAGCATGAGGTTAATACTGGCACCAAGATCTGTCAGTGCATAAACTACCATATCATCACTCAAGATGCACGGAATCGTGAAACTCCCTGGATGGGACGTCTTTTCTGGTAACTTTCTCTTCAAGACTACAACAACTAGCACTCAGAGGAATGGAAGAGACCTCAGGTAACTTCTCTTTATTTGAAAGAATATCCTTGAGGAACTTTGCATATTTCGGCATTTGAGTTAGTGCCTCAAGAATGAAATGTTAAGATGAAGCTGCTTCAAAAGATCAAGGAATTTGGAGTTCTGCTCCTCGTCTCTATCCCTGCGGAGTCTCCAGGGGTATGGAAGTCTAGGTTTGTAGACTCTTGCTGGTGTGCTGGGTAAATGCTGATCCTTGGCCTATGCAGTACTTCTTGGGTTGCGCCATTGATGCACCTTGGCCGGTGGAGACTCCAACTGAATCTCCTCGTCCAGATGCTCCTCAACATCTACTGCAGGATCCTCAACGACTCCTCTCATCGCCTCCTGAATCACGGGCTCGCTACGTGCCCTGCACCGCTCCTCATCATTACAGCCTTCGCGAACGATTTCAGATTTTGTTCGGTATTACTCGGAAGTGTTCCGGGCGCTCTTTCTTTCAATCGACTCGCAATCTCCCCCATCTGGCGCTCGAGATTTTGAATGGATGCCCCCTGATTCCTCATGAATGACTCGTGCTCCCGAAATTTCTCTTGGGTCTTTTTGTGACGAGAATCCTCTCGAGTCATGATGTAAGGCCCCGTTACCGGTGCCCTACTTTGGACGTTGGATTTACTCATAAACACAGTTCTAAATATCAGAGTTAACAAAAACATTTGCGGAATATTAAAAAAATTCGAACCATTTCATTACATAACCATACTCCTTGTCTTTACGATCATTCAAAATCATTTAACATAAGAATTGTCTTTAAAATAACATAACACTTCCTTGAGATGCCAGCTTCTTCATGTCCATGCCATGTCTCTCCCCTTATGCAAGTTGCCTCATTCTACTCACCTGCGTGCATACTAAAAGTCAGCTACGCTGAGTGAGTTCTAGTTAATCATGCAACATACAATACATCCACATACTATCATATGCACCCGAAAGTACATACCTTCACATTTACTTACATACTTACTTACATACATACTTTCATTCTTTCTTTCGTACTTACATACATACTTTCATTCATACATATACGTTTTAAAAAGCATTCCGCCCTATAACCTTCGTCGATATTATTGGGGTCGGTTCGCTACGTTCGCCGATTATTAGGGTCGGTTCCCTACATTCGCCGATACTATTAGGGTCGGTTCCATACATTCGCCGATACTATAGGGTCGGTTCCTTACATTCGCCGAAACTATTAGGGTCGGTTCCCTTCATTCATACTACTATAACGTACCTGTCCTTTACGTACTTTCCTTGATAATATGTGCAATCTCCGAAGAGCGTTCACGTACCATCAACATATCATACATACATTGTTCATACATCATATATATTCATACATACATCATTCATACATCACACGTATCAATCATACCTTTAACTACCACTTGACGGCACGTGCAATATCCGAAGATCGTTCACACACCGTCAAGCAATCGTCATACATAAATCATACAAGGCATACACTTATCACCTAAGGTAAGTGTATTAACTATCACATCGAGTATGCACACAGCCCCGAAAAAATAACAAGGAAGTGGGGCTAGAAACTCACCTCAATGCGGTTGCGGTCATCGTTTATAGTTATTCCCCTCTTTAGCTGTGCACGACTAATTGTATAACAATTACGCGTATTAATTACTATCACTATCCATATCGTATTTCTAGTCCACTTATAACCCTCAACGAACCGGGGTCCAGGGATAGCGCCCCTGGCAGCAGGGTCTATGGGCGGCAGCCCCTAGCAGGGTCCAAGGGGCAGAGCCCCTGGCTGGGGTCGAGCTGCCAGGTCAGCGAGGAAAAATTTTATTTCCATTAACTGTCTTAACACATTTTCCATTAGGATTTTAAATTGTTTTTTGATTCGTTAACTCATTTGCCCTAACGAATTAAGCCTGATTCGTTAACTAATTCGTTATCTTTCATGATCTAGTTCGTTACTTGGTTCTTAATGAATTGGGCTATCATAACGAACTGGTCCTTGTAACGAATTGGACCCTTTAACGAACTGGTTATTTAAACGAATCAGTTCATGTAGCGAATAAGTCCATGTAACGAATTGGACCTTCCAATTCATTATCTCCTTTAACGAATGACTATAACGAATCAAGAGTAATTCGTTATCTTTTCCGTTAACAAATTGAACGCGAACTGAAGCTAGTTCGTTATGCTATCTTTAACTAATTATTAGCGAATCACCTCTAGTTCGTTAATTTCCCATTAGCGAACTACCTCTAATTCTTTAACTTCCCGTTAACGAATTAGGTGACATTCTCTGACATCCTTAACCTCGTATTAACTTTTCCGGCGCAGCCTTTCCAGCGCCGCCGCCCGAGCGGATTAGCCGGAAAAACGAGTTTTGACTCGTTTTTCACCGTTTTTCATCCCGTTTGATCCAGATCTGAGCTAGGGTGACCCCTAAGCTCATCTTAGGTTCGGTTTATACCCGATTCCACCCGGATCTCGTGACTTAAATTATTTAACGATGTCGGCTCACCGTTTCGTAACCATATCTAACTGGTTTAAGCTCATACAACATAATACTATCATTACCTTGGATAGGGATCGGTGTTCCTTGGTGATTTCGGCTAGAGAGAGAGACTTGAGAGAGAGAGTTTAAGTGTGTGTTTTGGTGGTGTATGGAATATGTGTAAAATGAGGGATTAAATGGTGATTATGGTTTATATATTTAGGGATCATGGGCTTAAGCCCATGGTCTTTCCTTCTTTCTTTCATAACCCAAGTCCATAACCCATATCCATTTACCCAAAACTATCCCAACTCATATTCTAGTTATCTAAACCGATAACGACCCACTATAAAATAGACGAAATTTATTTTATTATTATAATCAAAAGTAGGATGTTACAAGTCTTCCCTCCTTAAAGAGGTTTCGTCCCCGAAACCTAACTATTACATAAACAAGTTCGGGTAAAACTTGCGCATTTCATCCTCAGCTTCCCAAGTGGCGTCCGATCCCTTGCG
The DNA here is from genome assembly GCF_021521415.1 of Bidens hawaiensis. Lineage (NCBI taxonomy): Eukaryota > Viridiplantae > Streptophyta > Magnoliopsida > Asterales > Asteraceae > Bidens > Bidens hawaiensis. Next base: position 257,105 of record NW_027494538.1, on the reverse strand, counting down.
ATGCTTTCATATCACTTTTACTAAGGGTATAACCTTGTGTTGGAGTTGATTCTCCTTGCGATCAACTATCTCGATTGGTTGCTCAATGTAATTCAGCCGTTCATCAACCTCAATGTCCATTAATGGCACGTGCGACGTGTCATCAGCCAGACATTTTCTCAGATGAGAAACATGGAAGGTCGAATGAATTCCTTCTATCTCTTCGGGCAAATCTAGCTTATAAGCCACATCACCTACTCGATCTAAAATCTTGAATGGTCCAATGTACCTTGGACTCAGCTTTCCTCTCTTCCTAAAACGAATAATTCCTTTTCAAGGCGAGACCTTGAGCATCATATTGTCACCAACGTTAAACTCGATTGGTCGTCGCCGCTTATCAACATACGACTTCTGTCTGTCTTGAGCAACTTTCATTCTTGCCGATCTGATCGAACCTTGCAGATGTTTCCTGCACGACTTCCAAACTTCCCATCTCTTTTTGACCAATCTCTCCCCAACACACCGGGGTTCTACATCGTCTACCGTAAAGCATCTCAAACGGTGGCATACCAATACTTGAATGGTAGCTGTTGTTATAGGAGAACTCTGCTAGATGTAGATGGTCATCCCAACTTCCTCCAAAGTCAAAAACACAAGCACGTAGCATATCCTTAAGGGTTTGGATCGTCCTCTCAGACTGTCCATCTGTTTGAGGATGATACGCAGTACTGATGTTCAATCTCGTTCCCATAGCTTCATGGAACTTCTTCCAAAACCTCGAAGTAAATCGGGTATCCCTATCGGACACGATCGATAACGGTACACCATGCTTAGATACAACCTCTTTAATGAACAAACTTGCTAACGTTTCTGACGAAATAGCCTCTCGTATAGGCAGAAAGTGAGCCCTTTTGGTCAAACGGTCCACAACCACCCAGATGGTATCATGATGCTTAGCTGTACGAGGTAGCTTAGTTATGAAATCCATGGTGATGTGTTCCCATTTCCATTCTTGTATCTCCAAAGGTTGCATCTTACCATAAGGCTTCTGATGCTCTGCCTTGACTTGTAAACAAGTTAAGCACTTACTGACATAATCAACCACGTCATTCTTCATTCCTGGCCACCAATAGTCTCTTTTCAAATCTTGGTACATTTTCGTAGTTCTTGGATGAATTGAATACCTTGACTTATGAGCTTCATCTAAGATTCGACCTCTGAGATCTCCATGGCGTGGAATCCACATACGGTCAAACCTAGTCTTAACACCATGCGTGTTTTCCATCAACTCGTCTTGCTGACCGACGCATTATTTAGAGCTAGCAGTAATAGTGCATGCTCTCAAGATATGGAGGCATTATCTGTATGGTACTAAGTGTATCATTTACACTGATCATAAGAGTTTAAAGTACTTCTTCGAACATAAGGAATTGAACATGAGACAAATTAGACGGTTGGAGTTGATTAAGGATTATGACTGCGACATTAAATACTATCCTGGTAAAGCTATTGTGGTCGCTGACACGTTAAGTTGTAAGAACGAGGAAGTCATTGAAACAGTAAAGTCTTACCAGTTGATTATGAACTCAAGCCTATTTGAAGAGATCATCAAAGTGCAGTCAGAGGTGCTGGTAAATGAAGGGATATTAAAGAAAGAAAGGATTTTCGATCAGGAAGATGAGTTTATAGAAAACACGCATGGTGTGAAGACTAGGTTTGACCGTATATGGATTCCACGTCATGGAGATCTTAGAGGTTGAATCTTGGATGAAGCTCATAAGTTAATATACTCAATCCATTCAGGAACTACAAAGATGTACCAAGATTTAAAAAGGGATTATTGGTGGCCAGGAATGAAAAATGATGTGGTGGATTATCTTAGTAAGTGCTTAACTTGCTTACAAGACAAAGCCAAACATCAGAAGCCTTATGGGAAAATGCAACCGCTTGAGATATCTGAATGGAAATGGGAACACATCACCATGGATTTCATAACTAAGCTACCACGTACAGCTAAGCATCATGATACCATCTGGGTAACTGTGGACCATTTGACCAAGAGTGCTCACTTTCTGCCTATACGAGAGGCTATCTCGTCAGAAACGTTAGCAAGCTTATTCATAAAAGATGTCCTGACTAAGCATGGAGTGCCGTTATCGATCGTGTCTGATAGGGATACTCAGTTCACTTCGAGGTTTTGGAGGAAGTTCCATAAAGCTATGGGAATGAGACTGAACATCAGTACGGCGTACCATCCTCAAACAGATGGACAGTCTGAAAGGACGATACAAACCCTTGAGGATATACTACGTGCTTGTGTTTTAGATTTTGGTGGAAGTTAGGATGATCATCTGCATCTAACAGAGTTCTCCTATAACAACAGTTACCATTCAAGTATTGGTATGCCACCGTTTGAAATGCATTATGGTACATAATGTAGAACACCGGTTTGTTGGGGAGAGATTGGTCAGAAAGAAATGGAAAGTTTAGAAGTGGTTCAAGATACATCTTCAAAGTTTGATTAGATTAAGGCTAGAATGAAAGCTGCTCAAGACAGACAGAAGTCATATGCTGATAAGTGGCGACGACCGATTGAGTTTAACGTTGGTGACAATGTGATGCTCAAGGTCTCGCCTTGGAAAGGGATTATCCGTTTTAGGAAAAGAGGAAAGTTGAGTCCAAGGTACATTGGACCGTTTAAGATTGTAGATCGCGTGGGTGAAGTGGCTTATAAGTTGGATTTGGCCGAGGAGTTAGAGGGAAACATACAACCTTCCATGTTTCTCATCGTAGAAAATGTCTAGCTGATGACATGGCTCACGTGCCATTAATGGATATTGAAGTTGATGAATGATTAAACTACATTGAGCAACCGATAGAGAATGTTTACCGCAAGGAGAAGCAACTTCGTCACAAGGTTATACCCTTAGTGAAGGTGATATGGAAGCATCGCAAAGGATCAGACACTACTTGGAAAGCTGAGGATGAGATGCGCAAGTTCTACCCTAATATGTTTAAGTAATAGTTAGGTTTCAGGGACGAAACCTCTTTAAGGAGGGAAGACTTGTAACATACTTAATTTTATAATATTAAATAAAGAAAAGTTATGTACCGAAACATGCATCAATATTTAATTAAGATTAAATATTAGAATATGGACTTGGATAGTTAAAGATGGAATAAAGGGTGGGATGGGCTTAGGGTGGGTCCATGGGCCTTGGAGAGTATAAATACTCCTTTAAACCTCCCTAAAACCCTAGATCCTCATTTCCATCTTTCCATAATCTCTACACACTCTAAAAATAGACACATAGCCTCCATACACGGCCGCAATAGGAAGAGAGAAATCCGACACCAAACAAGCTTAGATTGTTATAAATCTTTGATATACACGTTAAATACAAGATTAAATTTCATAACCAAGCTAACCGTGACCTAACGAACACGTAAAGGTATGTTCTTGATCTTTAAAGTTTATGTTTTTTTTAAACGGTTGGCCTTGAAACTTAAACGTATAGTAGATCGGGTATAAACGGACCATAAAGTAGCAAACTTGGTGTTAAAATGGACGTAACAAACTAATGGATAATGACGGCTCGTTTAAAATAAACCCTAGATCTAGCATAAACATTTCTAGCCATAAAGGTCCAAACTTTAAGGGTAATCGGGTCAAGTTTTGGCCGAAAATGGTTAAGGAAACATTTATAAGTCCATACCAAGCCATAACAAGGTACTAAGACTAAAAAGAGTGGGAGATAATGACGTTAAGGGCCGAACCGTGACCATTAAGGGTCAGGTCATTCGATTACTTTAGAGTTCGCTTACAATGTCATGGTCGCTCACAACTATATAATCGATTACTAGTGGGAAGCATACAATGCCCAATCGAATACAAGATAATCGATTACAATTTGGTTCGTTTACAATGTAACTCGCATACAACCATAGTCGCTTACAATATTAATTCGATTACATTTAAGTAATCGATTACAAGAGGACTCGATCACATTGCTAATTCGATTACACCACGGATTCAATCACACGAGCCTATTTCGAATACAATGACCAAGTCGATTAAAATGTATACACTCGCTTACATGAAACCTATCGATTACAATGATTATGTTCGCTTACTTTTTGTGTGGATCACAATGTACTCGATTACAAAGATAATCGCATACACAGAGGTCGATCACAATTGGTTGTACTCGATCACACCGGAGTACGATTACAATGACTCGTGTATATTGTATATGATTATCGATGATAATGGAAGAACCCGATTATCGGTATCTTCGATTACATTACCCCAATCTCTTACAACATGCATGATCACATACAATCATAGGATCAAATACATTGAACATTCAATTACAAAAGTTAAATTCAATTACGCAAAGGAAACCCGAGTACGTCCAAGTAATTTTATACCATATACATATCTAAATACTGTGTGTGATTCAAATGCACTACACATGTACCCAAATGCATGGTGTAACCAGAACACCTATATATACATATATATATATACACACACACGTGAGAGTATGCGTCGAAAAGAACATAAGGAAAGAAAAGAACAAAATACTCTAAGTATAAAGTAATCTAAAACAAGGCCAATAGATTAGACCGGAATTAGCCATTTTGGCTAAAATACAAATAGAACAAATTTTTAGTACGTGTAACTTATATACAGTTAGCATGGCTAAATTAAAGAAAGGATTAACAATTAACGGAGAAAGAAACAGGATCCAGGTGAGTTTCTAGCCCCATTCCTTGTAATGTTTTCGGGGCTGTGTGCTTACTCGATGTGATTAGTTAATACACTTATCCTAAGTGATAAGTTTATGCCATATATGTTATATGATTATGTATGAATGATGTTTGACGGTGCGTGAACGATCTTAGGATATTGCATGTACCGTCGTGTGATAGTTGATGATATGAATGATATATATATCAGTGATGATATGAATGATATGAATGAAATATATATATATATATATATATATAAAGTATGAATGATATATGTATGTTATGAATGAATGTAAGAGATGGTTAGGTACAGAAGAAAGGGACTGAGCCCTAATAATACTCAAGGTAGACAGGGACCGGACGCTAACAATATTCGAGGTAGAAAGGGACCGAGCCATAATAATACAAGAGGCAGAAAAGGACCGGACCCAAATAATATCCGAGGCAGAACGGGACCGGACCCTAAAAATATCCGAGGCAGAAAAGGGAACGAGCCCTTAAAATTCTCGAGGCATAATACAATAATGTAAAGTAGGGTTTAATATAAAGTATGAAAGAAAAGAAAGAAAGTATATGATAATGTAAGTATTAAAGAAAGGTAAGTATATTATATAATTTGAATCTTCGGATGCGTATGTAAGAATATGCGAATATATTGTACGATTACCTGATTAACTAGAACTCACTCAGTGTAGCTGACTTTTAGTATGCACGCATGTGAGTAGGATGAGACAGCTCGCTAGAGGGGAACACATGGCCTGGAACTGAAGATACTGGCATCTCAAGGAAATGTTATGTTATTTAAAAGATTATGTTTTATGTTTAAAGGATTTGATTGCTCGTTAAGACATGATTCGATGATTATGTAATATATTGGTTTGAAGTTTTTATATTCCGCGTAAAGTTTTTATTAACTCTGATATTTAGAACTATGTTTATGAGTAAATCCAACGTCCAATGTGAGGCACCGGTAACTGGGTCTTACATCGGTACTCACCCGTCATCATCCTGCTCAATCCCTGTGCCAGCTAGGCACAAATTTCAATCGCTATGGCCACTTTGCTAGCTTTTTCTGTAACCCGCCTAGTGCACGAGACATTCCATAACAGCTTAGCACTCATACTCAAACCGGTGTTCTTGACACCCGCACTTGTTACCATTGTGGAGACCCAAAACATCTCCGTAATATGTGTCCCCAACTTGCCCTTGCTCATCAAGTTTAAACCTATCAACCCCACATCCTTCAAGTTTCTTTAGTCAATCAATATCCTCATTACGTAACCTAACCCTACCAAATTCCATACCCGCAAGCTCAAGTTCACCGATTATACTCTATTGGAATCCCAAATTGCACAAGCCCTTCAAGCTTAACCTATTCACGTTATTCCGAGATAACCTACCCCGTCTTCTCAAACTTTTATGAATTCATTTTCTCATGGTGCTTCACGTCACATTAGCTAAGCTACTCAGGAAATCTGAAGACTTGTGCTGTGTCCCTTTGAAGATCTTAGTTATTTTGGTCTTTTCTCAGTTATGAATTAGTACCGCCTGTTTATGGCATCGACTTATTTCAGTTTGAACTAATGATCCTCCGCGTATCTTATAATTAAAGTTCCATTTATTTAAGTTGATTTCTTATTAAAGCCCGCATCTACCTTATTTTATCATCCTCAATCATCACAACCCATTTTTTTAATCTCGACTGTTAATAAGTTATTCCTTTACAACTTTAAGGACTTATATTTAAATAATGTCTTAGAAACTTTTGTATTTTCTCATAGTTTATAGTTAAACATTTTAAAACTTATGTTCCTTCCCGAAATAATGTTTTCAAACGCTTGGTAACCCACACGATGGGTCGAATTATGCTGTCCATCCGACGACCTAAGTAATTATGGATGCATACATAATTACCCAAGTCCTCGCATGGAAATCATGATACGTACAATCGTGTGTCAAAATTCTAGAACCGATGTTAGTTTGGGATAACGGCATAATGTTAAGATGATAAGAACATGGTGGATACGCCGCTTGTAAATCCTATATATAAGTGTTCTTATTGGATTGTTATTTGTAGCGTTATTTCTATTACTTTAAGTTCCGGGCTATGATAAAACTTAGATTTTAAAGTTTTTCCTTCCGTATTACGATTAGTTTTAGATTTCAACTATTCTAAGTTCTATATTATTTTAAATCATAAGTAAAAAAATAAAATAAAATTCTTTTACGGTGTAGATATAGTATTCATTATTTTCGGGACTAGTCGTAAGAGTCACATTAAATCAATTTTGCTCAACTGTGTCACCATCCAATCCGACCTTCAATACCTCATCCTCGACGCACAACACGTCTCCGCCATTGAAGGTAACTTATATGACGAGATGTCGTGTGGCGTCGAACTCCAACTTGAAACCAAACGTAACAATTTACTCTATTACTTGAACCATTTACGGGTTCTTGATCGTGACGATTTTCGCATATTCATCCTTGATGAAACTCATAAATCACGATACTCTATTCATCCAGGTGCGGATAAGATGTATGCCAATCTTCGTTTCCTTATCATGAGAGGTGCCCTACAAGTAAATTAGCCCGGTTGTATGTCAAGAAAATCATTTTTCACCATGGAACACCTTTGACCATTATCTCTGTACGTGATAAGTCGATTTACCTTTCATTTTTGAAATTCGTTGAAAACCGTTGTGGGTACTCTTTACCACCCGAAAATCGATGGTCAATCCGAGCAAACTATTCAGACTCTTGAAGACATGCTTCGCTCTTGTATACTAGACTTTGGTGGAAATTGGAATACTCACTTACCACTAGTAGAGTTTTCCTTACAATAACAGCTACCACACTAGCATCGGTATGGCACCCTTTGAAGCTCTTTATGGTCGGAAATGTGATTCCCCGGTTTGCTGGAACAAGGTTGGTGAATCGAAAATCACCGGTCCCAAAATTGGTCAAGAAACTTCCAATCGTATCGCGCTTATTCGTCAAAACCTTCTTGCCGCTCGTAGCCGTCAAAAGAGCTACGCCGATAAGCATTGTAAACCCCTCGAGTTCAACGTCGGTGATCGTGTTCTACTCAAAGTATCTCCTTGGAAGAGAGTAGTTCGTTTTGGTAAGAGGAATAAGTTATATCTCCTTGTTTCGTTGGCCCATAGTTGAAAACGCTAGAAAAAAAATTGTGTATCGTCTTAACCTACCCGTTGAACTTTCCAATGTTCATTCAACCTTTTCACGTTTCCAATATGAAGGAGTTCTTAGCCGAGGGGAACCTTCATATACCTCTTGATGAAGTACAAGTTCATGAATCTAAACGTGGTCCCAAGTTCACTTGGCAAAGAGAAGACCAGATGGTGTCCAAGTACCCGCACCTATTCGTTACGACATAAGTTCTAATTTCGGGATGAAATTTCCTAAAGTAGTGAATGTTGTAACATTTTGGATTCTTCTTTTTGTTTTCTTGAAATCGTTACCCGACCCGTTTAAGGGTTTGTGTCACTCGTTTAATGAAAACGTCGCATTTATTGAGTACTTAGTTAGTTATAGCTTTATTAATAATTAAATTTATACTTACAAAACTTGACAATATTTACCCAACACCAAGCTTTAGCCCAAAACTGATTCCATCTATATACTACAGGGACTAATCTTGTAACTATGTTATTATCTTATTAGTATTTAATATATTTTATTAAAAAAACCCTAACCCACCCTCTGTCCGACCAGATTACCCATGGGTCCAACCCGACCCGGCGCACCCCAAACCATTCAAAATCTTCAATTCCCGCTCGTTTATGATCGATTAATTTAGGTATTTGGCATATTCCACCTAATAAACGCTTAACCAACATCCAATTTTAGCAAATACGTGTTAATCGTCCATAGTTTAATCAAATTAACTATATTAAGCCGAAACAAACCCTAACTAGTTGTAGCATCCCAGAATTTCAAGTAATAATATTTTATATTATTTCTTATGATAAACAAGTTTACTTGTGTGGGTAAAAGAAATAATAAGATAATAGATGGTAGGATAAGTAGGCTAATTAGAAGGAATTACCTATGGACTAAAAAGGAAACATGGGCCTTAGGTCCATGGGCTTAATGGAGTATAAATACCCCCTTAATCCCTAAATCTTTCCATTTCCATCCATCTTATCAATCTTATTCTCTCTTCACAACATAAAACACACACATATATTTCCATAATCGGCCGCAAGAGAGAAAGTGATATCCAAGATCAAACAAGCCAAGATCTTTGATCTATCCTCGATGTTCAAGCTAGCTACACGATCCAAGCTCATAACCAAGCTAACGACGGCCACACCGAACACATAAAGGTATGCTTTTTACCTTTAAAGGTTACGTTTTTATGAACGGTTTGCTATGAAACTTAACCCTAGAGTAGATCGGGTCTAGATGTTCCATTAAAATGCAAACTTGATAATTAAAATGGACTTAATAGACTTATGTTTAGATACGGCTCGTTAAAGAAAACCCTAGATCTAGTAAAGGACGTTCTATGGTTAAAGGTTCGAGCTTTATACTAGAAGCGGACTAGATCTTGATGATGGAATGATAGCTGATGTAAGGCGGTTAAGGAGATTGGGATATAGGAATTTAAAAGTGTGATTTTGAACCGATTAACCGTTATTTGAGCCCGGACTGGGTGCAAGGTTAGGAAAATCTGAGCTGAAAGCATCAGGCAAAGGTTCTCGGTCAACGCGAGAACTAGGCCAACTTGAGATCTCGGTCACGTAGAGCTCTCGGTTACCTTGGGTCCTCGGTGACTGGGGTTTTCAGTCAAACCTGAGTTCTCGGTCAAACCACGGGTTCTCGGTCAATACGAGGGTTCTCAGCTTGGAGTTCTCGGCCATCCCATCTCTGTTGGGTTTGGACCTTAACCCAGCCGGGTCCAGGTACTTTAATGGACAGTTGGGTCTGGTCTAATCAAGTCCACAAGCTGTTAAGCCCTTGTCTAAACTAAACAAACAAGCCCAATTTAGAAAATACATTAGTTAGCTAAAATACCAACTTAATTAATTATGCGGTTAATGAAGGGGATAACGATTAACGGCGAACGCAACAAGATCCAGGTAAGTTTCTAGCCCCATTTCCTTGTTATGTTTTCGGGGCTGTGTGCATACTCGATGTGATTGTTAATACACTTATCCTAAGTGATAAGTGTATGCCTTATGTGATTATGTGAAAGGTATGAATGATTGCTTGCCGGTACATGAACGATCTTCGGATATTCCACGTACGGTCAAGTTGTAAAGCTATGTATAATATATGTATGATTTGTATGTGAATGAATGAAAAATGATGTATGTTTGTATGGTACGAAGAGGGAACCGGGCCCTAATAATACTCGAGGAAAGAGGGAATCGAACCCTATTAATATTTGAGAAAGAGGGAACCGAACCCTACTAATATTCAAGGAAAGAGGGAACCGGGCCCTAATAATACTCGAGGAAGGAGGGAACCGGGCCCTAGTAATACTCGAGGTAAGAGGGAACCGGGCCCTAATAATACTCGAGGAAGTAGGGCGTAATGCTCTTTATAACGTAAGATATGAAGGTAAGTTAGTATGAATGAAAGTATGAAAAGTATAAATGAAAGTATGTAAGTATGAATGAATTGTATGTTGTATGATTAACTAGAACTCACTCACCATAGATGACTTTTAGTATGCACCCAGGTGAGTAGATTGAGGCAGCTCGCTTGAGTGGAACACGTGGCATTGAATAAGAGGCTGGCATCGGAAGACCTAAGACGTTTTATGTTTAACTACTTAGTTTTGAAAGACAAGTTGTTTGTTTAAGACAAGTTTTGAGTCGTTATGAAATGTTTTATAAAAGTTTTATATTCCGCAAATGTTTTTATTAATTGATGTGTGTATAATGATGCTCTTTCTAAATGACTCACAACTAAGCTTTAAATTTATTAAACGAAAATCCTATCGAATCCACACACAACCGGCAAGTGTACCGATCACTAATAGTATAGACCTAAGGAAGTCCGAGTATCGAACACAAGGACACTTGAAAACGTATATGATACCTAACCCTAACCAAGACTCACCTAATAATATTTAAATGATTTTTAATATAATTAACTACTTAACCTAACTTACTTTAACTAAATTAGTTAACTAAACTTAACTTAATTAAATGAAACTCTTGACGAAACTTGGAAACTTTACTGCAATCAGAGAAAACGTCTACCTAGGTAAGAATCATATTGAATGTATAATAAGATAATGGACTGAGGATTCTCACGAAACCGGTTCTTAAGGATGACACAACTAAGGTTCGCTCAAGAAGGTCAGATCACCTCTCGGTCTCACAAACAAACTCTAACTTATCTTAGTTGATTTTAAGAAAAAACCGGGAAAACAAATTATTAACGTGTTCTAATGCCGACTCACCTCTCGGTCTCACTGACACACTAGCCTAATGGAAACGAATACTACGCAACCAAGGATAGAGGAACAATTCAACTTAACTTAAACTAGACCAACTAATCGCTCAAACACCCAAACCCGACAAGAACAAAACCCGCTCTCGCGCGATCTTAATTCTAACAAGTAAAAGTAATGAGACGAGTTTACTTCTTATCACCTCTCGGTCTCTAAGAAGGTGTTTCACAACTGATTTTCTCTAATTAATTTACCCACTTATCCCTACGGTTGATCACCCCGCAAACAATCTCTAGACACAAAGTAAAGAGTTCAAACAAGCTAAAATCAATCAAAACCTATTCAATTAATCAAAGTAAGAGGTATATGAGTATAACTAATAAATTCACAGCCACTAAACACAACCTTTTTCAATGTTAAACCAAACTTTACATTAACAATTTAAGCCATGATGATCAACAATCCATATTACTTGCTAAAACCTAACAATAATCATCTAACCTAGGTAGAACTAACAAGTTTAGCCAATCATAATCAATGAACAATAGATGAAATAGATATAAATGATAAACATGCTCATATAAATCTGATTACAAAAGGTTTGAATGCTTAAAAACCAAAAACGAACTCACAAACATTAAAATAGTCAAAACCGACAACCGAAGGATAAAAGATGTAACCGTAAGCTTGTCCTCCTTGGTTTCTCCTCTAGATCAGGTGTGGGATGGCTGGAAACTTGAATAAAATCATTCATAGGCTTTTAGGGTTTATATATATGTTTAATCACCTCCTTCCTAATATAAAATAGGTTAAAACAAGCCCACTAGGCCCACTAGAAGACAAAATAGACGTGGTAGCTGATTCTTGAACATTCTTGGTAGCCTTGGGACATGTTGGAATCTACCACATGCTTCTTGAATGGTATGACCTGGTCGCGTAGCTCAAACATGACATTTTCTGACGTTTTTCGACTTTTAGCTCGTTTATCTTCGTTTTTGCGTACCGGCTTCATCCGAGATCCGTTTTAACTGATTCTTTTTTCATTTGACTCGTTTTCTCACTTTCTTCAACATGGGACCTATCACATACACAAACATGTAATTTAATGAAAGAATAACAAAATAATCGTTAACGTTTAAGCACAAAATAACATAAAAACTATTAGGAAAACATGTGTGTTTTACACCACATCAAACATCCCCACACTTAAACCTTTTTCGTCCCTGAAAAAGAAATCTACACTGGATCATAACCAAGTGAAAAAGAACAAACTCCCAGATTATTAATCATTATCAAAACATAAGAAACAGCTTGACATATTGACCGCGATTGCCGATATTGTTGTCCACTTAAACCCAACCACCAGCCAATCAAGCCCCCCTTTTGCATTTAACATTTAATGACCAAAAATTAAGGCTACACCTACCCCATCTCAGACAAAGTGATCTAGAAAAACTAGAGTCAAAGCAAACTGGCTCGACAAATCACCATAAGCCAAGGACTCGTTGATAGTACTAATTAGATGCACTCGGTGAAATTTTTATGGATGAATGGTCATGTGGAGGTCGTACGAGCTATTCCTAAATATTATTTGACTTTGTCCTATATATTCCCTAAAAAAATATTTATTGACTAAAAACCTTCGAGCCCCAATAGTGCATCCTCAGTGTCACTATCCCCTTGGTAACACGTAAACTCTAAGTCCCGTCTAATATGTGCATCTTTGGCCTCTTTTACTAACTTTGAGAATGCTTCTTTGGCATTTTACAATACATAACTTTCTTCACAAGCATTTTGTTTTTCTTGAACAACTTTTGAGAATACACAAACATAACTTTCAATACATACTTTTCTTTTTCTTTCTTTCTTTTTTTTTTTTCCTTTTTTTCTCTTTTTTTTCAATCTTTTATATCACCCTAAAATATATAACTATTTCTAAGCTCGTAGAAAGATGGACATGTGGTGTGTGCTGGTTTTGAGTGCATCTAAGTATAACCATCTCAAAGTTTTCAGATTATGGTAATTCTCCCTAAGCATCGAAATTCGGTTTCACCGTTTTTCAAATTATTATATATATAAAATCTGCTAAAGAGGGCTATCAAAGCTAGTTGGGCCTACCGACACATCCCAAATCAGATATGCAAACCATCTCTTCTTTTATTATTATATTATATATTTCAAAAGTTCCAAGAGTTCGTTAGCACATTGGTAGTAATATCATTTCCTGCTTAACGTAGAAGAAAAACAATTTTCAAGGGACATTTTTTCCTTTAAAACTTTTTTTTTTTAAATATTAACTCCCAAGATTTTCAATATTCTTTTATTTTCTTTAAAATGAAAACGCCAGTTCCCCATCCCCACACTTAAATTTCACATTGTCCTCAATGTGAGACAAGGAAAAGACAAAAATAAACATAAAGAAAAATAAAGTGGAACAGACTCCCCTGGTATATGTGATCATGCAAGTGTGCGGTGATTCATGTTCCTCGCCCTCCTATTCGAACGCAAGCTTAAAACTCCAGTGCTCTCTATCAAGCTATCACTAACGAACGAAAGCGGCAATCCTTATGCAAATTGCATCCCCACACTTGTTTAAAACTCTAGCTCATCAACCGTCATCAGCCAACCAAGGAATAACCTGCAAGTAAGAGAAGAGACACCCGGCAAAACTCGGAAATAAAAATAAAACGAAAATAAAATAACAAGAAAAGATATTGCCGGGTTGCCTCCCGGGAAGCGCTAAGTTTATTGAATAGTCTTCAGCCGGACTCACTCCCGAAACCTCAATCAGGAGGCTTCTCCTTTATCCTTTTCCCATTGATGCTCCTCAACACTCTCCTTTTACAATTGGTCGGGAAGAAACCAATTGCACAACTCTCATGGGCCCGATCATATGAATTAAAATCGACCCACCAATTCTTGAACTCCCCCAAAAATGGTTGAATGAACTGAAATGGGGAAGTCAATCTCTTCATCACACTACGATTTCTTCTCCCAGAAATCCTCCTTCTAATTCTTTTAGCCAAATTTTTAAACCTTAACACGTCCCGAATGGAGATTGAGTACGGTTCGTGTTTTGGTTTTTCACAATCGAGGTGAAGTGTCGGAAGGACCAAATCACTAACTACTTCATGGCTCTCCTTACAAAGCTCCTTCTCGATCCCCACACTTAGCACGTTATATATTAAATCTTCAAGCAGCTTTAGATCACCAAGTGGGTCAAACTCACCTTCATCCGTAGTGGCACAGTCCATCAACTCTTCACCAAACTCATCCTTAAATTCTTCCTCCCAAGAGGGAACATACTCCTCTACTCTCTGCTCCTTCATTCCGGTATCTTCAATCTCATTCAGGGTTTCAAACAAAGGTGGATTCAAAGGTGGAATATACTCCAAATCATTTCTAATGGCGAACAATACATCGTCCATTATTGATTCCAATTCTGGGGTTGGCTCTAATATATTTCCCGATAAGTCTTTATACCCTAAGAAGTTCCCCATTTGATCATATGCAAATTGGTATGGAGGAGGTTTTGCCACAAGTGATTCCCATGGAGCTTTCCGTGCTTCGACTTCTATATTTCTCCTCTCATAAGCATCATGCACCCAGTGATCTCCGCCACACACTTTGCACCATGGCGTTCCAACGTGTCGTATGAACATATTTCCTTTAAAGAACACTCAAAAGAAAAGGATCACGGGCACCAGATAAAACCAGAATAAATTACTTAAAATAAAATTAAACTAAAATTAAACTAATTAAAATAACTAATCTAATCTAATATACGAAAATACAATAGGTAAATCCTAACTCGGGTCGTTCTCAATACGCCTCTAACCTTGTCCCCGGCAACGGCGCCAAAAACTTGATGTGTGTATAATGATGCTCTTTCTAAATGACTCACAACTAAGCTTTAAATTTATTAAACGAAAATCCTAACGAATCCACACACAACCAGCAAGTGTACCGATCACTAATAGTATAGACCTAAGGAAGTCCGAGTATCGAACACAAGGACACTTGAAAACGTATATGATACCTAACCCTAACCAAGACTCACCTAATAATATTTAAATGATTTTTAATATAATTAACTACTTAACCTAACTTACTTTAACTAAATTAGTTAACTAAACTTAACTTAATTAAATGAAACTCTTGACGAAACTTGGAAACTTTACTGCAATCGGAGAAAACGTCTACCTAGGTAAGAATCATATTGAATGTATAATAAGATAATGGATTGAGGATTCTCACGACACCGGTTCTAAAAGATGATACAACTAAGGTTCGCTCAAGAAGGTCAGATCACCTCTCTGTCTCACTAACAAACTCTAACTTATCTTAGTTGATTTTAAGAACAAACCGGGAAAACAAATTATTAACGTGTTCTAATGCCGACTCACCTCTCGGTCTCACCGGCAAACTAGCCTAATGGAAACGAATACTACGCAACCAAGGATAGAGGAACAATTCAACTTAACTTAAACTAGACCAACTAATCGCTCAAACACCCAAACCCGACAAGAACAAAACCCGCTCTCGCGCGATCTTAATTCTAACAAGTAAAAGTAATGAGACGAGTCTACTTCTTATCACCTCTCGGTCTCTAAGAAGGTGTTTCACAACTGATTTTATCTAATTAATTTACCCACTTATCCCTACGGTTGATCACCCCGCAATCAATCTCTAGACACAAAGTAAAGAGTTCAAACAAGCTAAAATTAATCAAAACCTATTCAATTAATCAAAGCAAGAGGTATATGAGTATAACTAATAAATTCACAGCCACTAAACACAACCTAATTCAATGTTAAACAAAACTTTACATTAACAATTTAAGCCATGATGATCAACAATCCATATTACTTGCTAAAACCTAACAATAATCATCTAACCTAGGTAGAACTAACAAGTTTAGCCAATCATAATCAATGAACAATAGATGAAATAGATATAAATGATAAACATGCTCATATAAATCTGATTACAAAAGGTTTGAATGCTTAAAAACCAAAAACGAACTCACAAACGTTAAAATAGTCAAAACCGACAACCGAAGGATAAAAGATGTAACCGTAAGCTTGTCCTCCTTGATTTCTCCTCTAGAGTAGGTGTGGGATGGCTAGAAACTTGAATAAAATCGTTCATAGGCTTTTAGGGTTTATATATATGTTTAATCACCTCCTTCCTAATATAAAATAGGTTAAAACAAGCCCACTAGGCCCACTAGAAGACAAAATAGACGTGGTAGCTGATTCTTGAACATTCTTGGTAGCCTTGGGACATGTTGGAATCTACCACATGCTTCTTGAATGGTATGACCTGGTCGCGTAGCTCAAACATGACATTTTCTAACGTTTTTCGACTTTCAGCTCGTTTATCTTCGTTTTTGCGTACCGGCTTCATCCGAGATCCGTTTTAACTGATTCTTTTTTCATTTGACTCGTTTTCTCACTTTCTTCAACATGGGACCTATCACATACACAAACATGTAATTTAATGAAAGAATAACAAAATAATCGTTAACGTTTAAGCACAAAATAACATAAAAAATATTAGGAAAACTTGTGTGTTTTACACCACATCATTAATTCTGATGAATAGAACTATGTTAATGAGTAAATCCAATGTCCAAATGTGAGGTACCGGTAACGGGGACTTACAATTTGGTATCAGAGAAAAGTTCGAGAGCAGGATGCTTAGACTCGAACAGAGAATGGGATTTAAGTAAGAAAAGAAAGAAGATGCCAGTTCAAGAATGCCACGTGTCACTCAAGCAAGCCTAGTAAAGGTAAAGGTATGATCGAATAATTGTGTAATATTAGAGATAGGATTAACTTATTTCCTTGATTGATTAACTTTTTAAGGTAGAACCAGTACAAATAGACTCATAAAGGGAAGTGTATAGGACATGGAAAGTAACGTGATCAGCTAATCACAGTTGGCCACTGTTATTACTAGTTAGCCTTACTATCCTTGTACTAGATAGTTCATTGAGTGATGACATTTGTGTTTTCCCTTTTAGAATACAATGGCTGGAACAAAAGGAAATGTGGGAACTAGAGGAATTGTGAGGGTTGGAGGTCGCACTGGACGTCGTGGCAGGCCTCGTCGCGCCCAACAACCTTCGGTTGAGACAGCTTCCAACACCGGAGATGAAGGAAGCGCAGCTGGAAGAGACCCGAACAACAACAAAGGGGTTCAATTGGATCCCGCAATTCAAGCAGCTAATGTTCAAGCCGTAGCTACTGTTGTGAATAATATGACTCCTCGAAAGGGTCTGCGGGAAGCCATGAAAGAACTAATGAAGGAGCGGGTGGTGATGGTAGGAGAGATGAGGAAGGAGAGAGGGAGGCCTCGAGTGGGGTTAAGTCTGTGAAAGTCAATGGCAGGAAAAGAAGCCGAGGTGGGTTCAACTATAAGTCCTTCAAGGGATGTGACCCGCCCAAGCTGACTGGTTTGGGAGACGCAATCGCTACTCTCCAATGGATAACTACTATGGAAGAGGTTATCCGAATTAGCGAATGTCATCCCAATCTAGCTGTCGGTTATGCCACCCAATCGCTTGGAGATGAGGCGAGGTACTTGTGGGAATCAATTGAGCAGAGGAAGAGTCAAGAGGAAATCAAGGCTATGAAGTGGGAGGATCTGAAAGAACTGGTTATGAATAAATTCTGTGCAGACGCCGAAGTTGAGAGGGCGGAGATGAAGTTTCTGAACTTGAAAGCTGGGACGATGACAAATCATGAGTACACCACCGATTTCAACCAAATGTCTAGGTTGGTGCCCGATATGGTCAACACTGAAGCTAAAAGAATCAAGTGCTATGTGAGGGGATTGCCATAGAAAGTCTGCATACTAGTCAGGGCGAATAAACCTGCTACGTTTGACTCTACTGTCGAACTTGCAGAGATGGTTTATGAGGACCTGACTGTGGATGATGTTGTTTTGGAGGAGAAGAAGGATAAGAAGTGGGTCGCTCCTGTTAAACGCCCCGGAACTCAGTTGTGGAACTCCAAAGACAAGAACAGAAGGTGTGAGAGAGGAAGTCGTGTAAGACTTGTGGTAAGATGCACGGTGGAGAGTGTAGGTGGGAACCTGGTTCCGATACGTGTCACAAGTGCGGGAAGATGCATGCTGGGGAGTGTAGGGTTGGATCTAATGCATTCTATAAGTGTGGAAAGATAGATCATTATGCTCAGGAGTGCAGTGCTAAGCCCGCTTGTTACAGGTGCGGTAAAACAGGTCACTTTGCTAGAGAGTGCATCGATGGTGGGGCAGGGGAAGGTGGAAAGAAAGACGTTGAACCAACAAGGCCAAATACCAGAGCTTACATGCTGACCCAAGAGCAAGCCAAGCATCCCAGATGTCGTCACAGGTACGTTTCTAGTAAACGGTATTTCCGCTTCAGTATTATTTGATTCGGGTGCGAACAAAAGTTTCGTAGCCACGCCCTTTTGTAAATTAGCTAAAATGAACTGTTGCCAAGTGTCTGAAACTTTTATAGTAGAAACCGCTAGTGACACTTCGGTTAAAATAATGAGAATGGTTAAGGACTATAATATAGAGCTAGAGGGACATGAGTTCCCTGTCACCTTGTACGTAATGACCTTAGGAGGGTTCGATGTGGTTTTGGGAGTGGATTGGTTGTCTGAGTACGAAGCTCATATAGTGTGTAAGAGTAGGATGATAAGGTTAAAGTCCTTGGATGGTAATGCGGTGATGGTTTATGGTGATAAGGAAAGTTCTGGGCTTAATGTCATTTCGATGATAAAAGCCGAGGGACTTTTAAGGCGAGGGTGCGGTGCCTACCTGGCGTATGTTTTCAACGCTACGCCTAAGACGAAAGAAATGAAAGATGTTCCTATCTTGCGATACTACCCCGAAGTGTTTCCTGAGGATCTTCCGGGGTTGCCACTGGAGCGAGAGATAGAATTCTAGATAGATTTAGTACCAGGAGCCCAACCCGTCGCGAAAGCGCCTTACCGTCTAGAACCCTCCGAGATGAAAGAATTGATGTCCCAACTGCAAGAACTCCTCGACAAGGATTTTATTAGACCAAGTGTTTCCCCGTGGGGCGCACCAGTTTTGTTCGTGAAGAAGAAGGATGGAAGTATGAGAATGTGCATAGACTATCGCGAGTTGAATAAGCTTACGGTGAAGAATAGGTATCCTTTGCCAAGGATTGATGATATGTTTGACTAACTGCAAGGCTCAAGTTGGTTCTCACGGGTAGATCTCTTATCAGGCTATCATCAATTGAAAGTGAAAGAGGCATACATCCCTAAAATAGCGTTCCGGACGCGGTATGGACACTACGAGTTCCTCATGATGTCATTCGGTCTAAAGAATGCTCCCGCAGCATTTGTGGACATGATGAACAGGGTGTGTCGACTGATGTTGGATAACTCGGTAATCGTCTTCACTGACGATATATTGATTACTCTAGAAGCGAGTCTGATCGTGCAGAGCATCTGAGGGAAGTGTTGAAGAATCTGAAGAAAGAGAAATTGTATGCTAAGTTTTTTAAATGCGCGTTCTGGTTAAGAGAAGTGCAATTCCTAGGTCACGTGATAAACCCTGAAGAGATTACCATGGACCCAGCTAAGCTTGAAGCTATAACGAACTGGAAGACTCCACAGAATCCGACTGACATACGAAGCTTCTTAGGGTTAGTTGGCTACTATAGGAGATTCATCGAAGGTTTCTCCAAGATAGCCGAACAAAATTGACCGGTATGACCCGAAAGACGGTAGTATTCAGTTTGGGAAAGTTCCAAGAAGAAGCTTTTGAGGAATTAAAGAAGAGACTCACGCAAGCTCCAATCCTTGCTTTACCCGATGGTGACGAGGATTTGGTTGTTTGTACTGATGCTTCGTATCGTGGGTTAGGCTGTGTGTTGATGCAGCGTGGAAAAGTGATAGCATATGCGTCCAGACAGTTGAAAGTTCATGAGAGTACTTATCCGACGCATGATTTATAACTAGCAGCCGTTGTACACGCTCTTAAGATTTGGAGAACCATCTACACCGATCATAACAGTTTGAACTATTTCTTTGAGCAGAAGGAACTGAATACGAGACAGAGGAGATGGTTGGAGTTGACAAAGGATTATGACTGCGACATCAAGTACTATCCTGGTAAAGCTAATGTGGTCGCTGACGAACTAAGTCGTAAGAATGAGGAAGTCATTGCTACAGTGAAGTCGTACCAGCTGACTATGAATTCAAGCCTTTTTGAGGAAATCATCAAAGTACAGTCAGAGGTGTTAATAGATGAAGGGTTAGTGAAGAAAGAGAAAGTTTACGGCCAGCAAGATGAGTTGATGGAAAACACTCATGGCGTTAAGACTAGATTTGAGCGTATGTGGATTCCACGCCATGGAGATCTTAGAGGTCGAATCTTAGATGAAGCTCATAAGTCAAGGTACTCGATTCATCCTGGAGCTACAAAAATGTACCAAGATTTTAAAAGAGACTACTGGTGGCTAGGAATGAAAAACGATGTAGTGGATTATGTTAGTAAGTGCTTGACTTGCTTACAAGTCAAAGCCGAACATCAGAAGCCTTATGGAAAAATGCAATCGCTTGAGATACCTGAATGAAAATAGGAACACATCACCATGGATTTCATAACTAAGCTACCCTGTACAGCTAAGCATCATGATACCATTTGGGTGATTGTGGACCTTTTGACCAAAAGTGCTCACTTTCTGCCTATACGAGAGGCTATCTTTTCAAAAACATTAGCAAGTTTGTTCATCAAAGAGGTTATGTCCAAGCATGGAGTACCGTTATCGATCGTGTCTGATAGGGATACTCGTTTCACTTCGAGGTTTTGGAAGAAGTTCCATGAATCTATGGGAACGAGATTAAACATTAGTACGGCGTATCATCCTCAAACAGACGGACAGTCTGAAAGGACGATCCAAACCCTTGAGGATATGCTAAGTGCTTGTGTTCTAGACTTTGGAGGAAGTTGGGATGATCATCTACATATGGCAAAGTTCTCCTATAACAACAGTTATCATTCATGTATTGGTATGCCGCCATTTGAAATAATTTATGGAAGACGTTGTAGAACTCCCGTATGCTGGGGGAGATTGGTCCGAAAGAAATGGGAAGCCTATAAGTTGTTCAAGAAACGTCTTCAAAGTTTTATCAGATTAAAGCAAGAATGAAAGCTTCTCAAGACAGACAGAAGTCGTATGCTGATAAGCGGCGATGGCCAATGGAGTTTAACGTTGGTGACAATGTGATGTTCAAGGTCTAGCCTTGGAAAGGAATAATTCGATTCAGAAAAAGAGGAAAGTTAAGTCCAAGGTACATTGGACCGTTTAAGATTTTAGATCGTGTGGGTGAAGTAGCTTATAAGCTGGATTTGCCCGAAGAGCTAGAAGGAATTCATTCAATCTTCCTTGTTTCTCATATGAGAAAATGTCTAGCTGATGACACGTCTCACGTGTCTTTAATGGACATTGAGGTTGATGAATAGTTAAACTATATTGAGCAACCGATAGAGATAGTCGATCGCAAGGGGAAGCAACTTCGTCATAAGGTTATACCCTTGGTGAAAGTGATAAGGAAGCACTGCAAGGGATCGGATGCCACATGGGAAATCGAGGAAGAGATGCGCAAGCTTTACCCTAATATGTTCGTGTAATATTTAGGTTTCGGGGACGAAACTTCTTTAAGGAGGGAAGCTTGTAACATCCCAGAATTTCAAGTAATAATATTTTATATTATTTCTTATGATAAACAAGTTTACTTGTGTGGGTAAAAGAAATAATAAGATAATAGATGGTAGGATAAGTAGGCTAATTAGAAGGAATTACCTATGGACTAAAATGGAAAGATGGGCCTCCGGTTCATGGGCTTAAGGGAGTATAAATACCCCCCTTAAACCCTAAATCTTTCCATTTCCATCCATCTTATCCATCTTCTTCTCTCTTCACACCATAATACACACACGTATATTTCCATAATCGGGCGCAAGAGAGAAAGTGAGATTCAAGATCAAACAATATCTTTGATCTATCCTCGATGTTCAAGGTAGCTACACGATCCAAGCTCATAACCAAGCTAACGACGGCCACACCGAACACATAAAGGTATGCTTTTTACCTTTAAAGGTTACGTTTTTATGAACGGTTTGCTATGAAACTTAACCCTAGAGTAGATCGGGTCTAGATGTTCCATTAAAATGCAAACTTGATAATTAAAATGGACTTAATAGACTTATGTTTAGATACGGCTCGTTAAAGAAAACCCTAGATCTAGTAAAGGACGTTCTATGGTTAAAGGTTCGAGCTTTATACTAGAAGCGGACTAGATCTTGATGATGGAATGATAGCGGATGTAAGGCGGTTAAGGAGATTGGGATATAGGAATTTAAAAGTGTGATTTTGGACCGATTAACCGTTATTTGAGCCCGGACTGGGTGCAAGGTTAGGAAAATCTGAGCTGAAAGCATCAGGCAAAGGTTCTCGGTCAACGCGAGAACTAGGCCAACTTGAGACCTCGGTCACGTAGAGCTCTCGGTTACCTTGGGTCCTCGGTGACTGGGGTTTTCAGTCAAACCTGAGTTCTCGGTCAAACCACGGGTTCTCGTTCACTTCTCTGCTTGGAGTTCTCGGCCATCCCATCTCTGTTGGGTTTGGACCTGAACCCAGCCGGGTCCAGGTGCTTTAATGGACAGTTGGGTCTGGTCTAATCAAGTCCACAAGTTGTTAAGCCCTTGTCTAAACTAAACAAACAAGCCTAATTTAGAAAATACATTGGCTAGCTACAATACCAACTTAATTAATTATGCGGCTAATTAACGAATATATATATATATAACAGTTAGCCGTGCTCAATTAAAGAATGGGATAACGATTAACGGTGAATGCAACAGGATCCAGGTGAGTTTCTAACCCATTTCCTTGTCGTGTTTTCGGGGCTGTCTGCATACTCGATGTGATTGTTAATACACTTATCCTAAGTGATAAGTGTATGCCTTATGTGATTATGTGAAAGGTATGAATGATTGCTTGCCGGTACGTGAACGATCTTCGGATATTGCACGTACGGTCAAGTTGTAAAGCTATGTATAATGTATGTATGATTTGTATGTGAATGAATGAAAAATGATGTATGGTTGTATGGTACGAAGAGGGAACCGGGCCCTAATAATACTCGAGGAAAGAGGGAATCGAACCCTATTAATATTCGAGAAAGAGGGAACCGAACCCTACTAATATTCAAGGAAAGAGGGAACCGGACCCTAATAATACTCGAGGAAGGAGGGAACCGGGCCCTAGTAATACTCGAGGTAAGAGGGAACCGGGCCCTAATAATACTCGAGGAAGTAGGGCGTAATGCTCTTTATAACGTAAGATATGAAGGTAAGTAAGTATGAATGAAAGTATGAAAAGTATAAATGAAAGTATGTAAGTATGAATGAATTGTATGTTGTCTGATTAACTAGAACTCACTCAACATAGCTGACTTTTAGTATGCACGCAGGTGAGTAGGATGAGGCAGCTCGCTTGAGGGGAACACTTGGCATTGAATAAGAGGCTGGCATCGGAAGACTCAAGACGTTTTATGTTTAACTACTTAGTTTTGAAAGACAAGTTGTTTGTTTAAGACAAGTTTTGAATCGTTATGAAAGTTTTTATATTCCGCGAATGTTTTTATTAACTCTGATGAATAGAACTATGTTAATGAGTAAATCCAACGTCCAAATGTGAGGTACCGGTAACGGGGTCTTACACTAGTGATCCTATATAAACCCTTCGTTATGGATCAATTAAACTTACAAAAAAACTTCTCTTCCCCATCGCCAATCTTTGCTCCATATTCAATTTCGTTTACGTAAGCATCCCGATATCGAATTTAATCCTAGTTGGTACGAAAAACTTAAGAGCTCGTTCTATATCGATTCGACCGAAGTAAGGTGCGTGTAATATATGATTTGAATCGCAATATCCGGGGGATTAAAAGCCCCATATTGAATTGAACAAACATGGATCCAAAATCGCGATTTAATCCTAGGGTTCATATACTCATATGTAGTTGTGTTTATATTTTTCCAAAACTTTTTTATAACCAAAGGATCATCTAGTCTAGTTGGTTGTGTATGTGTCTTAAAACGCAAGGTCGCGGGTTCGAAACCCGGCAGACCCTTTTCTTATTTCTTGTTCTTTTTTATATTTGTTCTTTTTTATATTTTATGTTTTAAAAGCCTTTTATTATTATTATTATTATTATTATTATAATTATTAATACTACTTATTAATTATTATCATTATTATTATCACAATTATTATTATAAATATTATTTATTATTATTAGTAGAATGATTACCATTATTATTATTATTATTATTATTATTATTATTACTAGCAAAAGTGCCCGCACGTTGTTGCGGGTTCGCGCAAGGTATCTTTTCGTCTTGGTTTAGTAGTGTTTGTTGTGGTGTGATGGGTTATCGATGTGAGTTTGTTGGATTTTTTTGGATGGGGGTCGGGGGGGGGGGGGGGGGGCTAAAATATTAATGTATGCATATATATTTAATGCATCGTCTTTTGTAAAATAAATGTTAATAAAGTAGGTTTCTGGGTTTTGTGAATTTTAATCAACATAAAGGATTGAATGTGTATTAACTGATGAATAGTTAGAGTTAAAAATTTAATCAATAGATTAAAGAAGTGCTCAAATTAAAGTGACTAAGTTGTCGGTCAACGAATTGTAGAAAGGATAAAGTTGTGTGCATACATGAAATGATTGTGTACGTGCACACGGGCGTATGCCTTTATATTGGATCGATGGTGTTATAAAGTAACTGATACTTAACTTGCAGAAACAAAATTATTTTATCTGGGGCGTTACAAAGTGACTAGTAGGAATGTGTTGTAAATTAAGAAAACGATATTGACATATTTAAATAACGGGAGATACAGGGGTCTCAATGAAGACCACCCCCTTTTCGTTGGAAACCCAATTAATGTTGTAGGAACGTACTAATAGTTTGTTGACAACCGCAATCTCATATAGTTTTGTTGTGCCAACCATAGCAAACAGTTTTCAATATGTAACTTAATGGGTAACGAGGATCTACGAGTGCAATATGGTGAGATTGCAGGGTTATGAACATGGGGGTTCACTAATCTCCGAGCATGAACCATAGGATGTATTATATGCTGCAACTTCCTTGAGATAGGAGCATCCGCAGGGAGTTGTCAGTGTTTCCCAAATGGGTCCTAAAAATTGATTTTCATGGAACAGGATGGAAGACTATCTCTTCAGCATGTTCTATTATCGTGTGAAATTTAATAACATTCGTAAACAAAGACCAAGTCTCCGAAATGACGAAGTACAACACATGTTGACATAGAGTTCCGTTGGACCACATGAAAGTCATCTTACATATTCCCTTATTTTCCAGTTGAAGGGTATTTGTGTCGATGTTGTTGTTTGTCTTGAATAAATGTGTCATGTAATGAAATCAGTTGCACGTTTAATGCAAAATTCTATAGTAATTTGAAGGGCCATTATATGATCCCAAAGTGTCTGTGATAGTGTTATAACGGTAATGGGATTCATTTGTTGGTAGACGTTTGTATGCCATGCTGTGGGGTTCCAAAGAACCAACTCCTTGGTTTGTAGCAACATAAGACATAGCAGGCCATCCAAGTGTGCAAGTATATTAATCACCATGGCGAGTGGTTGAATGGAGAAGCGGATCATTAGTCAAGGGCCATAATCAGCTGTTTGACCGTTAATCGGACAAGCATACCCATCATTCCTACATACCAACAACAATTTTGGTTGGTCTCAACTAAAATACTTAAATAGTGTTGTTTTAAAAATCTGTTGCAGATAGTAGTTGACTCCAGTCTTTGTAGACCGTCTTACACTTTGCGATGGTCTTTGCAAGTGCGCATGTCATGATGCATAAAAGAAATATGTCTACACCTATGTCCTCAATGTGTAATTCGATTTCAAATTTAACTACTCGCTAATTAACACACATTTAATCATATATGTTAATTATATCTCAACAAACCCAAAAACCCTACTTTATTAACAACTATTTAACAAAACACACGTATCCATTATATATGTATAGGTTAATATTTTAATGCGCACTCCCACACAAATGACAACATCCAACAAACCATATGGACATGCGGCAGCGCGCTCGCACTAATAACCCGTTACACGCCACATGCGACCTAATACGAAAGAAATTTTGCGCAAACCCACAGTAACTAAAGCATTAAATGAGTATGTAATTCCATTCTAATGATGACCATTACATGATTCAGGTGTTAAGTGTGGTTTGCATATATTTATAATGGGATTTATACTGGATTTCTAATGTGAGAGTTGTATTGAATCATATTGCTTATTTTGTTTATATATGATAAATCATTAGGTTGATGTGAGTTCAAAGGAGGAACACTTTTTAGTAATTGATATTATGATGATTATATTTGTTGATTTCTGTGTAGGTCATATATAATTAAAGACTTCAATGTAATGGAATCCTCAAAGTAATTGTAAACGACGTGTTAAGTATATTTTTTAGCCCTGGTCTGGAATTGGCCATATCCCTTTCCTGAAACGTAATTTTAGTAACATGATACATACAAACAAGTCGTAAATGAAGAGCATCATGCGTATAGAATGAGAATATATAAAAATTTCTAAAAAACATGTATGAGAACTAACTAATATAAGGCTCTAGGTAAATTTAACTTAAATAGATTTATCAACATGTTAAATACCTGAAGTGTGTTTATTTATATGTCTATTCTTTTTAAGCATGCATATATTTATATATATTTGACCTAATCAAAATAAATATAACATTGTATTTTAGAAACAAGACATGTAAGTGACTATGATTTTATCATGCATGGTTTTTGGTTTTGTGTGTGGCTGAAAAGAAGGTTCCTAATATTATTGGTCTATATTCATGTTAGTAATAAGAGGATGAAGCTCTTCCCCGCGAGGGTTAAAATATGACCTAAAACTTTTAGACGCTTACAAATATTATGATTGCAAAATATAACCTAGTAAGGTGCCCACTCAACAATTGGAGTTAGCATTGAATAACATTTAATTGCCGATTATTTGGAGGGTTTGATTGCAAATGTCAGTTTCTACTCCTTGTAATAGGTAGCCACCATGATTAGAGTCTTCAATTCAACAATCTTCATTTGTGTAACGGCTGAAATCATGATGGTTGAAAATAAGATGAGCGACAGGTTTTAGGAAAAGGAGGAGACGACAGTTTAGCGAGATGGCACCATAAACCCTAGTAAATAATAATAATATATAGATTTTAGTTTAGTGGCAACGAAAAGATATAGTTTAGTGGCAATGAAAAACTTATGATGAAACATTAAACTCATTGTTATTATTATAGTAAATATAATATATATTTTAGTTTAGTGGTAATGAAAAGATTTTAGTTTAGTGGCAATAAAAACCGATGATGATGACTTTAAACTCTTTGAATTGATGGCACCATAAACTCTAAAGTATAAAGGAGTAATTACAGAAACATGAAGCTTCATGAAGTTGTACAATGCCCTTTTAGAACGAAATGGTGTAATCGAAAATTATTATTCGTGCCCAATTATCAGATGTCATTTCTGTCCTTTTCTATTTGTGAAATTATTATGGTTGCCCATCACTCAAGTTTAATAATATATATATATATATATACTATATTAAAATGCACAAAAACTTACATTTAAGAGTTTTACTACTCTAAAAGCTTATTGTACAACTCTACATGCATTAAAATTTGAATTCCCTTCTCTTACAGACACCCGGGAAACTGATTTCAATTTCAAATTTCAAATGCTATTTGCTTCCTTGATTTCCTCTCTCTCAAATTCTATCAATAGATGTTTCTTTACCTCAATGGAAACGAACTTTCAAGCTCTTCATCAGTAACCTGGTAAAAGATTCAGATCGACTGGGTGATCGTTTGCTTAAATGCGATGGTTGTATGTCGCGATCAGGGTTCTGTCCATAAAACCGACTCTGGTTCGAAGAATCAGGTAAACTATACCTAAATTTGTTTTTCTTAGTAAATTAATACCTATTAAGACCGGATCTGCAACTTTGTGCTAGGATTTAGGTCACACTCTGGAGAGGTAGGGCCTATGACGGCGTTGATGGTGCGTCTCAGTTGAGCCGAGGAGACTATTAGGGTTCCATCGATTAGGTAAACCCCTTACTAATTTGAAGCTAAAATGAAATTATTCTTCTATTTAATTAAGTGATCTGCTTATTTTCTTAATTTTTATCAAAAGTTAAGACGGGTGTTGTCAAGCTCTGGTCGATTAAGGCCATTGACTCCCGTAATTCTTGGTGAGGGAAAGGTCACTACGCAACATGTAAAATCACTGAAGTAAAATCTATTTTAATTCAAAATTTGACTATTCATGTTTGTTTGTTTGTTTGTTTGTTATTGCAACCCTTCTGATTTCACTTTTGTGCAATGATTATGTGGTTTAGGATTAGTAGTATGAGAAATTCGTTTGTGGCGTTATAAGTTAAGAAATTTTTCATTCAAAACCACAAGTTTTAATTTAAGCAATTTGGCAAAACTTTATGGTCAAAGTGACTATTGACCACTATGTCAACTGTTTGAGTTAATTAATCTATTTTGCACTATATGTTCAAAGGTAAAAAAAATGAGTAAAATTTGATATGTTGTTATTTACAGGCAAGTCAGTTTATCATAGTTTGAACAAGTATTTTGAATCATCGAACAATGAATTTACAGTTGGTATAAAATTCAATATTTGATTCACCACAAAGAAGGTATATAATATTTATATTTTGCTGGTATATAAATTTGTTTAAGGAAAGTTGATCACTTGATTTTCCTTAATTGTTATTATAATTGGTTAGGTTTGCGGGTACAATAGTTGGAATTGAAGACGTGTATTACCAATAGGATGTTTTAAATGGTGCTCACTCAAGGTACATGCTTGGCATTATTTTTAATCATTCGTTCACTAGTACCCCTTGATTCGATTGCTAAAATTACAAATTAGTCTATAAAGATGTTTTGTTGTTTGGTAGTTACATTTATTTATGTTATGTTTATATAGAGAATCTACAATTAAGATAAGCAAATTAATCTTATCTTGTGTGTATAAGTTCATTGGTTTAATATTAATTTTTGGGTGTCTATAGGTCCGTTTTGAGATAAACTCATAAGTTGTAACCATAACTGTAAATGAACAAACATAAACGAATGAACATATAAATGAATGAAAATAAAAAATCAAAAACTGACGTTCACAAACATAAATGAACGAAAAAAATGTGTGTTCGTGTTCATTCATTTAATTAAATGAAAAGATTTGTGATTTGTGTTAAGGTCCGTTCATTTATTAATAAACG
This sequence comes from Bidens hawaiensis, assembly GCF_021521415.1. Lineage (NCBI taxonomy): Eukaryota > Viridiplantae > Streptophyta > Magnoliopsida > Asterales > Asteraceae > Bidens > Bidens hawaiensis. Next base: position 227,519 of record NW_027494538.1, on the reverse strand, counting down.
AACGTAATGAACTTTCCTCCGAACAGTTTTGACTGTTAAATACTTAAATAGTCAAAGTTGTAGCTTTAAATGAGTTATATAAATAATCTTGTTTCCTAATGCTTTTAATATTATCGTAGGTGTGGAAAGTGCAAACATTGGCAATTTGGCATTAAACCAACGAATGATTTGTTTGCTGGAACACAGGTATGTTTTTTCATGAAGGGTTGTGATTTACTTGTGGGTTTAGTGTAGTTTGTATGAAAAGTGATGGTTGATTCAGGTTGTGAATATATTGTCATGGAAGTATAATGGGAGTATATGACGAACAACATCGAAGTTTTTCAGCTAGGTAAGTTCATCCAACGTAATTTTGCCTTTCGAATAATGTGTTAATGAATTAGTCCATGCAGGTTATGTTTTACGTCAAACAAACAAACAAACAAACAAACAAAGTTGAAGTGTAATGTTCCAAGGGCTTGACATTTCTTACAGTGATCCAAAGTTTCAAAATTTTGTTGAAAACGCATTTGTATCTAAAATAAATTAAGTTTTGTTTTCCGTAATGTGAAAAGATAACTTTTTTTATAAACTTAGTTTAAAAAAATGTATGAAAATGTGAATAATAAAAAACCTAATGACACTATATGCTTTTTATTATTATTAGTGAAACTGAAAACTATATATTATTATAAAAGAATAATTTATATATTAAATGAAATTTGTTAAAAATAAAAAATAGAAATTTATTATTTTTTATCATAATCAAACCGAATAATCGATTGAATGCGAACCCATTAAATGTATATGGTTTTCTTGTTCGTGTTAGTTCGTTAAGAAAATGAACATGTTCATATTTTTTTATATAAAAAATGGTTTATAGAGTATGCAATTTTTTGTATCAGCTAATAATAGTTTTCTACACTTTAGTATATAAATTTTTGTTTTATAAATAAACTTTTATAGTATTCACATCTATGGTTGTAACAGAGCCGAGACAAGTTGTTCTTGGTCTCGACTCGTTTTTTTCAACTAGCTGAAATGTTGAGCTTGAGTCTTCTTATGTGTTTATTTTTATTTTGTTAAACATTGGCATTTGTATAAATGTTGTATTTAAAAACCCGGCATTTGCATTTGTATTTCATGTTCGTTTGTTCATTAAGGTGATGTTTGTTTTTGCTTCAAACATCTTCAGGAGAGTAATGTCTGCAGGCGCGTAGACAATTAGCTGTGAAGACAGTTTGTTTTTTTAAAAGAATAAGATCTGCAAACAGCTTATAACTTCTTAAAACAAAAGCTATTGAAACATGCTTCAAACGTCTTCATCCTCCACAACCGGTCGTCCAGCCCTTCCAACCCTAGCCACCGCCTCCGTCGCTCCTCCACTCGCCGGCAGCCATCGCCACCGCCTCTGCTCCTCCAGGTACACTCATTCTCTTCCTCTCTCCCTTGGTTCCGGTCGCCATAACCACCGCCATACCGCCTCCTGCTCTCTCCCTTGGTTCGGTCGCCATACCGCCGCCATAACCACCGTTCGACCACCTCCGTCGACCCCCCGCTGCTTCATCATTAAACCGTTCGACCACCGCCGTTCGACCACCTCGTTCTGGTGGTTGTGTTTTGGGCTGATTTGGTCTGCTTATATAAATTGAAAGAGTCGAGAAGTTTTATCGTGATTCATACAATCCGTTCAGTTTCTCTCTCAAACATCAATTTTGTTCATCTTCTGTTAATTTAGGGTTTTGATTCTTGAATCCGTTTGTTTTCCAGTTTTAGTCTTTATGATTGTTGTAATCAGTAGATAGATTCTAGTGTACCAGATGTGCTATAAGTGTGTATTTTAGAGTTTGATTGTCTGGTTGTTTTTGTTTGAGAGTTGTTGAAGATTTATGAAATTGGTAGTAGTTTTCAGAGATATATGGCAAGATTGGTAGTAGTTTTCAGAGAAGTCAACATATATAAATGATTTCTTTTATTTTGGTCCATAAACTTTCGTCTTTAGGAAAATACATTTTAAGAAAAAAGAGTGTGTCGGTTTATGGTATTTGACCCAAACCACCTTTGATTTGTTTTTGTTAAGCCATTTGTTTTTGTTATGGTATTTGAGTATTGTGAACCCATGATTGTTTTTGTTATGCTATTTGAGTATTGTGAACAAATGATTGTTAAGAATATATATAATTGTAGATGGAAACTAATGATGGTCGACAACAATGGACGGATGACGCAATTAAATGTTTATTAGAAACATGTCTTGAAGAAATTGGGCGGGTAGGTAGAAATGGACAAAGCTTGCGCAGAGAGTCTTGGGTTATATTAGGAAAGAAACTCAAGGAACAATTTCACATGGATTTGAGTCAAAAGCAAATTAGAAATGCTTTTGATACCATGAAATCAAAATATGTAGGATGGTGTTATTTGCGAAACAAGACTGGAAATCTTTACAACCCAGAAACAAACATGTTCACTTTAACGCCTCAGGAATGGGAAGATTTTAAGAAGGTGTATATTTCTTTATGTTTTTAGTATTGTGTTATATTTTAGAGTGAAAAGTATAAATTATAGTCCATATTAATTTGGCGCAGGGTCACCCGAGGGCAATGTCATTAAAAACACGCCCGTTGCCTCATCTTGACCTTCACATAGCTTTGTTCGAAGGGCTTAGTGCTACAGGTGGTAATCAATGGACATCTACTCAAACATCTGGAGTTTCATCATCCCCACATGTCCAAACACTTCAGATACAAGATGGTAGCTTTTGTAATCCGGAAGATGATGATGAAGACTCTCATGAACAAAGCTTTCAAAATGATGATGAAGTTCCTTCCAATAATAAGGGTCAAACTTCTAATCATAATGAAGCTAGGCGTAACAAAAAAGCCAAAACCTCTAAAACCACCATTACCCTAGATGATTTAGCGAAAGATATGCAACAAGCACTCAAGCATATGGTGAAAAGCACAGGGCCATCAACTGACGAATGTTATGATAAGTTGAAATTAGTTGGCTTAGAGCCTATAGATCCCTTGTTTTTGGCAGCATTTAACATTTTTTGTCAGTCGATACAAATGAGACAAGCGTGGATGACATTGCCATCAGACCCTGAGGTGTTGAAAGGGTGGATTAAGATGACCGGGACGACATTAGGAATGTTTAAGTAGGGAGAGTGATTTGTAGTATGTCGGTATTTGTAGTGGATGACATTGGTCAGTCGGTATTTGTCTTTTGGTGTGATTTGTAGTATGTGATTCGTATTATATGAACCTTTATTTGCTTTGTATTTTGAACAATTATTGTACTACTTTGAACTATTATGTTTGCAATTAGGCCTTTCTTATATTCAATTTTCAACATAAACATTTTGCTCTTATTCGACAGGTTTATCATGGATTATAATCAAAAGTTATTGCTCCTCATTGTGATGTTCTTATATCTTCGATACTTTTGGCCGAGAAATCACAAAAGAAAAAGAGATAACACTTCGGTTATGTCTGGACACCATTTTACTTTAGAGCTGTTGCGTGGGAACAATCAACAAAGCATTGAACTCCTTCGTATGTCACGTGATTCATTTGTTCGACTTTGCACACATTTTAGAGTGAAAGGTTGGTTAAAAGATAGCAAACACATCTCCGTTGAAGAAAAAATGGCTATGTTTCTGATGATGCTTGGTCACAATCAACGGTTTTCCGTTATTAAACGTAGATTTCAACACTCGAAACAAACAATTCATAAGTATTTTCATGAAGTGTTGGCAACAATGATGGAGTTTGCTAAAGAGGTTATAGTACCAACATCTAATCCAGATACTCCAAGACGTAATAAAAGATTACGAAGAGTTTTTAAGGTACGTCCTAAAAGTCCTATTGTGATCTCTTTCCATGTATATTATTAACGATTAAATTCTATATAGGGAGCGATTGGTGCACTTGATGGAACTTTGATACATGCCATTGTCCCTGTTCATAAACAACATTTGTATAGAGGAAGAGGAAAAGGCGAGTGCTATCAAAATGTTTTGGCCATTTGTGACTTCAATATGGTATTTACCTTTCTGGTGGCCGGATGGGAAGGAGTAGCACATGATTCTAGAATATTGTCTGAATCTTTAACAAATGCTAATGCACCATTTCCACTACCTCCTCCGGGTATATATATTACAATCTCAACTTTATTTCTTACATTACATATATAGTTTTGATGCATGCATCGTCTTTTTTAGATAAATATTATCTATGTGATGCTGCTTATGCACACACTCGTGGATTTATGGCACCATATCGAAATGTGAGGTCTGGCTTGGAGATTTTCGAAGAAATCGTGCATTGACCGAAAAAGAAAAGTTCAACCACGCACATGCAAAACTTAGAAATGTTATTGAACGTTCTTATGGGGTATTAAAGGCACGTTTTCCAATATTAAAAAAATGGCGCCTTTCTCGTTGGTTACACAACGAAATATTACGATTGCATGTTTTGCACTTCACAATTTTATACGGAAAGAGGGTTTAAGCGATGACCTTTCTGATGAATATGATCACCCAAATATACGTTTTCAAGATGGAGATGAAGATGCACAAGATAATGGTGAAGAAGGAGAAGCTCGACATGGAAGTGCAGCGGATCGTGAATTCATGAGTCAACTTCGAGATCAAATAGCACAACAATTAATGCAAAACAATGTGCTTTGAGTTTATTTTATGTTATGTGTTTTTTAAACTTGTTTTTAATATTATAATTTTATGTAACTTGAATGTTAAATAACTTCTATCCAGTGAGATAAGTTTGATAATTTACATATTTTCAGTTTATGCAGACAGTATCAACTTATAAAAACAAACAGTCTTATTTTTTCAGCTTACAGAGCTTCAGACCACATCTTCAGCTGCGGACATAAAAACAGATGAAATCAGCTTACAGACAGTTTATGTCTGCAAAAACAAACAGCACCTAAATGAATGAACTTTCAGTCGAACAATTTTTTAAGTGTTTGATTCCTTTATAGTCTCATTTGAAAAATGATCTAATGAAGTTGGTTTTTTACATATGTAGTGCTAATATTTAGCCTAAAAATGACATGCTCTTCATTTTCTGGTTATTAATCTGTAACATCCCATTTTCTAGTTTCGGTTAATACAACGAGAATATGAGTTATTATGAGTCGGGCTAGTGTTAGGTAAATGGATATGGGTTATGGACTTGGGTCATGAAGGAAAGAAGGAAAAGACCATGGGCTTAAGCCCATGATCCATAATTATATAAACCTTAACTACCCATTTTTCATTCATTTACACATTCCATACACAACCAAAACACACACTTAGCTCTCTCCAGTCTTGCTCTCTCTCTCTCTCTCTCTCTCTAGCCAAAATCACCAAGGAAAACCAATCCCGATCCAAGGTAATGATAGTATGATGATGTATGAACTCAAACCCGTTAGATTTTATCACGAAATAACGAGCCGATACCGTTAAACCATCAAATTCACGAGATCCGGGTGGAATCGGGTGTAAACCGAACCTAAGATGAGTTTATGGATCCCCCTCGCTCAGATCTGGAACGAACGGGACGAAAAACGGTAGAAAACGAGCCAGATCTCATTTTTCCGGCGACAGAGCCGGAAAGGCGGCGTCGGAAAGGCGGCGGGTACGAGGAAGGGAATGTCAGAGAATGTTTTTGACATTTTCTGACCTAATCCTAATTCGTTAACGGGAAGTTAACGAATTGGAGGTAATTCATCAACGGGGAGTTAACGAATTAGAAGCAATTCGTCTGATGATTCGTTAAAGGAAACCTAACGAACTAGACTCAGTTCGTGTTCAAGTTCGTTAAGGATAAGATAACGAACTAGATCCCAGTTCGCGTTAATCATTCGTTAAAAGAGATAACGAATTAGAAGATCAAATTCGCTACATGGAGTGGTTCGCTATATGAACTGATTCGTCAAGGGTCCAGTTCGTTATAAGGTCCAAATCGTTATAAGGACCAGTTCGTTAGAGGGTCCAGTTCGTTACAAGGACCAGTTCGTTAGGATAACTCGATTCGTTAAGAGCAAAGTAATGAACTAGAAGTTTGATTTAATGATAGAACAGTCCCTGGACTTAGAGAAAGAATGAGATAATTACATATTAGTCCTTGGACTTTGATAATTGATGAAAGATACCCTTAAAGGTTAACGAGTAACAATTAACTAACCGGTAAAGGTTCAATGAAGTAAAATCGGCTTAGACGCTTAATATTAATTAAGTAATTTATAAGAAGAGCTAGAACCGTATTTAATATATGTAATGATTACAGTTAGCCGTGCACGGCTAAGGAAAGAAATAACAATTAACGACGAGCGTAACCGAATTCATGTGAGTTTCTAGCCGTACTTCCTTGTTATGTTTTCGGGGTTGTGTGCATACTCGATGTGATAGTTAATACACTTACCTTAATATTAATTAAGTAATTTATAAAAAGAGATAGAACCGTATTTAATATATGTAATGATTAAACGGTTAGTTATGCACAACTAAGGAAAGGAATAACAATTAACGGCGAGCGTAACCGAATTCAGGTGAGTTTCTAGCCGTACTTCCTTGTTATGTTTTCGGGGCTGTGTGCATATTCGATGTGATAGTTAATACACTTACCTTAAGTGGTAATTGTATGCCTTGCATGATTTACGTATGATGATTGTTTGACGCCGCATTAACGATCTTCGGATATTGCATGTACCGTTAAGTGATAGTTAAAGGCATGATTGATGTGTATATATGATAAGTGAAAGATGTATGTATGTTATGATGATAGCACATGAACGATCTTCGGATATCGCACGTAATATTAAGAAAGGTATGTGAAGACAGGTATGGTACAATGTACTAGATATAGGGAACCGACCCTAGTAATGTTGGCGAATGTAGGGAACCGACCCTAATAATTTCTGCGAATGTAGGGAACCGGCCCTAATAATGTCGGCGAATGTAGGGAACCGACCTTAATAATGTCAAATGTCGGCGAATGTAGGGAACCGACCCTAATAATTTCGGCGAATGCAGGGAACGTGCCCTAATAATGTCGGCGAATGTAGGGAACCGACCCTAATAATATCGGCGAAGGTTATAGGGTGGAAAACTCTTTAAATCGTATATGTATGAATGAAAGTATGTATGTAAGCATGAAAGAAAGAACGAAAGTACGTATGTATGTAAGTATGTAAGTAAATATGAAGGTATGTACCTTCGGGTGCATATGTAAGTATGTGGATGTATTGTATGCCGGCTGATTAACTAGAACTCACTCAGCGTAGCTGAGTTTTAGTATGCACGCAGGTTAACAGATTGAGACAGCTGGTTTGAGCAGGACACATGGCAAGATTTAAGAGGCTGGCATCTGAAGATTTGTCATGATGTTTTGATACTATGTTTTAATTACGTTTTAAAAAGACAAGTTATGAATATTTGTAATGAATGGTTGACTATTATTATTATTCCGTGAAAGTTTTAATTAACTCTGATATTTAGAACTGTGTTTATGAGTAAATCCAACGTCAGATGTGAGGCACCGGTAACGAGGCCTTACATAATCGGGTTACAATTCATTCAGCAAACAAGCTTATCGCTTGGGTTACAACACACCGGGTGCTTTTACTATTGTCAAGCCATTTTCATTTTCAGGTTCAAACCTATTTGATCCCCATTTTAGTCTTTTATGTATGTGTGTCTGTACTCTATGTTTTAAAAACCAGGAAATACGAGCCGACTAAACTGGTTGAACCAGATTCTGGGTAAGGGTCCGATCAGTTTGAGCTTGGTTTTTTTTGGCATACGGTATGTTCGTTGAACCAAGGGATTTTCCTTAAATACCAGTTTAAACCATCAAGCTGGTTTAAGCCCGCGTCTTTTTTATAAAAAAAATTGTAGGACATTTTTACTTTTAGCGTGCGAGTAAAAGTTTTAATCTAGCTAAATCGCAAGACTAAAAGATTCTAAATGAATAACGAACGTAAACGAATTGACTGTTTTTTTTATTATGGGATCGTTTACTTTTATGGATACATTTACTTTTATGTATTGGAAACGGGTCAAGTCACCTTGGTGTTAAAGTGCATATTTTATTGACATAAACATGTCAATTTGATTTGGTGCCAAACGTGAATTTTTGTTGGTTAGAAATGGGTTGGTGTCGAAGTGTATATTTTTAATCCACAAAAAGAAGTGGGATTGGTTGATGTCAAAGTGCCAAGCTGTATGTTTTTTATGGTTCAGAAGTTGGTATGTTAAAACGGTCGGATAACCCATTTATATAAACGAGTTGGCGTGTCGTATATGGATTGAGAGAGCGTAATAATAAACGATTATACGCGTTATAAATAGGTTGACGAGTTCACATAATAAAATATATTTTTTTTAGTTTTCATTTTAATTGGGTTGACAAGTTTACCTTTATTAGTAATATTTTTTTACTTGAGTTTAAATGTGGTAACAGTTAATTAAACAAAACAGGTTACACATATAAAATTGTGACTGTTATTTTTGTGTAGTTCACACCAGGTTTTAAACTTTCTTTTCTTTTTTGGTTCATTTTAATGATAAAAATTTAGTTCATTAATTTTAACGGGTCATTTTAAGTTTTGTATTTGTTTGGGTTCAGGTTTAGAACAGATCACTTGGGTTATTTTAAACTTAAACTTGGTTTTTGGGTTTTTATGTTCTGCGTGTATTTGCAATTTTTATTGGTGGCTCAAATGCGGACTAATGTGGTTGGTAAGTAATGGAATAAACTTGTTATGATGTTGATTTTGTAGGAATAAAGATGGTGAGCCAACGGATAATGTTGTGAGATTCTATAAATGGTTTCCCGAGGTAAGTATTATGTAATTAGTAAATCCAGTACTGTATCTAATCAGAATTCGCATGTTAATTTAAAATTTTTTGCATCATGTGTGGGGCGAGCCAAAAGGAGAATGGCTTAAAAAGCTTTAATACTAGATGAGACGTTCAGCAAACAGTAATCTGACATGTTTTCCGAAATTGATGATGTAAAGGCTATTGTTGATCTATCTAATGGTATGAATATGTCTTCTACTTGATGTGAGATGTATCCTTTTTTTTCAATCAGTTAATATACTTTCTTATTATAAATTTTTCAAATTACTATTAATGCATCAGTTTTGTTTTCGGTTGCAACAGGCACCAGGCTTACACAAATAGACTATGTGTCACCGTTTAACGAATATTTATCTTGGATACCGCCAGTTTGATATTCCAATTTCCCAAATTCCAACTGATGGTCTGAATTCTGGGGAGTTATATCTGGCATAATGGCTTTTGGGAAATTAAGGGCAAAATGGGTATATCTAGAAAAATTAGTTTTTAGGCTGCTATTACAAGTCAGGAAAGGTGTCAAAAAATTATGGTTAAAGGCTTGTACTTTTGTAGATTGGGCAAAATGTATTTATGTATGAATTATCACTAACCTCCGTTGTTCGTTTGTTTAAATGGCTACATTTCATTAACAAAATGTGTTACAAAATTACACCATTCTCTCATAAACGTATAGGGTCAGTTGGTGAAAGAATATGTGAAAAAACAAGAACCAACCTAAAATAAACTTCAATATCGTATTTTGATTAGCAACCTTTCGAGCCAATTTTTCATGATTGTTGATGGCTCGTGGAAAGCCGAGAATGACGTCAACAGATCTTTTGCATTTGGGAGAATCAACCAATTCAACAAAACCACAATTTGGTCCATGCCATTGTGTAATTTATAAATATGATCAATAAAAAAATATTGTTAAAATTCCTCGGTCTGAGAATTGTCGTTGCTGCCGCACCGCGCGGGTACATACTAGTATATACTTAAAATATATGTTCACATAAAGGGTATTAATAATCAATTAAGTAGCATTGTTGCATTATTTACTACATAAAAGTCATTTACTTGATCTCCTATCATTTTATTTTAAATATGGAAATAATACAGAGAGAATGAAGAATTATTTTGTATTCATATTACAATATGAAGTACAAAGCCCCTTATTTATAGGCTTCTTAAAAGGTAAATACAAAAGATTGTAAAATGTGAATGAACGAAAGTATATAGTTCAAGAGGGTTTATAGCCAACAATATGAAGTTTGTTTAATGTGTCGTTTCATAATTTTGCAATACAAAACCTAGTAAATAATTTTATTTAAAAACAATACAACACTATTGAAATAAGAATAATTTTTTTATAATCCTTTTTAACACTTTATTTTAAACAAGTGTTCCTATACAACCTAGCCCAACTGTTTTCACCAATCTGTTTTTAATTTTTTATATGTTTTATCTTCTATATTTGAAAATACATATATATAATTTATAGCCATGACTTTACAACAAAATAACAATTGTTTTGGGTCCAACCAGACCTTAACATGAACTATTACCTGCTTCACTTATTTTGCAACCTCTAATGTATAACATTTATAAACATGAATAATTCGTAATCTGTAGTGTGAGTGGTAGAAATTTTCTTTGTGGATCTCAAGATGCAATTTTGTAGATTGTGCGATGTCAACATCTTTGTATTACCTGCATGTAGCATAACACAAATTCAATACATATGAACTAAGAAAAAGGTTTAGGCGGCTTTAAAATTCAATATATATGAATTAAGAATAAAATGTCAAAATAGAATAAAAATTTATGGTGTGAAACAGGTAAATGAATTAAATTATAAAGCCGCTTAATCCTTTTCCTTAATTTGCCTCCTATTTCTTACTTTAACCCAAAGTTACCCCGCATTTGCTTCAGACTTTGTGAAACGATTTACAGATGTAAAATTAATAAAGTTGAATCAATGTCTGGACGATTTATAGTGATGATTGAATCTAACCTTGCACTGAAATTCAGCAACAACCTGCACACACCTGTTTGATTTAAGTGCGTGTATTCGGGAGCTCATCAAAAACTTGCACTCACCTAAATAAATTACCTTCAATAGCCAAACCCTTCAATTCATATCATAATTTCATCAAATTCAACAGCCCTTCTGTGTAATCAAATTATAATATGAGAATAAACATAAAAAAGTGATGAATTCAATTGAAAATGTCCCGTTGTAAAGCAAATATCTTGTTTCATTCACTTGGATTATAAGATTAGTTCAAATTTGTAATCAAATTGACCTGAAACCAAACAAAAATGTCAATGAATCAACACAAAGATAAAAGAATAAACGGTTTAATTCCGCTTACCTGACACCGCTGAAATGTAAAACAAAGCAGGCTTAGAACCAAGTTTCATAAAGTTCATCACTGAGTTCTTAATATTTAATGTTCTTATTTTCAACTTTCACCTTCTAAGTATTGTATGTGTCACTCTCTCATTTGTTGATCACTTTCTAACTGGAGTACTATTGTGATTTGTGAGTAAAGTAAGGCTCTTTCTTGTTGAAGAAAGAAGACCTATCACATGGCCAACAAAACATAGCACAATTAATTATTAAGTAATGAAATGCAAAATTCCCAATTACACAAAATATATTAAATCAAAAATCAAACAACCTCTAAATAAATAAAATTTCAACAGAGTAAAACAATCATAAAGTAGCCCATCAAATCCTAGTATCCGATTTTAATTTTGCAGGAAGTAAGCACATTAAAATCACTTAAAATCAGTAAACAACCCTAAGAGAAGATATAACGGAGCATGTAGCGAATACTATTAAGGCCAAGAGCAAACAAATTTTGTAAGGCCCCGTTCCCGGTGTCTCACTTTAACGTCGGATTTACTCATAAACACAGTTCTTACAAATCAGAGTTCATTAAAAACTTTTCGTGGAATATAAAACATCATCCATTCGTTACAAAACATTAAATCCTTTTCTTTGATACCATAACCCAAAACATTATATTTAAACCTCTTTTCTTTATATCTTCAGATGCCAGCCGTTCAATCCATGTCATGTACCAATCTCATGTCAACTCTTTAATCAAACCACCTGCGTGCATACTAAAAGTCAGTTACGCTGAGTGAGTTCTAGTTAATCAAGCAACTCATCATACAACCACTTCATACATCATATATGTATCTGAAGACACATAATCCACTGTCTAACCTGTTCACCTTACCACTTAACCACTTAACTGCCCCTAACCACTTAGCCACTTGTTTACGGAAGCACATTGAGGCTTGCCCTCCCACGCACTCCCGTTATGCTACTTAATAACGAGGACACGTATAGGCTTACCCTACCACGCACTCACGTTATGCCACTTAAATAACGAAGGCACTTATAGGCTTACCCTACCACGTACTATCGTCATGCCACTAACACTCTTAATAGACCCCTTACCACTTCTATCACACTATCATCTACTTGTCTACAACACACTTCCTATCATTTCATCATTTACATAATAAGCAAGTCACATCAACAATCATACACACTAATAACCACTTGACAGTCACTATCCTTGGCAATACGTGCAATATCTGATGATCGTTCAAGCACCGGCAAGCATTATATATTAGCTATTTGGTATATCATCTATAGCATACACTTACCACTTAAGGTAAGTGTATTCACACTTCACATCGAGTATGCACACAGCCCCGAAAACATAACAAGGAAATGGGGCTAAAACCTCACCTGAACTCGGCTACTTCTTCCGTTAATGGTTACTCCTTTCTTTGGCTGTGCACGGCTAACTGTATAACAATTATGCGTATTGATCACTATCATTTTCCATATCGCGTTTCTAGTTTAATTATTACCCTCAACGAACGGGGGTCCTGGGGCAGCGCCCCTGGCAGCGGGGTCCTAGGGGCGGCAGCCCCTAGCAGGGTCCAAGGGGCAGAGCTCCTGGCTGGGGTCGAGCTGCCAGGTCAGGTTGGAAAAATTTTATTTACAATAACTGTCAAACACATTTTCCATTAGGATTTTAATTTATTTTCTAATTCGCCAACCCATTCTTCATAACGAATTAAGTCTGATTCGCTATCCGATTCGTCACCTTAATGTAAGCGAACATGCATGTTAGGCGAACTTAACTTAAGGGAACTTAGCATTCAGCGAACTTAGCATTAAGCGAACTTGGCATTAAGCGAACTTGGCGTAGCGAAGTTATTTTATAGCGAAATTAACTTATAGCGAAGTTGTCTACGGCGAACTTGCTTATAGCGAAGTTGTTTACGGGCGAACTTGCTGCAGCGAACTTGTCTACGGCGAGCTTAGCTTGCAGGCGAAGTTGCCCAGCGATAGCTACGGTTCCTTCATGACTCCCTATAATCACCTCCGTTTTAACGTGTAATTCTTGTATACGATAATAACCAAACCCGTAAACGTTCTCATGTTCATTTTCGGATAAAACCTGACCCGGAAAGCATAAAGTTTGGACCTTTAGGCTTAAAACGTTCAATAAGGTTTTCTTTAACGGGCCGCTCATAACCTCAGATTCGTTAGGTTCATTTTAACATCAAGTTTGCTACTTTAATACTAGTTTAGACCCGATCTACTATTGGTTTAAGTCACAAGGCTAACCGTTCATGAAAACATAAACTTTAACATGAAGAACATACCTTTAACGCATTTGGAGGTTACGGTATAGCTTGGTTATGAACTTTAGGCCTCGAATCTATCTTGTATCACGAGAATATATCAAGAATCGATGCTTGTTTGGCTTGGATCTCACTTTCCACTCTCGGCCGAATGTTTATGTGTAGGTGTATGTGTGTGTTTTGAGTGTGAAGAGAATAAGATGGAAAGTGTGAGGATTTAGGGTTTTAGGATGGTTTAGGGGATATTTATATCCCTTAAAGCCCATGAACCTAAGGCCCATTCCCCTTAATCCATCTTAATTAGTCCATAACTAATCTCTTCTAATTTTCCTACTTACTCTTTGATATTATTATTATTATTATTATTATTATTATTATTATTATTATCGTTCCACTAACTCGTTTATTTCACCCAACGCGAATAATATATTAAACAATAGTTTAGAAATTTTGGGATGTTACAAGTCTTCCCTCCTTAAAGAGGTTTCGTCCCCGAAACCTAGCTTATTCCTTGTAAAAGGAACACTTCTTATATTTACACACTCCATTGAATCGTCTTCGCTTTATGGGTCATCCTTCTTACTCCTGACTTGCAGTCATCGAGCGGTGATCATGTGTCTTAGTTATTAAGGCAGCTTGTCCATGAGGTCCTCGATGTACTGAGTCTCGTCTCGTCTTCCCAAGGAATCTTGTTTAATATAATAACGATAACTCCTAAGGCGACGCTTTACCACTACACAACTATTTATCATAACCAACATGCATTCAAGATAATTCATAAGTCATTCATACGACATCACAAGAAGTCACATGTAATTCATAAAACATAAACGGAAATCATTCAAGCTTACTAGACAAACATAGATTCAACTGTAACATAAAACACCACTTCACTAACTAACATAAAACAACTATGACAAGCCACCTTATTCTCCCGCAACCTTCTCAGTGACCGATAAATCTTCCTTTCACATGTCTCCCCTCCTTCCCTCCACCGCCACAGCTTCCTTGCAGTCTCTAACTATGTGACCTGGCTTACCACACCTATAACACTTCTGGTCCTCGGTGCATTCACGAGAGACGTGCCCCTTCCTCCCGCATCGGTAGCACTGGTTTGGACTAGCCTTGCATTCCCCCAAGTGCATCTTCCCGCACACCTTACATGCTTCCTTTTCTGTTATCTTTTGTGTCTTTCTCCCAGCATGCTCCACGACATCCCCTGCTCGTTTGGTTCCTTTCCCTTCTTCCTTATCTTCCACTTCCACATCATCTACCGCCATATCATCATAAACCATCTCTGCCAACTCAACTGCAGACTCAAAGGTAGCAGGTTTGTTAGCTCTGACCAACATGCGGACCTTCTGGGGGAGTCCCCTGACGTAGCACTTAATCCGTTTCACCTCAGTGTTCACCATGTCAGGCACCAACCTAGACATACGGTTAAATTCGGTGGTGTACTCACGGTGGGTCATCTTGCCTACTCTCAGATTTAGAAATTTCATTTCGGCCCTTTCAACCTCGACATCAGCACAGAACCTTTTCATCACTATCTCCTTCAGGTCGTTCCACCTCATTGCGTTAATCTCTTCTCGATTCTTCCTTTTTTCCACAGTTTCCCACCAGTACATGGCCTCATCTTCAATGACTGGGTGGCAAAACCCACTGCTTGGTCGGCACGACACTCGCTGATTCGGATAATCTTGTCCATAGTGGTTACCCATTGGAGAGTAGCGATTGCGTCTCCTAGTCCAGTCAGCTTCGGCGGGTCACAGCCCTTGAAGGACTTGTAGTTACACCCACCTCGGCCTTTCTTTCCATCGTCAGCTTTCACAGACCCAGCTTCACTTGAGTCACCCTTCACTCTCTCGCCATCTTTCCTACCATTCTCTCCTGATCCTTCAGCAGTTCTCCCATGACTTCCAGCAGATCTTTCGGGATTCTGGTTCTTCATAGCAGCGGCTACAGCTTGAACAATGGCTGCTTGAACCGTAGGGTCAAGTTGAACCCCTTCGTTGTTGCTCGGGTTTCCTCCAGTTGCGCTTCCTTCGTCTCCGGTGTTGGAAGCGGCTTCTACCGAAGGTTGTCGGACAAGACGAGGCCTGCCACGACGTCCAGTGCGACCTCCAGCTCCAGCAATTTCTCTAGCTCCAGCCATTCGTATTCTAAAAGGGAAAACACAAACGTCATCACTCAAGAAATTATTTAGCACGTGATTCGTAAGGTAAGTAGCTAATGACATTGATCAAGTGTAATTAACTATTTACATTACTCCTCAGGTTCTACATTCTTCCCTTCGTGATTTCACTTGTGCTAGTTTCTACTTTCAAACAGTTAATCAATCAAACAATCAAGAAATCCTATCCCTAACCTGCATATATCCTTCCTTTAACAATTAAGTGGACATCTTTGTACATTATTTAATATACTTTACCGATACTGGGCTTGCTTGAGTGACACATGGCTATCTTGAATTGGCATCTTATTTCTTGTCTTACTAAAATCTCATTCTCTGTTCGAGTCTAAGCATGTAGGATACTTAAATCTCTCGAACTTTGCTCTGATACCAACTTGTAAGGCCCCGTTCCCGGTGCCTCACTTTAACGTCGGATTTACTCATAAACACAGTTCTTACAAATCAGAGTTCATTAAAACTTTTCGCGGAATATAAAACATCATCCATTCGTTACAAAACATTAAATCCTTTTCTTTGATACCATAACCCAAAACATTATATTTAAACCTCTTTTCTTTATATCTTCATATGCCAGCCGTTCAATCCATGTCATGTACCAATCTCATGTCAACTCTTTAATCAAATCACCTGCGTGCATACTAAAAGTCAGCTACGCTGAGTGAGTTCTAGTTAATCAAGCAACTCATCATACAACCACTTCATACATCATATATGTATCTGAAGACACATAATCCACTGTCTAACCTGTTCACCTTACCACTTAACCACTTAACTGCCCCTAACCACTTAGCCACTTGTTTACGGAAGCACATTGAGGCTTACCCTCCCTCGCACTCCCGTTATGCCACTTAGTAACGAGGACGCGTATAGGCTTACCCTACCACGCACTCACGTTATGCCACTTAATAACGAGGACACGTATAGGCTTACCCTACCACGCACTCACGTTATGCCACTTAAATAACGAAGGCACTTATAGGCTTACCCTACCACGTACTATCGTCATGCCACTAACACTCTTAATAGACCCCTTACCACTTCTATCACACTATCATCTACTTGTCTACAACACACTTCCTATCATTTCATCATTTACATAATAAGCAAGTCACATCAACAATCATACACACTAATAATCAATTGACAGTCACTATCCTTGGCGATACGTGCAATATCCGAAGATCGTTCACGCACCGGCAAGCATTATATATTAGCTACTTGGTATATCATCTATAGCATACACTTACCACTTAAGGTAAGTGTATTCACACTTCACATCGAGTATGCACACAGCCCCGAAAACATAACAAGGAAATGGGGCTAAAACCTCACCTGAACTCGGCTACTTCTTCCGTTAATGGTTACTCCTTTCTTTGGCTGTGCACGGCTAACTGTATAACAATTATGCGTATTGATCACTATCATTTTCCATATCGCGTTTCTAGTTTAATTATTACCCTCAACGAACGGGGGTCCGGGGGCAGCGCCCCTGGCAGCGGGGTCCTAGGGGCGGCAGCCCCTAGCAGGGTCCAAGGGGCAGAGCCCCTGGCTGGGGTCGAGCTGCCATGTCAGGTTGGAAAAATTTTATTTACAATAACTGCCAAACACATTTTCCATTAGGATTTTAATTTATTTTCTAATTCGCCAACCCATTCTTCATAACGAATTAAGTCTGATTCGCTATCCGATTCGTCACCTTAATGTAAGCGAACATGCATGTTAGGCGAACTTAACTTAAGCGAAATTAGCATTCAGCGAACTTAGCATTAAGCGAACTTGGCATTAAGCGAACTTGGCGTAGCGAAGTTATTTTATAGCGAAATTAACTTATAGCGAAGTTGTCTACGGCGAACTTGCTTATAGCGAAGTTGTTTACGGGCGAACTTGCTGCAACGAACTTGTCTACGGCGAGCTTAGCTTGCAGGCGAAGTTGCCCAGCGATAGCTACGGTTCCTTCATGACTCCCTATAATCACCTCCGTTTTAACGTGTAATTCTTGTATACGATAATAACCAAACCCGTAAACGTTCTCATGTTCATTTTCGGATAAAACCTGACCCGGAAAGCATAAAGTTTGGACCTTTAGGCTTAAAACGTTCAATAAGGTTTTCTTTAACGGGCCGCTCATAACCTCAGATTCGTTAGGTTCATTTTAACATCAAGTTTGCTACTTTAATACTAGTTTAGACCCGATCTACTATTGGTTTAAGTCACAAGGCTAACCGTTCATGAAAACATAAACTTTAACATGAAGAACATACCTTTAACGCATTTGGAGGTTACGGTATAGCTTGGTTATGAACTTTAGGCCTCGAATCTATCTTGTATCACGAGAATATATCAAGAATCGATGCTTGTTTGGCTTGGATCTCACTTTCCACTCTCGGCCGAATGTTTATGTGTAGGTGTATGTGTGTGTTTTGAGTGTGAAGAGAATAAGATGGAAAGTGTGAGGATTTAGGGTTTTAGGATGGTTTAGGGGATATTTATATCCCTTAAAGCCCATGAACCTAAGGCCCATTCCCCTTAATCCATCTTAATTAGTCCATAACTAATCTCTTCTAATTTTCCTACTTACTCTTTGATATTATTATTATTATCGTTCCACTAACTCGTTTATTTCACCCGACGCGAATAATATATTAAACATTATTTTAGAAATTTTGGGATGTTACAAATTTACCTTGCTCAATTCAAGAATTAGTTGAATTATAGGTGATTGGAGCTAAGATTGAATTTATGAAATTGACTATGGAAATAGTGAGGAGGACGGATAGTTATATACATTCAGATGACATTTAATTGACACAATTTAGTCTCGGTATGTATAGGACTAGGGGAAAGGACTGATTTTAAGAGAGTGAGCTTACCACCAAAAGAAAGAAACTTGGCCTTCCATCCGTCATTTTTCTGATATTCATTTCTAAATCATTCAAATATGATGTTTTTCTTCTGGCTTTGAAGATAGGGGCATCAACACAATAGGGGACTCTTGAACTTAAAACCAGTCCAATGACTCGTAACAAGCTTTCCCTCTGTAGAAGACTTCTTCCAAATGGCATAATTGGGAGATTGATTCCTCGATCTTCAAAGAAAACTGACTCCTCCTACTCCTTCTTCTCCTTTAAGATAGGATCGTCGTTGGTCCTTCTTTCACTAATGATCTAATGATCTCACCATTTTCTAGTAGTTCTCGCGAACGAGTCTCTAAATATCAATTCAATGTCTTCAATCATCTGCATTCAATAATTTATGTAATAGGTGAAGCGTTTAGGGTTGCATGAAATTGGTTTTTAAAACCAGAATTGAATGGTCATAATGTAAACATATATTCCAATTTAATATTGATAATGTCAGTCAATTACTCTTTTATCTAATTATTATTAGTTAATAGTGTAGTAGTGGGGGACTTATTATAAAGTTTAGTGGGGCTATTATTATTATTATTATTATTATTACCCTTAACACTTTGCATTAGACGTTATATTATATACATAAAAAAATTAACATGCTCATGCTAAATGTTTTGTAACATCGTAAGTATAGATATATAAGTATAGATGTATGGATAATAGAGAGAGATTATATAAATATTTGGGTATTTTTATTATCTATATTAAATAACTAGTAGATGTGTCCGCGCGTTGCGGTGGGAACACAATGAAAATTAGGTTGGTATGAGTTAGGTTTACATCGAAGACGTGATTGAAATTCGATGGCATCGTTACAGTTTATGACGGTACCGTAGTTTGCTATAGGTTAAACACGGGTAATTAGCCAAAAAGGGTGATGAGTCTTTAATGTCAACACAAGACAATATTCAAAGCGATCATACACTTAACTAAGTTTTAAATTCCTAATATATATTATAAACAAACTTTAATGAAAGAAAGCCTAGAAAATCTAAATACTTAAGATATTTTTGATCAAGTTCGTTCGTTAAGATAATGAACGTGTCTGGGTTCATTTGTTAATATTCTAAATGAACCATGAATCATAAACGAACACCTACCAAAAGTAAAACGTATTCCCATGTTAAAGACTAAGGGAGTGTTTGGCCTAGCTTTTATTTTTTACTTATGTTTATATTTTAAAGTAGCTTATAACTTATTTTCTATTATTTGATAGGCTCTCTTTAAGTGTTTGGATTATTATATTATACAAGTTGATTATGTGTCTTAATAAGTTGTTAAATCCATCATTCTTTAATTTGTTATAATAATAAGTTGTTTCAATAATTATTAATCCACCATCATTTGAGGGCAAATGAGTAGCTTACACCCTTACACAAATAAGCTTATTCAAATAAGCTACAAAACCATCTTCAAAATAAGCTTATTCAAATTAGCTTATATAAGCTAATAAGCATAAGCTTAAAAAGCTAAACCAAACACCAAGTTAAGATTATTTTGTAAAAAAAAGCCTAAAAAGCTATAAGCTTTGTTAAAAAAGCTAAGCCAAACACCCCCTAAAATACCATGATCATTACATCCAATAGTTCGAGAGTAAACAAAAACACTCAAATAAAGGTTTTTCAAAAAAATATCAAATTGATTTTAAATTAATATTAGCAATTAATATACTTGAACCAATATTTAAGCAAACAAACATAAATGAATTAATATAAGCGAACAAATATAGAACTCAACATAAATGTCTGTTTGTCTAATTAAATTCAGAAATAAGGTGTGATAAGCGATAAGTACAGATAGTGATATGGGAAGAAGAGTGCTCACATCCGTACTAATATACAATTATTCATTGCCCATTGTTCTTTGTTTCCTTGTTTATATCTCACGCCCCTGTTATCACTGTGCCATTTAATTTATTGGGCCAACACATTTTTTCATTAAGATAAAACACAAATTCATATACTAAAATTCATAAATTTTGAAGATTAATTATCAACAAACACTCTAGATCCTCCCCTTGTTCCTCCCTTTGCATACCAGGCAAACAACTTCTAAATTATTCATTTACAAATTTAACTGTGTGGCAACAAGATATCATAATCCTTCTTTGTCAATTATTGTTGTTTTTATTGACTTGCAGTTTAATGTATTTTATTATTAACTAAAACATCAAGAGCCAAGAGAACAATAAAAAAAAAGAAAAGAAAATCAGTAATCCACTAATAAGTATCAATAAAAAGTAATAAACAAGAACCTGAAATACTCATCAACCATAGTTATCAAATGCGATAAGCGCTCGAAAGCGTTGAGGCTGGGTTTAGCGCCCAGGCGATGAGCGCAAAAAAAGTCCCGATTTTGAAAAAAAAGCGCACATTAGAAAAACAAAAATTTTAACTTAAATAGAACATCATATGAAGAACACATATAATCACAGTCCTTGACATTAGGTTTTTAAAGAAAGAAATCCGAATTTAGGTTTTTTAAGAACAAAACTAACATGTAACTAACCTTTAAATTCTTAGTTTATTGATAATTTTGTGTGCTATAATATTAATTGTGGAATAGTGGAGTATTAGAGACTCCTAGAGAATAGGAACATATTATTAAAGAGAATTTAATACGCATGGGGAGGTTTGGGAAAGTAAGACTGCGCATTAAATATCAGCAGCATGCTAATCGCAATTAATGCGCCTGGCGCTTTAAATGCGCTTAAGCGCAAAAAGCGCACGCTTTTAATAACTATATGCCATCAACCACAAATTCCAGTCTTAATACTTAGATCTTAAAAAATGATGAGCATTCCATATTAAAGAAACAAACCTATATTACATGAAACTAAAGATTAAGTGATTAACTGATCATTATCCTTTGATAAACATAAAAATTTGACTATAAGTTGAGACCAAACTTATGATTCAAAGGTGCAGCAACCAATAATGGATTATTATGCAACTGATAAGGTGCTCTTTCACTTGCTCTATCCTTTCTCTTGGCCAAAAACCTGTGAAGTGAATCCCGTCTCGCAATTGGTAAATCAGATTCATTCGCTTCTGGTTCGAAAGCGTCACGAGGAGAAATTGAAGGTGAAGCAGATTGAATTTGATTCAGAATTTTATCACCAAAAGCTGCTGGGATCATATCTCTCGCTTTATTGGCCGATAAACAAACAAACACCAATACTTGTGAGCCATAGAATATCGTCATTTGTCCGCTTTTAGATTCTAGCTGCAATTGGTGAACCCACTGAGTTACAGAAGGAATCTAAGGTAACATATTGAGGAATATGATTAACTGACGACATCTGGACCGTACTTTCCATGCTGCTTAACAAATCAATGGTCGCCGAAGAAGATATTTCAGCTTTTCCTGAAACAACACATATCATGACTTCAAGGTCTATAGATATAATTTTTAACTTGGTGTTCATGTTCGTGTGTTTAATAAATGAAATAGAAAGGTGTATGAAACTAAAAATTGAAGTGACTCACTAACTTGCCTTCTTCTTTGCCTCATCATTATCCATGAACGGCCCACCACATAACATGGAACAATAACCTAGAGGTCGTGGGTTCGAAACCGATCCTAAGCGCCAATCGCCTTGCCGCTGAGTGAGGCTGATTTACTTCTCACGTGATGGGCCTGGGACGGTCTGGCGTGGACCGGTTTGCGTGTCCGGAACAACACGTTTTGGAACAATAACATGGAAGAAGCAAATAGGCGGGTTAAAGAATAGATTCCTGAAACTACAGTTTATGTGCAGCATAACCAAAAGAAGTCAATAACTCAACCATGAACATCAACTTACATTAAAAAACTTTGATGATTCTGCAGCATCCCGAGGTATTTCGTGACCAGCAAAGCTTGATGAATCAATAATATTATCATCAACAACACATTAAAGCAAAAAAATAAATAATAATAACTTTATATGATATTTCATAGCATTTGTGACACGACACACGTTGTTCACTTACCATTAGAACCATGAACCGTAGGTATGCAACGCTATTATTACTTGCCACACCATAACCTTCATAACCCGGTTCAAGAAACTGATTCTCATCAGAAGTAAAAGGCAGTAAGTGACCATCCCGGAGATTGATTGGTGGGTGGAAGAGCATAACCTGATTAACTATTTATTTTTAACAACAAAAATGAATTTAAACAAAGATAAAGTATGTGTTAAAAGTCATAACATCTGGATTTGGCTCTTGCGGGTGGAAGAGCATAATATGGTGTATAAACCCATGAAACGAGTTTAATATATTTATTAAAAAAATTGTAATAAGGCAAAAAACCATAAAAAATTAGCAAACCTAATTGCAAATTTCACAGGTTATATCTTCTTTCATATAGCACTATTTGTAAATGCGTTTTCTATGAGCAAACTGCAAAGCACAAATTCAAATTCACAATCAAAAATACATATGAATTAAATTATGATTTTCATGTAACAAGCAATGGGGTCATAAATGAGTCGTTTTCTAATATAGAAGTACATGTTCATCATGCAGTCCATGTTATTCTTTATGATGTGGTCTCTATACCAATCAATCGATAACAGTTCTTGTATCAATGTTAGATCTTTCACAGTTTCAAACAAAGGGCCACATGTAACCTATTTAAGTGAACCATAATCCAATGTGTTACAAAATTTCAATATTAAGAACAGGAACATCAATTTGCTCCACGTGAGATCTTTTAATCATACAGTCACGTCATGGATCAAGATAAATTTTTTAGTTGGTCAGTGATTATTCAAACACTCCTGCCAAACCATTTTGAGTTGAATCAGAGATCATCATAACTAATATTGTTTACTGTTCTTTTCTCGCTACCCGCGCTCGTTGTGGTAATCATAACTAATTCTTTACCCTCACGATACGTCTCCTCAAATTAATTTGCAACATTCTACTTTTTTTCATCCTTTGGCTCTTCCTCTGTCAACGGCTTCTCAAAATCAACAACTTCCCCCCATAAACCGATCCATCCGCGAATAATACAACATTTCCGAAACCCGATTGGATCTGGTTCAAGGTTCATAATATCTCATTTGGTTATCAAGAACAAATGTTTCTTAATCACAAAGAAACTGTATTAGAACATCTTAACCCCTCTCTATTCATGGTGCAAAATGATTATATTTACAGCTTAAAATTAAAAAGATAAAATAATTTAAAAAGAAAATATGGAGAAAGGGGAGCTCATATTATCAGTATCCACTTATGATGTTCTCTCTTAAAATGGTAGCAACCATTGCATATTCTTTCATAATTCCATGTTGGAATTACAAAATTAAACTTTTAGTGTAGAATTACAATATTGAACATACTATCATATGTTAATATCATGTTATCAGTTGGTTGGTGACATAGATGAACACTCTGAGAAATCATTCATAATTATTATCAAATTGAAGCAAAATTAAAGCATAATTCTGTCGTTCATACACAAATAACTACTAAACTGATAGCAATTAGGGTAAAAAATGGATAAAGGTACCGAATTGAATGGAGCAAAACTTACCTACGCATTGAAGGCCACCGAATTCAAGCGTGTTCAAGGGATGGGAACTACAACCGAATTGAACACCAGGGACATCTCGTTGTTGATATACAAACAAATTGAAAATGTAATTGTAATTATAATTAATACAACCAAACTGAAGGATCGGAGTAAACGAAGATTAAATTGAAGGGAAAATGTGTGAAACTGAAATTGAATTAAAAGATTGAAGGGAACGGTCGCCGGAAAATTCAAGGATTGAAGAGTGTCGCCGGTGATGGATAATTAATACTACGGGCCGTCTCATGAGAGAGGAAATAGGAATGTGAAAAGTTGTTTATAAGTATATAGATATAGATATAGATAATTTTCATATTATCATCATTAAAAGTACATTATAAATATATTATTATATGAATTTAATGTAATATAATTAATTACATGTGCATTATTATATATATTTATTTAATGTAGTTACTAAATGATGATTATTATTATTATTGGCTAAAAGACAATAAACCTTTTTACATCCTAAAATGATGTAAGGGTAATCTCATAAAATTGAAGCTTAATGAACTCATACCAAGTGGTTTAAAGATGAATGTAGAAATTGATAATACTTTTTTTACCTAATTATAAAATGTTATTTTTGTCCATCTCATGTGATTATGAAATTATCTTGATGTCCACCACTCTTTCTTTATATATAAAACACATAGATATAGATAATATTATTACATTACATATGGGAGTATACATTTACACAACCCAAACCTTACGTTTTCTTCCAAGATTTCATGTCAGCAAGTTCTTTTTCCTGAAAAATATGAAAAATATGTCTTTTATGCAATTTTTAATAAAATTATTTAATAAAGATAAATTCTTTTCAAGTAACCGAACTTTTTGCATCAAAATATTTAAAATAGCATCACCATGTATTCTCCCATTACCTTTCAACACAAGTTCAGAAGTCTTCGTCACACCAACAGGTTTTAATAATCATACAAAACGATTATGTGGTTGCTTCATAGTCCCCCAACACGAGCAGTGATCACCTCATTTGTAAACATGGCTCTTGAAGACACCAAACCACCAAGAACTCTCCAATTGCTCTTACATGAACTAAGCTTGGTTAGCTCAAGCGAACCAACACTCAGTTTAGTTACAGCACGACTAAGCGGTGCAGAATTATCCGCGCAAAGTAAAACCCCTGATGCACCAATAAAGTAAGCTGACCGGACTATAGCACCCAAGTTTTGTGGAGCCATAGTGTCGTCTAACCCCAACCTAAGCCCTTTTTTGGAAAAAGAAAAAAACTCTAAAAAACCATGGTGTTACCCTGCATAATAACCAAGTTTTATCAATCAACCCGATCATATTCTAATTATTCAATGCCATGGTATAAAATACATAACCAACAAATAATGACATGCGACAAACAAACCTTGAAAACTCCATAACAGATTATCGCAAACATATTGTGCCACATCCGGTCCTCCATGACCATCATACACCCCAATAAATGTCCCGAAAGGAGCCGACTCAATCTGTCCCTGGTCTTCAAGCACCTGGTTAGCCTGTACAACCGCCATGAAGTACTCACCTCCACCGTATTTCCCAATATCCCTATACCACAACAACCCATCTTTCTCAAATTCAACACATTCCTCACCACTAATTTTAACCATAACACAAGCACCACATTTAAATACAGTTAATATAATATTACTCACCCTCAATTGACAAGTGCGTAGTTTCTTCAAGCTACACATCATCCATAACATAACTCATTACATAAATCGGAAATTGTAGCATTGCAACATTATTAAGTTGTGAACTACCCATAAAATCGTAATACCAAAAATATTGTAATCAATGTTAGAATCTCAACCCAAATCGGATTGGTTTGAAAGCATACCTGGTTTTTGAGATGTGACAAATGTTTGTCCATACTTATAGCAGAGAGAAGAATAAATCCCATGACCGATTGAATCCCAAAATATTAAAGGCATCTTATAACCTTCAATTCAGTTGTTAAGAAATATAATGAGTGTTAACTATCTAAGAAATAGAACCATAGACGTAAACCTTTTGTTTTCTAAAGGATTTAAGAGTAATCTCACAAAAGCTGAAGCTTCATAATGTTGTACTAAACGCTTTAAGAATGGATGGATATATTGGCAAATTACTTTTCTTGCACAATTATGAAATGTCGTTTTTGTCCTTTGCGTGCAATTATGAAAAGACGTTTGTACCCATCACTCTTCCTTTATATATAATATAGATATAGATTATTACTAAAAAGGTTTTTAGAATTATTATTATCATTATTAGTAGTATTTTTACCTTCATTACTACTAGTATTTATAAAAAAAATACCTTTATTATTATTATTACTATCATAGCTTTATTTTGAAAATTATTATTAAACCAATAAGTTTGTCAATAAACTAAATTTGTCAGCTAACTTATAATTTCAACACAAATCCCTTGTTTATTTACCTATTTTTTTTTAATTTAAAACCTTGTAGAAATCAATCAAACGCAAGGGAATTATTATTAATAATTCTCTAAATCACAAATTCACGACAATTCCTAAACCTTCCCAACTTTCGTCACGTCTGTTCCTATTATATTCGATTAATTTACCTAGGAACTTTCGTTGGCACATCACGAAGTGTCACACCCCAACCTAAGGACGAAATGCCGGGGCGAACTGATTGCTCACAGCTTTTCAAAGGTTACTATTATGCAATGATAAATGTGACAATATCTATTAAGTTAATTAAATAATAAAAAAAACATCAAATACAAAATCCATATTTCAATTAAATAAGACAATACAAATATATCAAAGTCTATAATCTTGTTTATTCTCTCTAGCGTGCAATCCTAAGTTTTTCTTCCAAACCAGCTTGAGTATCAAACGATAACATGCATATGCATTGAAAATAGAATGGTTTTGTCAACACAAGGTTGAGTGAGCAACACACTAGTTTAAATGTTCATATAGAAAATAAGTATTTGCAACAAGTCATATGAGAATAGCAAATTAACTAAATGAGCAAGTATAACTGAGATGTCGAGAAGCACAAAGCTATAACGACTGGCGTATGATCATACTAGACTGAGATTATGTTGGACCTCTCCGAATGCGGAAGCATACAAAGAAAATAAACACATAAACAAGTAATATATAAGTTGTTAACACATAAGACAAAGTTGCAGTTTTGTGTATAATTATATGAGAAATATAATTTACGCATATGTCTCCAAAACGTGGAAAAAGAAGTAAAATACGGGAATGTGGTACTCACCTAAAAGATATACGGGGATGGTTAAGATAATGAGAATGGGGAAACCAATCACACGCGAACAACCTTAAAGCCTAAGAGAATAAGGAATATACTTGAAATGAGGATTCTAATCACGGCACGAGTTAAACGATAACTATTTAATATTATAATAATTTTATATTTGTAAAGATTTATTATTAAACTATTATTTCAGATATGGGAAAACATAACTTAATAACATATCGTCTTTAGTCTTTTTATATATTTATTAAAATGGTAGTTTTTAAGTATCTTTATTTTTGTATATAATTGAAAGCGTGTTTTAAAGAAATGGATATAAATGAACGAAAACGAATATTAAAAGGTCGGTTTTTAGTGAAACAACTTTGTTTAATCATTATTATTATTATTATTATTATTAAAATGAATTTATTGATTAAAAAGGATTAAAAATATTATTTTCCAAAATTAACGGGGTGTGTAAGGGTCGAACCCGCGACCTCCGCCACCCCAACATACAAGCGTTACCGGCACACCAGCTTAGAGGAATGCAAACATAAACAGATTCAAACATATAAAAATTGAAACTATTTATCCCCCAAACAGTTTGTATAAACCCTAAATTCGTTTGATCAAATATGTTACAATCAATCAAAACGAGTTTAGGGGTTTTATCCCCATGAATTCGGGATCCCAACCATGTCCTTGATTACCTTGAACGAATATCAGAAGAGTGGCAATGAAGTGAAACAGAGCCGACTAAGTTAAAGTGATGAACGAGTATGAAAATGATTGATATGCTTCAATTAAATAGGGGCATCGACCATCAATCAAGGAAAGAATCCTCAAAATTAATTGGATCAATATTACTGTTATCGTGTGTAACAAGATTAGGGTGTCGGTTAGGTTTAATAACGGAAAAACGAGTCAAATAAGGTGTAATTAACGTAATTACATTGTCGGTGAGGTCGCACCTAGCATAAATAAACAATTTCCTAACCTATAATTTGATTACAAACGATTCGTGCCAGCTAATTAGTTTATTGATTGATCGTGTGTTCACGAAATTGAATATGGGTCGGGTTTGGGGATGGATTATCCATCATGTAATATGGATTATAACAGACTTTACAAACAGGCCCCCCAAGTTTGGAAATGGATATAGAAATGGATAGAACTTTATGTTTTGGGCTAAAAGAGTAAATACACTAAAGATATTTTTTTATAAAAATAAATTATTAATTAAATACTCAATTTAGTTTGATAAGCTCGATATGTTTAATAACCCGAACCTCGAATTGAGTCGGGTAAAAGTACAAGTTTCGAAAACCCGGTTGTTACAGTCATCCCTACTTTATGGAATTTCGTCCCGAAATTAAGAAATACCATAATAAAACCATTAAATAAAAATACATAATACAAAAACTTAGACAGCTGAAGTAACGCTCCAAATTAAAATCCGATAAGGACACTTATATATAGGATGTACCAGCGGCGTATCCACCATGCCCTTATCATCTTTAAATTTGTACCGTTATCCCAACTACTTACAGTTCTATATCATGACACACAACTATTCGGATCATGATTTTCATGCGAGGACTTTGGTAATTATGTATGCATCCATAATTACTTAGATCGTCGGATGGTCCACATGACTCATCTCATTGTGTGGGTTACAAAATGGTTAAATAAAACATGATTTTTGAGGGAACAAAGATTTTTATTATATATATATATAAATATATTATAAAACGATTCCATAAGTTGCAATGAAATTTTAGCAATACATCACAAAAGTATAAGTATTTGAAGAAGACATCAATTATGAAGGTAGAGAAAAAAATATAATATAAAAGTAATCTTTAATAAACAATTTATGTAAGCAAAATGAACTTTATTCATAAGATAGCTCATAAAAGATAAATAGTTCAAATGCGAGATAATCCAAGGCCCTAAAGAGGCGTTACAATAATTAAGAAAAGATGAATTAATCAAGATAGACAGAGGGAACGACAAAAGTCTTCACGGTTGTTGAGTAGCTTAATTGGCTTGGCTTGAAGCACCATGAGGAGTTGCATGAGTAGGAGCAGTTGAGGTAGACTGGCTTGGAATAGCGTGGATAGGTTGACCTTGTATAGCAGGGGCTTGAGCAAGGTAGGCTTGGTATACTTGAGCTTGGGGGTGCGGAGCTTGATACAGTTGAGTCAAGTAAGGTTGACTTCGATTGTTGGAAAGGGTTTGCAGGACATGAGGTGGTTGAGTTTGAACTTGGTGAGCATAGGTCAAGTAGTAAGGTGTAGTCATAGTTTGGGCTTGATGGACATGGATAAATTGAGGGCACGTATTACGAAGATGGTTTGGGTCCCCACAATGATAACAAGCATGTGCATTAGGAGTACTGGGTTGAGCATTAGGCGGGATACGGCAAGTGTTAGCAAGGTGGCCATAATGGTTACATTGGGTACATAATCGGCAAGGGGTTTGGGGAGAGTGATGAAAGCTACACTTGGCGCATAGGGGATGAGGACCAAGGTAAGTCTTCTTGTTTGGGGAAGTTTTGCTTTTGGTTAGGAGGAGGTTGGTTATTGGGTTGGTTAACGGCATAGGCTTTACGCTTGTTGTTGTTGTAGGAAGGCTTAGTCTCAGCTTCAACATCAGAAGAGGAGTCGGTCTTATTCTTGTCGGGAGTATGCTTGGAATCCTTGCGAGACAAGGTTCCATCCCTAACATGACTATCGGTGAGAGAGGCAGCAAGGTCCATCGCCTCACCAATGGTTAACGGGTCACGACTCATCATGGCACCATGGAAAAGGATCGGAAGACTACGAATGTACTTATGAATACCGCGAGTCTCGGGGGTTACCAAGTGGGGAAAAATACGGCTAAGCTCGCGGAACCGGTTAAAGTAGGCGGAGTTGTCCCCACCAATCTGCTTAAGTTCCCAGAATTCGGCTTCGAGTCTTTGCAGCTCATGTTCCGGGCAAAACTCTTTCTTCATTGCTTCTTTGAGTTCCTCCCAAGGCATGGATACAACCAAGCCAGACCCTTGGTCAATCCTCAAGGCATTCCACCAGATGACAGCTCGACCCTCGAACTTGCTCGAGACGAACTTAGTCCGTTTGGCGTCCAGACATTCACAGTGGATGAAAATATTTTCCGTCTCTTCAAACCATTGCATCAATTTGGTGGCGTTTTCCTCACCAAGAAAGGATGGGGGTTTAGTGCTCAGGAAGTTGCGGAAATCAGAATTGTTCGGTGCGGTCGAA
The DNA here is from genome assembly GCF_021521415.1 of Bidens hawaiensis. NCBI lineage: Eukaryota > Viridiplantae > Streptophyta > Magnoliopsida > Asterales > Asteraceae > Bidens > Bidens hawaiensis. Next base: position 196,833 of record NW_027494538.1, on the reverse strand, counting down.
GTAGCAGATCCATTGGAGTTGAGGCTTTGGATTTGAGTGATGATTGTGGGCATTGCAGCAGCAAATTCCTTTGTGATTCTAGTAGACAAGCGGCGATCGCGTAAACCGGATGAACGTTGGTGACGACGGTGGTTTCTTAGAGACGACATACTATAGGGATAAAAAATGAAGATTTATAAGATGAAGAGTAAATTGAGGAAATCATAAGAATAGTAAAATGTTTAATTATGTGGAAATGATAATGTTGTCTTAGGAAGTAAGGGGATTTGCACCACAAAGATTAAATGTAAAAGATTATAAGATGGGGGGGGGGTACATAGCGTAAATAATTGTTAAATGATGTAGTCAATAAGTTTAATGTGTGGTGCCTACATGAGGAGTTAAGTCAGTTTAAAATTTAGATTATTAAGTTTACAATAAACTAACGAAATATAAATTGTGGATGTTGGCTTCCTATGATCTTTCCATGGCAATTTGAATGGCCCAACGAACTAACGAATAAAAACTGAGTTGGACAGCCCATGAGCGTTACATGACAATTTGTTTGTCCCAACTAATTAACGAATTAAGAATTCAATGAAGCTTGTCGGCCCAATAAGCGTTACATGGCATTTTAACCGACCAAACTAAATAACAAACTATCGAAATAAATATGGGTAGTCGGAGTATCTTGTGAACCACCATGTTAGATTACTCCAACAAAAATACGAAAACAAGTTAAGAAATGGATAGTATGAGTGGCCATGGGTTTCATGGATTTTTCACCCAACTAACCATTTAAATAACGGAACACAATAATCGGAAAACCCGAGTTTAGCCACGAACCACTGTGTTTAAAAAGAAATATTATAGGGGTGCAACCACTAATGTGGTCACGGTTGACAGCTTAGGGTGTCGGTCATATGGCATTTTCGGGTCTCGCTCGGGTCCATAGGGTTGAGTACTGTGGTCAGGTTATCACCCAGGTAAGGAATAGCGTATTACCTTTGGTTCTTGGAACCGTTTTGCCAGTGCCCAACTCACAGTTTCTCTTCCCTTTTCATTTATCGTAGGGACATGCCACATAACCTAGCCCTTAGGTGAACGGGTGAAAACAACAGGTGGAAATTCTTAAGGAATTTCCCGAAAATAAAAGCAATCTAATTTTTGAAAAGTATTCTTTGAATGTTGAGACATAGCCTCGGAGTTTGTGTGTGTGTGTGCATAACAATACAATAGATAATAAATAATAATTATCTAAGAAATCTGTAAACAATTTAATTTAAACACATAAAGGTAAACAGTAGGCATGTATAGGGCTCCTAAACATGTGTTTAAGGCAATTTCTAACGACCTATCTTAAACCTGGCTCTGATGCCAATCTTTCACACCCCAACCTAAGGCGGAAATGCCGGGGCGAACGGATTGCTCACAGCTTTTCAAAGGTTACTATTATGTAATGATAAATGTGACAATATCTATTAAGTTAATTAAATAATAAAAAAAAATATCAAATACATAATCCATATTTCAAATAAAGAGTCTATAATCTTGTTTATTCTCTCTAGCGTGCAATCCTAAGTTTTTCTTCCAAACCAGCTTGAATATCAAACGATAACCTGCATATGCGTTGAAAATAGAATGGTTTTGTCAACACAAGGTTGAGTGAGCAACACACTAGTTTAAATGTTCATATAGAAAATAAGTATTTGCAACAAGTCATATGAGAATAACAAATTAACCAAATGAGCAATTATAACTGAGATTTCGAGAAGCACAAAGCTATAACGACTGGTGTAAGATCATACTAGACTGAGATTATATTGGACCTCTCCGAATGCGGAAGCATACAAAGCAAATAAGCAAATAAAAAAGTAAAATATAAGTTGTTAACACATAAGACAAAGTTGCAGTTTTGTGTATAAGTATATATGAGAAATATAATTTATGCGTATGTCCCAAAACGTGGAAAAAGAAGAAAAATAGGGGAATGTGGTACTCACCTCAAAGATGAACGAGGATGGTTAGGATAATGAGAATGGGGAAACGAATCACACGCGAACAACCTTAAAGCCTAAGAGAATAAAAAATATACTTGAAATAAGGATTCTAATCACGATACGAGTTAAACGATAACCATTTAATATTGTAATAATATTATATTTGTAAGGATTTATTATTAAACTATTACTTCAGATTTGAGAAAACATAACTTAATAAAATATCTTCTTTAGTCTTTTTATATATTTATTAAAACGTTAGTTTTTAAGTATCTTTATTTTTGTATATAAATGACAGCGTGTTTTAGAGAAATAGATATAAATGAACGAAAACGAGTATTAAAAGGTTGGTTTTTAGTGAAACAACTTTGTTTAATCATTATTATTATTATTAAAATGAATTTATTGATTAAAAAGGATTAAAAAGATCATTTTCCAAAATTAATGGGGTGTGTAAGGGTCGAACCCGCGACCTCCGCCACCCCAACATACAAGCGTTACTAGCACACCAGCTTAGACGAATGCAAACATAACCAGATTCAAACATATAAAAATTGAAACTGTTTATCCCCAAACAGTTTGTATAAACCCTAAATTCGATTTGATCAAATCTGTTACAATCAATCAAAACGAATTTAGGGGTTTTGATCCCCATGAATCCGTGATCCCAACCATTCCCTTGATTACCTTGAACGAATATTAGAAGAGTGGTAATGATGTGAAACAGAGCCGGCTAAGTTAAAGTGATGAACGAGTATGAAAATGATTGATATGATTCAATTATATAGGGGCAAAAGGTCGACCATCAATCAAGGAAAGAATCATCAAAATTAATTGGATCAATATTACTGTTATCGTGTGTAACAAGATTAGGGTGTCGGTTAGGTTTAATAAAGGAAAAATGAGTCAAATAAGGTGTAATTAACGTAATTACATTGTCGGTGAGGCCGCACCTAGCATAAATAAACGATTTCCTAACCTATAACTTGATTACAAACGATTCGTGCCAGCTAATTAGTTGATTGACTGATCACGTGTTCACGAAATTGAATATGGGTCGGGTTTGGGGATGGATTATCCATCATGTAATATGGATCATAACAGACTTTACAAACAGCCCCCCCCAAGTTTGGAGATGGATAATAGAAATGGATAGAACTTTATGTATTGGGCTAAAAGAGTAAATACACTAAAGATATTTTTTTTATAAAAATAAATTATTAATTAAATACTCAATTTAGTTTGATAAGCTCGATATGTTTAATAACCCGAACCTCGAATTGAGTCGGGTAATATTACAAGTTTCGAAAACCCGAGTTGTTACACGAAGTGTTTAATTTCCATTTATTTTGTTCTCCTCCTCATCAATACACTTGCAAGGTAAGTAAATACACATCCCCCGTTTTATCGCTTTACATTTTTGGGGGCGTTATGCGTTCAATCAAACTTATTGTTTTCACTACAATTCCATTATATGCGTAATTGAATCACTCGATAAGTTGATACGTGTGAATGTGACTATTGGTTATTTTATGTTGATTGGTACCTCATCCTTATTAGTATGATCGTACGCTGTCGGAGTAAACCTTTATCTATGTGATTCGGTTGAAAAGACAACTTTTATTATTGTGACACTAATTGTAGTGATTTACGATTATCGCATGGAATTTTCATTTTGTTGTTATATATACTCAAAACTGTGGTTTACTTTCTCCACTTTATATTGATAGATATATGTATTTTCACGCATGGTGCAGGTAGCTGTCTTGGATGATTTCAAGAATGTTGAAGTAGATGATACCATAGGTTGCTCGATGATTTGAAGAACATTAATATATTTTAAGTCTAATCATGTTAAATGTTTTGTTTGAGAACAATGTATGATTGTGCTTTGATGTATGGTTTAATTAAAAGAATAATTTAGATATTGACACGTGTAATTACATAGTGTCTTTTTAGCTATGATACAATCAATGTCGCGCCCCGGTATGTTCCGCCGTAGGTTGGGGTGTGACAACATATATGAGTGTGGTTAATGAGATAGGCAGGGGGTTGGTTCCATTAGGAAACATTATTGGACTTATTCTTTTTATTCAATCAACCCCGACATTAAATTGCGAGACGATCCGGCTTAGTAGGTTTCTTTATATTTTTAATTGTTTAAGTACTCATCAATAGGAAGTATTTAGTAGTATGTTTATTTGCAATGAAAAAAAGGTGTTAGAGATTCAATGTTCAACGTATTTTCATTATTTACTTAGTTTGTTTGTAATAATCTGGATCAGATCGTTTGAGATACTTTCAATATTCCTTTCCATACCCTTACACCTAGTCCTGCTATAACCTGTTGTAAGCCCTCTTGATTTTCATTTGTGTCAAAGCATTTATATAGGTGGAGATTTTATGATTGTACAAGTGTATGATAGGAGAATTGGTTATAGTTAAAGATGTGTGAATGATCATCTAGAAGAGGGTTAATGTGTGAAGGTGTGTTATGTACGGGTAAAAACCGATATCATGTTAGGTTTGGTTAGAATTCTAAAGTTTAAATATATTATCAAGTATACTAGTTCAAACATATAGTAAAGAGGGAATAGGGTATGACTTGGGACCTTGACTAAACCGGAATTGTTGGTATGTTTGGTGGTTATAAGTTAAAAATGAAAAATTGTTGTTGAGGTGTTGCTTGGGAGCAAGCAACGGTTAAGTATGCTAATGTGATGGGTGAACCGTAAGGAAGTCGTTAAGCAAGCTAAAAGATATAAATGCATATGCATAAACCAATTAATTTCATGGAATTAGTTGACTACAGTTACTCGTATAATTGCAGTTAGGAGGAGAAAGAGGATGACATCACGAGAACATGTACGAAAACGGTGAAGAAAACGGAGTTGAAACGAGAAAGATATGAAGAAAACAAAAAAAAAATGAGAAAGAGCTCCACCGTGGCTCATGGTTTTGACCGTGGGCCACGGTCAAAACGGCACCAAAATGACAGTATTTACCGTACCGTGGCCCACGGTCCGATTTGTAACTGCAGTTTTTATTCTCCTTTTTAGGTCGTTTTTGGGTGTCTTTTGAGATACTTTTCACTTGGGGATGACCTTAGGGCGATTTGTGAAGAAGAAAATAATATTTTGGTGATTTCAATCATTGGTTTGATGCTTTTGATTCATACAAACCATGAGTGGCTAATTCCATTGGTGATCATCTTGGATGTAAGATTTAATTGATACACTTTGTTATGCTTGAATTTCTAAAATAATGACTTTGCAATATTTGTTTGGTTGTTATGGTGTTTGATTAATTGTTTGTAAAGTATTGCTTGTGTTTGACCATAATCCAAACCATACGTTCTTGGTGCTATTGGTAATCGAGATATCATGGGAGGAATTAGGGTTGAGTATTTGTTAATTGATTATTTGGTAACAACCTTGCATTATATTAATCCAAGTACTTAGATCCCTTTTATCACAAACACGTAATCAAACATGAACTATGTCTATGTGGTTCTTTCTAGTAAGCATGAACATTTTGTTGATTTAAACCTGAAATCTAAGATGGTCGCTTGTTCTTAATCAGTTTTTCAATCTTAATCATTGTTGCAAGTTATTTAATTTACTTTTAGTAATCAATTCAAATCAATCAAAATCTGAAATTACTTTTTACACAATATAATTAATCTAATGAATTGTTTGTGAAAGCTACTAGTAAACACACATTCCACAAACTCTCTGTTTTTAACACCCACTTACTGCTATCTATTTAGTTGTAATTGGTTTATTTTTGAGTGAGTCTTCGACCTCACGTCAGTAGGATTGATGAAACGCATCAAATCCTCATCAGGAATATTTGGTTTTTCTGATCTCTTGGGTTTAGCTTTTGACGATTGTAATTTGTTCATTTTAGATATAGTTGAACCATTTACACCTTCCTCAAACTCTTGAGGATCACATAGAATGTGATTAGAATGTGGAATGTTCTGTTCCTTGTGTATAACTTCAGGTTCAACTATGTCTTCAATGATGACCTCCTCAACAAAAGCTTTATTACTTTAAATCTGAGGTCCTTGAGTTTATGACAGAACATGAACTTTTTCTTTTGTACTTTGTTTAGGTTTCTCCATGTGAATAACCGATTCACTTTTCTTAGATGAAGATTCATTTGAAGATTTGTCAGAAATAACAACCTCTTCTTTTCTAGAAAACAAATTATGTGAATAGTCATCATAAAATGGTGGAGGAACTTCAACAAAGCCTAAACCATTTTTACAACCCTTTTGTTTACAAGATACTTCAATTATTTCATTTAACAAAAAGGATGAGTATCTAAATTTATCTAGCTTACTCTTTAACTCAAGTAATTCATTTTCAAGCTCAGTTATTTTTGTTTTTTGCTTAAGGATCTCTTCTGTTTCTCATTGACAATCAGTTTTCCTGAAGGTTCGGCTTTCAAGTCATGATTACTATTCGACAATTCATGAATTTTAATTTTGGATTTCTTTTGTAAATCCGATGATTGTCGATAGTTATCTTTGACTGAAGCAAGTTCCTTCACCAATGATTCATTTTGAGCATGAATCAAGTCATATTTTGACTTAACAGTTTCACAATCAGAACATGGCATAGTTTCAGATAATTTAACAGATTCAGAAGAAGGACTAACCTCATCGATCTTGGCCATACATGCAAAATTAGTTGGTTGCATGTTGCATGAGATATTTGAGTCTGATTCAGTTTCTGATTTTCTCTCGGTAGTCAACCCATCACCTTGAGCGTCTTGAAAATTCTTAGTTTGTTCAAACATAGAAAGATTAGCTTGAGTACCATTACCCAACAACTTTTGATTCCAATCAATCCTGTCAATTGCGAGTAAGGCTTCTGAAGCAGTTGCCTATGAAGAATCACCCCTAGAAGCTTTTCTAGTTGAATCATTGTATTTATTTCCCGAGCTCCTATCTTTATTGTGGGGTCCATTGTATTCCTTCTTTAGCTTATCACACTCTTTGGCAAAATGACCAAAGTCTTGGCAATTGTAACATTTCACTTTAATATTACCAAAGCCAACCCACTTGTTCAGTGTCGTTGATTATCTTTCAAAGACTTCTAACATCTCAATCATACTCTCGTTCTTCAATTTTCTGCATGAATTCCACTGCAGTCAGATCTTCACTTTTGAAGAAAGTGTTCTCTTTCAGCACAAGCAGAAACGTTGAATAAGAACCAGGTAGAGCATTTTTTACAGTGTCAATCTTATCCAATTCCAATGGTTCCATTTTTAGTTTATTCATCTCAGCAATCAGACGATTAAATCTAGTTAAGATTTCCTCAACAGTCTCACCCTTCCATAATTTAAAGTTTAGACTTGGAACTTTAGCATAACTTTCTTGCTTTCTTCTGTATTCCCCATACTTCGTATCTTGATGTGTTGAAACAAAGAAGCACATATCTTAATACTTACCACTTTGTGGAAAATATTGTCAGGTAATGCCATAGTTAAAGTGGAATACGCCTTTGTTTCAATCTCTAATGCCTTATTTTCTTCTTGAGAATAAGAAATAAAAGCCTTTGGTTCAAAATTAGTGGTTGTATCACCAATCATAGGTGCAGTATACTCATCATCAAAACATCTCGAATAATCAGGGTGTACAGACCCAGATGTGCTCGGAATCTTGGTTCCCACTTTGCAAAGTCGCTGAACTTCATCAATTGAGGACATTTAGAATATGACCCGATTTCATCATCTAGGTGAGACGTTTGTTGCATTAACATATATTGACATGTTAGTGAGTAAAAACTAGCCATTTTAACAATATGGGTTATATGATCAACAAAATTTAATTTTTAGATGAAAATTATCCAAGATTAAAACTTAAGGGTGCAAATTATAACTCTTGATGACGAATGAATGGGAAATGGTAACGGATGGTGAATAGTAACATGAATGAAATTTTAAAGTTAATGGAAAATTATACGAATGATGTCATGAATGACACACTGTCTTCACGATTGGCTATAACGAATGAATATCACGAATGAGGATTCAAAGATAACGAATCAACAGATGAACGATCAAGCGTATGGCATAACGGATGGCATGACGAATATCATAATGATTATGGTAATGAATAAGGTAACGGATTGGTTAACGAATAGGTTAATGTTTCTATAGAGAATGAGATTGTCACGAATGTGATTTCGTAACGAATGAGTGATCACGAATCCGGAGTTTGATGACGAATGGATGAGCACGAATGTGTTTCTGTAGCGAATGGCTGATAACAAATAGACTACAGTGAAGAATGAGCGTTTATTATGTTGTAACAACCTTGCGACGTGTCGAAATACGGTTACAAAGAGATAAGGAATGGCTATCTACAATATAACGAATGATTCGTTATACCTTAACAAATGATTCATTTGAATCTTCAAATCTTCAACAATCAATTTCCAGATCTACAAACTTAGACCTAAAAACTAATCCAGACGAACATTCAAAACTGAATTACTCGTTCGAATCTTAACCAAAATCAACGATCTATAGCTTAAAATCCTTGTCTAATCCTCGCGAATAAACCCAAACTAATTCAAACCTTCAATTCCAATAAGAATCATGTCCGAACTCCAAATTACTATAACACAGAAACCTCTGTTTATATTGATATCAAATCTAACTCAATTCCATTCCATAACCACACAATAACACAATTGACTCAACAAGAATCACACAAATATGCTAACGAACTAATTATTGATCAATCCAACATTAGTTAAACATCTCAGCATGTTAATTGAACCAAAATTGAATCAATCAGTTTCAGATTCAAACTAAAAAAATAGCCGATGAATTCTTAATCAATTCACCACAATTATACCTTAAATCACGAACACCATCGAAAGCTCAACTTTGATACCACTTGAGAGAGCTTGATTGAGCTTAAACACGAATCAATTCATAAAGATATTGATATCCGGATCTAGTTACTGATATGTGTAGGTGATCAATATGTTAAATCAAATGAAGTGTTCAGTGTGAGTAGTGATTCGGCAGAGTAATGGCTCACAAACGATAATTAGAAAATTTTTTTGTAAATTATGAGGCTAAACAACCTATATATAGAAGATGAAGTCCATTAGTTACACATCCCGTAACGAATGACATCATTCGTCTTCATTTATGACATAATATAGTGAGTATAGCGAATGACTCATTCGCTATACCTCATTCGTCAACATTCTATGACGAATGGATACAGAATAATAACGATTAGATCCATTCATAAAATATCCTTAACGAATGAACGCTAATAAACACGTATAGCATCATTCGTTAAACAACCTAAATGAATGACCTGTTAATCTTAATGAATGGGACTAGGTAATTACCAAAATACCCTTTACATTAATATAATTAAAACTTTATTATTACAAAGACCGAGATGACCAAAATGGTGCACTAACATAATATAATAATATGTATGAATGTTTTTTTTATAATAAATCACACCAAATTTTGGTTTATCATTTTGAATTAATAGTGCATAAATTTATCAAAAACTTATTAAAAAAATCATAAACAAAAATTATTATATGAAATAACTGAATTTAAGTATTGTATATCTTAATTGTCACGACTCAAGGTGGATCTTTTAATAATCATTTATTATTTTAATATTTGTTATGAACAATCTAAATTATGAATAATTTAATTAAATTATTTTTAAGACATAACCTTTTTCTTACGTAACAACTCAGAATCAAGTTAGGAAATGTTAAATAAAGAAATAATGAATTACTTGAAGACAACTTTGGATTCTCAAAATATTTTGGTTTAAGGATACCGGATGGTAAGTGATTGTTTTAAAAACGATCATTGTATGGATTTAAAGTTGTGCATTATTGGAACAAGAAAAAAAGATGCAAGGACTTACAACCATACAAAAACTTCTAAAGTTGCGGCGTTAATCGTTGGTGATATTGGTGACATATTAGATAAGCGCGATATAATTGTAACAACTCAAAGCATATCTCTAGTAAGAGTTGGAATACATATGAGAGACCCGCTCTTTACTTATGGTCAACTATATATATTACTTTATCAAGAGTGAAGAGTAGAGATTGTATTAAAATGAATATTATGGATAAGTAAGGTAAAATTACAAAGAAGACAACAAATAATGCTTATAAGAAAATATTTAGCAGCTTATGAATTTGTAATTTTTAAAGTTTTAAATTATGTACCAAACAATGTACTATGAATCTTCTTTTTTAGTAAGTTTATTTTTTGAAGTACTTTGTTTACATAGGAATATGAATTGCGATTATATCAATTAATTTTATCAATAAACATATGAAACACACTTTCATAATTTTAAATATGTCTTTAGTTGACGATTTCTATATTTCCACCTGTGTCGTACACTGGTCAATGTAAGGCCCCGGTCCCGGTTCCCTACTTTAGCATTGTATTTACTCATAAACATAGTTCTAAATATCAGATTGAATTAAAACTTTTCGCAGAATATAATAAGTCAACCATATATTACATAATATTCAAAATCTTGTCTTAACATCAATCAAATTTGTTTTGCAAAATAAGAACATAATCAAATATAACATCATAACATTCTCCTTAAGATACTAGTATCTTCAGTCCAATGCCATGTGTCTTCATTCAAGCTAGCTGCCTTAGCATATTTACTAGCGTGCATACTAAAAGTCAGCTACGCTGAGTGATAACTAGTTAACAGGTAAAATACATTTCATACACATAATTACATATACGCATCCGAAGATACATATTATGTACTTAACATGTTTACCTTTCTTTCGTACATACATACATACATTCCTTTTTTACATTCATACATTCTTTCATACATTCGTACTTTCAAATTACATTCATAACTATATTTACTATTTCAGATATTTGTAGGGTCTGCTCCATTCTATCTCATATATTAGTAGGGTCTGGTCCCTTTTATCTCAGATATTATTAGGGTCTGGTCCCTTCTTTTCATACAACTATTCTTACATTTCATTATGTATTTAATTATATATATACTATCAAATATACTCTTATCCTTTTCCATATCATTCAAACATAACACTTAACACTTAAGGTAGGTGTATTAACTAACCATATCGAGTATGCACACAACCCCGAAAAAATAAAAAGGAAATAGGGCTAGAAACTCACCTGGGTTCGATTCCTTTCAGATTTAATGGTAACTTCTTTCCTTAACTGGGCGCAGTAGCTGTATAAAAATTACAAGTATCAGTTAACTAGCCCTATCCATATCATATTTCTAAGTTAATAAAACCCTCAACGAACGGGGTTCCTGGGGCAACACCCCTGGCTGCAGGGTTCTAGGGGCAGCATCCCCTAGCGGGGTCAAAGGGGCAGAGCCCCTGGCTGGGGTTAAGCTGCCAGTGTAGCTTGGAAAATTTTATTTTCATATATAGTCCTTTACTAAAAATTCATCAGAAACTAACTTTCCATGATTCTGGGTCAAGTATAAATCAATAGAATCGAGTCTAAAAACCAACTGAATTGAGTTTGATAACCAATCTAATCGAGTCTAAAAACCAATCAATCGAGTCTGAAATCCAATCGAATCGAGTATGAAAAACCAATCGAATCGAGTGTCAGTTCGATTCGATTCCCATTCGACTTTATTCATTTGGTTCAATTCGATCCGTTTTTATGTCTTTCCATTCTAAATCACTTTCTTATGTCCCGTTATGACCGTTTTTCCGACGAATCGAGTTCTGGGCTTTAAAAACTTCGTTTTCTCACTTTAGCATGGTCCGAACGTCACCTGTTTGTCCCGTTTCATTACAAACAACATGTTTACACTCAAGTTTACATTTTTCTCACCTAATAAGGCCCTATTTGCCTTAGTATCAAATCCCAGGGCAAACCGACATCAAAAACTTAACCTTTAACCTAAAATGTACCTTTTTAGTTCAGTTTTGCTTTGGCTCAGATTCAACACGTGAATCTAGATGTGTTTCTTGCTTCATTTGAAATATACTCTTTCCTCAATTCAGATCTGGACTAAATGGTAGGAGAGTGTTTGCGTGTGTTTTAAGTGTGTATGGAGGGAAGGTTGGTGGAATGAGGGTTTTAGGGAGGTTTAAGGGTATTTATATACCCTAAGCCCATGGACCTAAGGTCCATTATCAACCCTTAATCCATCTTTTATTGTCCAAGCCCACACTCTTGTTTTTATTACTTAACTTAACCAAATGATAGCACATTATTAAGTAAACAAAATTTCTTTTATTTATTATTATCAAAAGTAGGATGCTAGAAGTTTACTCTGCTTAAAAGAGGTGTCGTCCCTGAAACCTAACTATTACTTAAAAAAATTTGGATAAAACTTGCGCATTTCTTCTTCAACTTCCCATGTAGCGTACAATCCTTTACGATGTTTCCATATCACTTTCACAAAGGGGATAATCTTACGACGAAGCTGCTTTCTACTATCTCTATAGGCTGCTTAATATAGTTTAACTGTTCATCAACCTCAATGTCTACCAATGGAACATGAGATGTGTCGTCAGCAAGACATTTTCTCAAGTGAGAAACATGAAAAGTAGAGTGAATTCCTTCCAGCTCTTCCGGTAAATATAACTTATAAGCTGATCTGAAAGCTTAACCCTAGCCAGGGGATTTGCCTCTTAGACCCTGCTATGGGCCGTTGTCCCTAGAACCCTGCTTCCGGGGGCGCTTCTCTTGGACCCCTCGTTAACTAGGGGTTTCATTAACCTAGAAATATGATATAATTAGGATCAGCTAAGTGACGCTTGTTAATTGATACATAGTTAGTCGTGACTAGCTGAGAAGAGATGTGACCATAAACTCATAAGGAAATAGGACATATGTGAGTTCTAGCCCTTTTCTCTATTATGTTTTTGGGGTTTTGTGCATACTCTATGTGATAGTTAATACGCTTACCTTAAGTGGTAAGTGTATGCCTTATGAATGTTATATGTATGTGAAAGGACATGTGTAAGGATCTATTTATATAATTGTATGAATGTATGATTGTACGAGTAAGAAGGGAACAAACCATAATAATATCTGCGAATGAAGGGAACAGACCCTAGTAATATTTGCGAATGTAGAGAAATAACCTAATAATATCTGCGAATGTAAAGAGAAGACCCTAATATAATCTATGAATGTAGGGAACATACCCTAACAAATATATGCGAATGTAGGGAACAAACCATAATAATATCTGCAAAGGTTATAGGGTGAAATGCTCTTTACAACATATAGATAGTTATGTATGAATGAAAGTATGAAAGAAATAATGAATGTATGTATGAAAGAAATGTAAACAGTTTAAGTATGTAATATGTGTCTTCGGATACGTATGTTTATGTAAGTATGTGAATGAAACGTATGTTGCATGATTAACTAGAACTCATTCAGCGTAGCTGACTTTTAGTATGCACGCAAGCTAATAGCATGAGATAGCATGCTTGAGGAGCACACATGGTTGAAGAATAAAGAAGCTGGCATCTGAAGATAGAAGTTATATGTTTGTGATGTTTGATCTTAAAAAACATGTTTATGTTTTAATGTTTTTGTAATGAATGTTTGATGTTTTTAAATTCCGCGAAAAGTTTTAATTCACTCTGATATTTTAGAACTATTTTTATGAGTAAATCCAATGCTAAAGTAGGGCACCGGAACCAGGGCCCTGCAGTTCGTTTGAATGTAACAACCATACTTTATCAATGAGAACTTGAACTGTGTTCCACCCATGTCTGTCACTGGAAATATTGGGGATCTCGAGGACCATATGCGGGAAAAAAATGGCTCCCTAATCCGTCTATTTGGGCTATAATACAGATGCCGTGTCTAATAAAATACAAATATTTTAATTCACTTATATACCTATATCTAGTACGGGTAAGTAATGTCGTCTTCACAAGGAATTAATGAAAAGTGCAAGTAAAACTCATATTTATTAATTACTAAACTACGGGACAGTCGATGTCAAGTGGTTTTAAAAGGTATTTTGATAACAGATGATTACTTATAACTTGTAAACAACTATGAGAAATGTGATTCACTCCAGGTTCAGGTAATGCGATATCAAACAAATTAAAGATTCAATCAAGATTATTGCGCAGTAATTGCTAGACCTACTAGTTTGGTTATGATGACAAACGAAATATGATCCGAATTATTGACACAACAGAACGCAACTTACCCAATTACCAGTTGTATATTATGAAAATCAAATGTTAAGCAATGACTAACGATTATTTGTTCAATGACACAAGAACCGAGTCCTAAATGCTGATGAACACAACCGAATAGTTGATGCAATATTTGATAACCAAAAACACAAACTGTTTAAACAGTCAACTGATCAATCGAACAAGATCAAATAACAAAACTCAATCAAGTTCTTAATCATTAACACACATAGAATCTGAACAAAATTAGTTTACCCAAAACCCTAGCCTAAAGTGAAGACAATGGTTTATCCTGGAATCGGCATAACGAATGATTCGTTTATTTGACGAAAGAATGGAAGCATGTGATTATCTGACGAACCGAGGTCTTCGGGATGATGCAAAATCTCCTAGGGTTCTTCAATAGCTTTTGAAATAGAAGATATCTTGAATGGGGGCTGAAAATCGATTATAACACAAACTTGGTTATTTTCCCATTTTTAGATCCTTCGTGTAAAGCGAAGGATTTTTCTCCATCAGTTCGTATCCCGAGAAGAAACAAGACAACATAATCAAATTCTTGTTGTCGAGAAACCCAAAATTCATAAATTACGGGTCTCGTAACTCATTTTCTAGGCCGATATATGCCCATTTTATTTCTAAAGGTCCGCGAATCACTTCCGAACTCCCCCCACCCCCACCTCTGAAAGTTCAAAGAAAGCATGCAAAAGGCTCCAATTAGCATCCTTAATGTTCACACACTTAAAATTCAAAAGAAAGCTTGAAGTACCAATGTTCACACTATATTTAAAATAAAACAAAACAACTGATATAATAATAAACAGAACTTGTACCTGACCATCACATTCACACATTTATCATTTTCTTTCCCTCAAGCAAACTATCATGCATCACATACACCTCGATCGCTCATCAATTATCATCATTAATACTTGTAAGGTATAAGGCCATACCCAGTTTTCAAGAATGACACTTTCAAGATTGATAACCCACCAAACAACTTGACAATGCATTTAAAAACAACGGAACCGCCCAAACAAGTTTACTTTGTTTCCGGTTAAGGCACATATGTTCACACCCCTCACGTAACATCTCGAATTTTTCTGACTTATTATTTTTTCACGATATATCCGAATGTTGGTGAAATATGAAAATAATATCTCGAGCATATATTTATAATATTGTCTTTCTTAAATTACATGTAAAATGATTGTGTGCTTAATTCATAGACTGTTTCATGAAATCTAGATCATTTGCTCATATATTGTTAGTTTTTTGTTTTCAAAAGAATAATATTTATGAAATAACAATGATGATTTATTTTATAAAATTGACTTAGTATTTTAGTCATAATGATTCGTTATAATCCGGTTTGGTATTAAAAAGTTCGTTTAAGCTCGAAACTCATTCTAAAAGGGTCATTCTGGTAAATATGATTATTATTATATTAAATAAAATTCCCAACCCAAAGACGAAACCCAAAACCGACCTGCCTCCTCTCCTTATCGATTTCAAAACACACATACCCTTCAATTCAATCTTGATTCTTGTAATTGGTGGCTCCTTTGAGTGATTCTAACCATTCCTAAGGCTAACTGGTAATTTTTATGTATCAATTTCATGTTTTGACGAGTTCTTGAGAAACCCTATATGTCCAATTGACTCATTGATTGTTGTTCTGTGTTTAGAGTAATGACTACATGTTAGTTTGATCATAAGTGCTAAACATTTGATTGTTGTTTTATGAAAATCCTATTGCTCTTGGTGAACCCTAGGTCCAAATTTCCGTAACATTGAAGATATAACATGATTATGATATTAATTGATATTATTTTGTCGATTTAGAAGCCTAGATATATCATAAATATGTTAGGGTTTGAGTTTTGATGACAACAGTTTGCTGACATATCCATACTTATTTATTGATTGGACTGCAATTCGATGATAACATGATGCTTTTGATCGATTATTTGTTTTAGAATATAGTAATATGGGTCTAGTTTCTAGAAAGCTATAGTTTGTAATTTTTGGAAGAGTTTTTAATAGTATTTATGATTTTACAAGATTGTGTCTCAAATCTGATTTGGGGAGTCATTTTCTGGTCTGTCTTCCCGACATCATAACTCTTTCATGACAACTCCAAATGGGTTGATTCCACTTATGGAACTGAATTTTAAGAGTTATTAATATAACCCAGTTAGTCTTTTGCTTGATTTGAATCTATGTTGTTAAAGCTCCATGCCAATACTTTTCGTTGTACAATATGATGAACTGTTTGTACCTAGCTTTAGTAAAATGAATTATTTTGATCATTGTATGCATGATAAAAATATTATACAAATTGTTTAAGAAGCCTAAGTCATTTACGCTACTGTGTAAATGTTTCCATAATTTGTATTTATATTATACTAGGTCAATAAAATCAGCCTTTGCATGCTAAAATCTGTCTCGTTAATTGTATGATCAGAATTTAAGTTACATCATAAATGCTTGCCTGATTGATCATTGCATGATGTAGGATACAAGTTAGAACATATTAATACTATTAACATAAGGCTATCACTAACGAGTCATCGGGTCAAGTTGTGTATTGTGTGTGGGTCTTTACGTGAGTCGTAGGGTCATGTGTTGTTGAACACACTCTCATAGTTAAGAACTTGTACTCGGTATCGGGTAACGAGTCAAGCACGACCTTTTGCTTTCCGTGGGAAAATCTATTTTACATGCTCAACAAAACTTATTGTCGGGAATCCTGCATGGCCAGTGCACTTGTTTATTTTCTCGTATACTTAGACGTTTCAGTTAGCTCGCTTAATTGCAAAGGTGAGTAATCACACTCCGTTTTAATCTTGTATTTTGGGGGTAATATGCGTACCACTATTTCAACTGTTTATGTTAAACGAGTCCTCAACCACAATTCTATTAATATGTGTTATGTGTATTGCACAGTAAATTATTTATATGCTACTTGTCTATGTGTTTATTTGTTTATTGCTTTGGCAGTTGAGCCACCTCATCCTCATCCCCATTAGTATGATCATACTACTATTTGAGTTAATTGACTTTGTGTCAAGGGAAAAGACATACTTTTTATATTTGTTCGAGTAACCATTGACCGTGTTCGATAATCATGGCCAAAAGACATGCTATTCGTTTGTTTAAACGTAGTCTGAGTAACCATTGATTGTGTTCTAGAGTCATGGCCAAAAGACACCTCACTTGTTAAATTAATTGTTGCTTTACGGCATCTACAATATAATTGTCTTTTTATATCGTTATATTAATTAAACTTGTGTTTGCACACTCAACTTTATGTTGATCAAATTTATTTTAACGCGTGTTGCATGTTGATAAGCGAAGACTTAGAGAATCTAGAAGACAACTTAGATTGGCTTTAGGTTTGGTAACAATCAAATCATATTGTATAAATTAAATAGTTATTGTCACTTAATCTACTAGTCTTTTGAGCTAATTAACAATCAATGTCACATAATATAATCTCTCCCCTCACGGCTTAATATCTAGACTAGCAAAAAGTGTGATAGTATCTCTATGCCTTCTATGAGTATGAAGACAATGTAATAAGCTTGCGAGCCGGTCATATCTCCACCTATTACCCACCGGTTGCATATAGAATAGGACTAGGATTTTGCTGTGGCTTAGGTTCTAGTAGGAAATAGGATTTATATGGTGATTTATGGTGGATGTGACCCAATTTATTTAAACAACTAAACCAACAATCCAAACTACTGACTGACTGTTATTTACAACAAATACTGACCTCAAACATTAACTCTTTTTGAGTTTTTCTTTGATTTTTCATATTTTTTATAACATATATACTAATACTGACATGAGTCATACGTACATTGTGTACTATGCTCAACAAACAACTTATATACAACTCTTAACATACTGGGTTTCATCCCAAGGGTTAAATCAAAAGGCTAAGGCTAACACGACTTGTAACGTTAGTTTAACAAACGAAAGAGAAAAGGCACAAACTTGGCTCCTAAGGGATAATATAGGGTAGGGAATACACACACACACACATAGGATTAGAATCATGTGAGAACCATATTGAAATTGAGAACTTTGAGAACCATTTTAGACAAAAAAAACTCTTTTTAAAAAAAATAATAAAATTATAAAACGAAATAAAAATGCGAAAATAAAAAAAGTAAAAAAACCAAAAACTTTTATTTTTCATCCCGGTTTCATAAAAAAAATAAAGAAAAAATAAAAAAAATAACGATTTAGCAAAAGTTATACACATATGTATAATACTTATTTTATTTATTGTATACATGTTATTCTTTATAAACATATGTACAATTAGGATAAATGATAATGTACATATGTGTACATTATGTAAATCGAGATTAAATACAATACATATGTGTATAATTAGGTGGTTTTTTTTATGAAACCTAGATGAAAAATAAAATTTTTTGGTTTTTATACTTTTTTTTTAATTTTTGTTTTTTTTTCGTTTTATAATTTTTTTAAATTATGTTTAAAGATGTATCTTTGTGGCACAAAATGGTTCTCAAAGTTCTCAATTTCTTGTCTTAGTATCCTCACCATATGTTTGTGTGAATGTGTGTGCGTGTGTATATATATATATTATTTGTAAATGCCATTATATGTGGGGTTCTACAGTCATATTTTTCCATACAGGTGGTGACATAAAGATATCGACATGTATATGAAAAAAATATTCAAGATATTATTAACATATTGGTTTCACTCTTTATGGTACTCATATGACATGTGTATATATCTATATATTATATGTGAATTATATATAAGGCAAATCTCACCCACACACGGAAGGAAATGGGCTGTCGATATCGAACATGTGTACACGTCCCGTCCCCTTCACTCGTTATCCCCATCTCAACGATCCATTTTAATATCCCTTTTTGAAAAACATTTAATAGGAAGACTTTCGAGAAGCATAAAAAACTGACAATGACCAAAGACCTGTACTCGGCATTAATAATAGCAATTAACAATTTACAATTCCGGCTTTTGCGCACAATCAAGGTACTCTAAGGCAAAAATTTCAATTTTCCCCATCCCCACACTTGAGGTTAACGTTGTCCTTAATATTTAAAATTTAGCATTTAAAAGACATTAACGAGGAGGGGTTAAAATTTACTGTTTATTAATTTTAAAACCGGGCTTAATGTGATGGTCCTAGCAATTTATACCATTGCACTTTTAACAAACAAACTAACAAAACAAAGAAAATTCTGAAAATGAAATAACCTGATATAGTTTTTGTTTATATTATTTCTTGGTTGATTTTACATGAGGTTTTGGTGTTTTCGTGTGAGCAAATAATCTTACAGGTTCATGCATACGAGGTATTCCCATGGTAAAAAGCAGCTTCAGTACGATCCAGAAATTGAAAAAACAGCAAAGAGAAACCGAGCAGCTCAGAGAACGAATTAGAATCAACAACCAGAAACCACAACATCAAAACTAAAATAAGAAGATTCGAATAACCAGCATAATCATTACAGACCTGTCTATGAACTCGAAAACCAAGATTAACCACTGAATCAAGAGCAGCCAATCCCTCAAAATAACCCACCACCCAACCAAAACCATAATGCTAACAGTAATAGAAATCAAGTACACCATGGGGTGGAAACCGAAATCAGAGATAACAGCTAAAATTTGACGATAACCACTCAGTTAGATTAGCCTCACAGAATAGTCAAGTTCCAGTAGAGTTCTGAGAGGAGAGATGATGAGTTAATCAAGGTAATGTCCAGGTTGAGAATTGGAACATAGAGAATGATGCGGATCTTGATTATAAAGATGTAAAAGGGTTTGAGGATGTTCATGGGGTCAGTATCGTTAACAAAATCAAAATCACTACCCTCAAAATAACTAGATACCTCAACAAAACCACCCATAGGATCAGTATCCGGGAAATCAACAACAACAAGCACCTAGATACCAAGACGATTTATCTGACGATGATGTTTGTGATCTTCAATCCATGACTAATGGGTCATTTTTAACGAATGATGAGAATGAATAATGGAGACACTTAAAACGACATGCTATAAATTCCAAGAGACATTCTTACTCAAACAGAATGGTAAATAGGGCAGTTGTGAAAGCAGTAGACGGTAATTTTTCTGAAGGATAAAATGGTCAGATTAGAAAAGAAGTTGGATCAGCTAATGATCACGGGTAAGAAAGAGAAGAGTCAGTCAATAAAGACATACCCGATTTGTGAATAGTGTGGGGGAATTGGGACATGATGTGTTGAGTTGCAGGGTTTCCTATGATGAAGGGTCTGGAGAAGAGTTCAATTATATTCAAGGTGATAAGCATTATAACAATAACATGAATTCGAGCACCTACCACCCTGGCCTTAGAAGCCACCCCATTTTTAGTTACGGGAATGCGAGTTCTCAATCAAACCCGAATTTCCAGTGCAGTTCGCAGAGGACGGTTTATCAGTCAAATCGGAGGAAGTGCATATATGATCAAGGAAACTATGGGGGTAATAAAGAAGAGTTGATTAAACATGTCATGAATTTCCTAAAAAAAATGAAGAAAGATCAGAAATCTCAAAATAAAAGTGTTAATCAGAGACTACAGTTCCAAGAGAAGGCCAATGCTTCCAGGGGTAAATATGTGAGCCAGCTTGCCAAAGAGGTGGCGAGTTTGAAGAGACCCCGGAAAATTTTCCAAGTGACACTGTGAAGAACCCAAATCAACATAATAGCGACTCATCAAATTCTAAAAATGGACACGTTAGTGCCATAATGGATGATAACTGGGGTGAACAACGTGACTGAAGAATTTGAAACGAGGGCACCACTTATCCCTATTCATATTGGCGAGTTTAAGACCACCAAGGCATTAGTTGATTATGGTGCGGAGTGTAAGTGTGCTACCGGGCAGCGCGTATGACAAATTTGATTTAAGGCCTTTACAAGAAGTTGACACCACCTTGGTGCTAGCTGATTCTACCCGAAGACAGCCCCGAGGGAAGCTGGTTGGAGTTGCAGTAAAAGTTGGGAATTTTTATTATCCGGAAGATTTCTTGGTGCTAGATTATGCATCGGTTGAGAATGAAGAAGAATCCCATGTGATATTGGGGAGACCGTTTTTGGCTAATTCGAATGCTCATATTAATTTCCGAGATGGAACAGTTTGCATGACCTTTGGTAATCGTAAGTTAATATTAAGTATATTTTCAAATTTTTATGATTATTATTTTGAAAATAAATGTTCTAGGTTATGTGTTACTGATAGGTGTCTTCCTCGTACGAGTAAGGATGCCACCAAAAAGGAGACCAGTGTTGAATTTGACATGTCTAAACGTGAACGAGAGAAGGAAGAGCTAAATACAGTAGAGCTAAGAGTGGAGCAACAGTGCGTTCAAAAAACAATACTAAGACAGTGATGGTAGTGGTGGTCAATGAGGAAAAGGATGGCACAAGCAAGAAGAAACCACCAAGGAAAGAGAAGGTAAAGAAACCACATGGGTTTGAGAATGAACAAAAAAGGTTGTCATGTTTTGGGCCAAGGTGGAAGACGTCAGAACTACCATTGTGTCGGAGAAGCACATGAAGCGAGATGGAGGAAGGTAAGTACTCCATTCGACCATTTTATATTTTTTTTTATTCTTTTTGATTTTTTTTATGGGGGAACAATATCAATCCCCCCATCCTCACACTTGAGGTTAACATTGTCCTCAATGTTTAAAATTAGCATTTAAAATACATTAACGATGACGGGGTTAAAATTTATGGTTTCTTAAATTTAAAACCGGGCTTAATGTGATGGTGCTAACAATTTATACAATTATACTTTTAACAAACAAACTAACAAAACAAAGAAAATTAATAAATTGAAATCACTTCATATAGGTAACGTGGGTATACTCATGTTAACCTAGGCGAACCTGTCTCCTCAACCCACTCAACAAGATCTGCAAACTCCCAAAAGTGTAGAAGCACGCTTCTCATGTAAGCCCCCGATTCCGGTGCCCTACTTTGGCGTTAAATTTACTCATAAACACAGTTCTAAATATCAGAGTTAATTAAACTTTTCGTGTAATATAAAACTTCATCAATATATTACATAATATTTCAATTCATCTCATGATAAACAAACTTTTTTCATTAAAGCATAATATAAAAGTCTTATTAAAACATCACAACATTCTTCTAAAGATGTCATCCTCTTCAGCTCAATGCCATGTATCTTCGTTCAAGCTAGCTGCCTTAGCATATTTACATGCGTGCATAAAAAAAGTCAGTTACGCTGAGTGGGTTTTAGTTAATCACTCAACATACATTTCATACACTTACTTATATATACGCATCCGAAGATACATATTATATACTTTACCTGTCTACCTTTCTTTCTTACACACATTTATTCATTCATACATTCTTTCATACTTTCATACTTACATACTCTCGTACTTTCATACTACATTCATAACTATCTTTACCATCTCAGATGACATGCATAGAGCCCCAGGCATCAGAATCTAGGGGCGACAACCCCTAGATGGGTGGTTGTGGTCGAGCTGAAGTTCAAACCAATCGAATCGAGTTTTCAAACCACTCAAATCTATCGTTTACGTATGTATACACCGTATATCTATCGTTGAATTGGAAAATCACTTAGGTCCGTATAATTCATTGGGTGTATAAGTCATCCCAACGCATAAGTCATCCCCCGTATAAGTCAGTCCACGCATAAGTTAGTCCACATATAAGTTTCTCCGTATAACATATACGTTTGTATAAGTTATATGCATAAGTGACTTATGCGTTCTTTATATACATATTCGCTAAACATATACATATACGCTGAACATATACACTCGTATAACATATACGACATATATGTTCAGATATGGTTTCCCTAAACGCGTTTTCGGGTTTTTCCTCGACTCTGGCGCCGCCAACCTTCGTTGTTCGTCGTGTTTGGTCGTTTCTGATCTAGGTAGGCTCAGGTGGTTCATAAAGGGACTGTGGTGACCTTTAAGCTCATTTATCAACCGACTAACCACCTATTTCATTTCTAGATCTTGAATCTGACGAACCTCACGACGCCCTTTGGCTGCGGTGTCGAGTATTATATTATTGGCTTAGTTGAGAGGTTCAATAATATACCTTCGGCTTGCTTCGGAACGGATTATCGAGCGGTGCAGAGAGCGTTTGGCTTATGTGTGTGTTTTTGATGTGTAGGCTAGTGTGTAGAATGGATTGAGATAGAAATGATTAGGGTTTAAGGGGTATTTATACTCCATAAGCCCAAGGACCTTAGGCCCATCTTCATCTAAGTCCATGATTTAATTTCATCTATTTTAACCCACCATATTTTTATTATTTTTATTATATTATTATTATTTTCTAATAACTTAAATTAATTCTTCCGGAGTAATTAATATTTTAATATAACTCATGGAAATCTCGGGATGTTACATCTCACAACTGTTATGATAGGTCTTTTAAACCGTTTGCAAAACTGTTAATTGTAATTACCAAGTCGAGATAAATAAATTTCATAATTAAATTTGTTAAATGAGTAAAAATGTTAAAAGACCTAACTCACTTTCATAGGAAATACGATTGCATTTAGCGTATGCAACAAGCCCTTTAAACCTCTGGGTAACCTGGGTGAACCAGTGTACCATCCCGAAATTTCTAAGAATAATATTTAATATATTATTTACGTCGTAAGAATTATATTGAGTTAGTAAAATAATAATAAAGATAGAAGGATAGTAGGCTAATTAGATAGAATTAATTATAGACTTAAAAGGGAAGATGTGTCTAAGGTCCATGGGCTTAAGGAGTATAAATACCCCTTAAAACCTAATCCTTTCCATATCCATCCATTTTACTCCTTAGCCCCCATCATCAAAAACACACACTTAAGCCAAACACTCTCTACACTATTCCATTTAACGATTCAAGACCAACCGAAGATAAGAAATCATTTATCTCAGCTGACCCAACAAGATAAAACCGGACACCGCAGCCCTGTGATGCCGTATGAGCCGTTTGGATCTAGATCTAGCTTTATTCGGGTGTTTAATAAACCAAAAACTAGCTTAAGAACCACATTAGTCCATATCTGGACACCCTGAAGCTACTTGGATCACAAACGGTCAAACTCCGACCAACCATGGTGGTTAGCGACGGCTGACGGCGCCTGAATCGAATAAAAACATTAAAAACGCATGAAATAGAGCTGAACTGCCCTTATATGCCGTATAAGTTGTAGCGTATAAGTCTAAAAGCATATATGTATGTATGAAGCGTGTATGTATACAGCGCATATGTATGGAGCGTATATGTATGAATGCAGCGCATAAGTACATAACAAATATGTATATGTAATGCCCATATATGCATAAGGCGTGTATGTATGTGCCCGTATATGTATACCACGTATATGTACATAGCGTGTATGTATGCGCTGGATTTACTTACGCGACCATAGTGACTTATACTGACTTGAATAATTTTACAAAATAAACGAAAGATAAATAGCGTAATGATAGATATGGACTTATATGATGGGTAAGATAAGAATAAATAAATAATTAATAATGAAAGGTAAGGTTTAAAATGAAGATTTGATTTGATTAATTAATTGAACTTCAGTTTTTGACAGCTTAATCCCAGCCAGGGGCTCTACTCCTTGGACCCTGCTAGGGGCTACCTCCCCTAAAACCTCGCGGCTAGGGACGCTGCCCCCGGACCCTGTAGCAACGGGTTACAATAACCTAGAAATATGATATGGATATGGCTAGTAATTGATACATGTAATTGTTATACAGTTAGGCGTGCCCAATTAAGGAAAGGAGTTACCATTAACTCTGATTGGAATCGGACCCAGGTGAGTTTCTAGCCGCATTTCCTTGTTATGTTTTCGGGACTGTGGCATACTCAATGTGATTAGTTAATGCACTTACCTTAAATGGTAAGTGTATGATATGTGAATGTGTATGAATGATATATGTATGTGATTAGGAGTATGCATGAAAGTATATATTAAAATGTATGTGTAGAAAAGTGTATGTATGGTTGTATGGAAAGAAGGGACCAGACCCTACCAATATCTGAGATAGAAGGGACCATACCCTAATCATATCTGAGATAGAAGGGACTAGACCCTAATCATATCTTAGACAGAAGGGACTAGACACTACAAATATCTGAGATAGAAGGGACCATACCATACACATGTCTGAGATAGACTTAATACCAGGAGCACAGCCCGTCACGAAAGCACCTTACCACCTGGCGCCTTCCGAGATGAAATAATTTATGTCACAACTACAAGAACTCCTCGACAAGGGTTTCATTAGGCTGAGTGTTTCTCCGTGGGGCTCACCGGTGTTGTTTGTTAAGAAGAAGGATGGAAGTATGAGAATGTGTATAGACTATCATGAGTTGAATAAGCTTACAGTGAATAACATGTATCTGTTTCCATGGATTGAGGATTTGTTTGACCAACTACAAGGTTCGAGCTGGTTCTCACGAATAGATCTTAGATCAGGTTACCATCAGCTAAAGGTGAAAAAGGCGGATATCCCTAAGAAAGCGTTTCAGACGCGGTATGGACACTACGAGTTCCTCGTGATATTGTTCGGTCTAACGAATGCTCCGGCAACATTTGTGGATATGATGAAAAGGGTATGTCAGCCGATGTTGGACAAGTCAATCATCGTTTTCTATGACGATATACTGATTTATTCAAAGAGCGAGTCTAAACGTGCTGAACATCTAAAAGAAGTATTGGAGATCTTGAAGAAAGAAAAATTGGACGCTAAGTTTTCGAAGTGTGCATTCGGGTTGCGCGAAGTGCAGTTTCTTGGTCGCATAATCAACCCTGAAAGGATTTTTGTGGGACCCAGCTAAAATTGAAGCGATAATGAATTGGATAACTCCGCAGAACCCGAGTGATATACGCAACTTCTTAGGGTTGGCATGCTATTATAGGAGATTCATTGAAGGATTTTCCAAGTTAGCCACACCATTGACCGGTATGATCCGAAAGTCTGTAGTATTCAATTGGCGTAAGTTTCAGGAGCAGGCTTTTGAGGAATGGAAGAAAAGACTCACGCAAGAACCAGTCCTTGCTCTACCCAATGGTGACCATGATTTGGTTGTTTGTACAAAGGCTTCGCATCATGGGTTAGGTTGCGTGTTAATGAAACGAGGAAAAGTGATAGCTTATGCGTCCAGTCAGTTGAAAGTTCATGAAAGTACTTGCCCGACACATGACTTAGAGCTAGCAGCAGCAGTGCATGCTCTCAATATTTGGAGACACTACTTATATGGTACTAAGTGTACTAACTACACCGATTATAAGAGTTTGAAGTATTTCTTCGAGCAGAAAGAGCTGAACATGAGACAGAGGAGATGGCTAGAGTTGATGAAGGACTACGACTGTGATATCAAGTTCTATCCTGGTAAGGCTAATGTGGTACTTACACCAAGGTCTCTGATGGATATGTATGAATGCAGCGCATAAGTATATAACGAATATGTATATGTATAAGGCGTATATGTATGTGCGCCGTATATGTATGTATGTAAGCAGGACTTATACCTTCAGAACTACTTATACGCTAGATGACTTACACGTTGGAAAAGGACTTATACGCTGGATTTACTTACACGCCCATAGTGACTTACACGGACTTGAATGATTTTACAAAATAAATGAAAGATAAATAGCGTAAAAGATAGATATGGACTTATATGATGGTTATGATAAGAATAAGTAAATAATTAATAATGAAAGGCACATTTAAAATGAAGATTTGATTTGATTAAATAGTTGAACTTCAGTTTTCTGCAGCTTAACCCCAGCCAGGGGCTCTGCTCCTTGGACCCTGCTAGGGTATGCCACCCCTACAACGCCGCTTCTAGGGAAGCTACCCCCGGACCCAGTAGCAAGGGGTTACAATAACCTAGATATATGATATGGATAGGGCTAGTAATTGATGCATGTAATTGTTATACGGTTAGCTCACCCAATAAAGGAAAGGAGTTACCGTTAACTCTGAAAGGAATTGGACCTAGGTGAGTTTCTAGCCCCATTTCCTTGTTATGATTTCGGGGCTGTGGCATACTCAATATGACTAGTTAATGCACTTACCTTAAATGGTAAGTGTATGATATGTGAATGTGTATGAATGATATATGTATATGCTTAGGAGTATGCATGGAAGTATATATTAAAATGTATGTGTAAAGAAGTATATGTATGGTTGTATGAAAATAAGGGACCAGACCCTACCAATATTTGAGATAGAAAGGACCAGACCCTAATAATATCTGAGATAGAAGGGACCATACCCTAATCATATCTGAGACAGAAGGGACCAGACCCTACAAATATCTTTGATAGAAGGGACCAAACCCTACAAATATCTGAGATAGAAGGGACCAGACCCTACAAATATCTGAGATAGACTTAATACCCGGATCACAGACGGTCGAAAGCACCTTACCACATGGTGCCTTCCTAGATGAAATAATTGATGTCACAACTGCAAGAACTCGTCGACAAGGGTTTCATTAGGCCGAGTGTTTCTCTGTGGGCGCACCGGTGTTGTTTTTTAAGAAGAAGGATGGATATATGAGAATGTGTATAGACTATCGTGAGTTGAATAAGCTTAGAGTGAAGAACATGTATCTATTGCCATGGATTGAGGATTTGTTTGACCAACTACAAGGTTCGAGTTGGTTCTCATGAATAGATCTTAGATCCGGTTACCATAAGTTAAAGGTGAAAGAGGCATACATCTCTAAGATAGCGTTTCAGACGCGGTATGGACACTACGAGTTCCTCGTGATATTGTTCGGTCTAAAGAATGCTCCGGCAACATTTGTAGATATGATGAATAGGGTATGTCGGCCGATGCTGGACAAGTCAGTCATCATTTTTATTGACGATATATTGATTTATTCAAAGAGCGAGTCTGATCATGCTGAACATCAAAAAGAAGTATTGGAGATCTTAAAGAAAGAAAAATGTATGCTAAGTTTTTGAAGTTTGCATTCGTAGTGCGCGAAGTGCAGTTTCTGGGTCACATAATCAATCCTGAAGGGATTTTTATGGACCTAGCTAAGATTGAAAAGATAATGAATTGGAAGACTCCGTAGAACCCGAGTGAAATACGCGGTTTCTTTTGATTGGCAAGCTATTATTGGAGATTCATCGAAGGCTTTTCCAAGATAGCCACACCATTGACCGGTATGACCCAAAAGTCAGTAGTATTCAGTTGGGGTAAGTTTCAGGAGGAGGCTTTTGAGGAATTGAAGAAAACACTCACGCAAGAACCAGTCCTTGCTCTACCCGATGGTGACCAGGATTTTGTTGTTTGTACGGATGCTTCGCATCGTGGGTTAGGTTGTGTGTTATTGCAACAAGGAAAAGTGATAGCTTATGCTTCCAGACAGTTGATAGTTCATGAAAGTACTTACCGGCACATGACTTAGAGCTAGAAGCAGTAGTGCATGCTCTTAAGATTTGGAGACACTACTTATATGGTACTAAGTGTACTATCTACATCGATCATAAGAGTTTGAAGCATTTCGTCGAGCAGAAAGAGTTGAACATGAGACAGAGGAGATGGCTAGAGTTGATTAAGGACTACGACTGTGATATCAAGTACTATCCTGGTAAGGCTAATGTGGTTGCTGATGCGCTAAGTTGTAAAAACGAGAAAGTCATTGCAACTGTGAAGTCTTATAAGTTAATCATTAACTCAGATCTCTTCGAAGAAATCAACAAGGTGCAAACTGAGGTGCTTATAGATGAAGGGTTAGTGAAAAAGGAAAGAATTTTCGGACAACAAGACGAGCTGATGGATAGCACTCATGGTGTTAAGACTAGGTTTGATCGTATGTGGATTCCATGCCATGGGGAGCTTAGAGGTCGAATCCTTGAAGAAACTCATATGTCTATATGCTCGATTCATTCAGGATCCACCAAGATGTATCAAGATCTGAAGAGAGACTACTGGTGGCCGAGCATGAAGAATGACGTAGTAGATTATGTCAGTTTGTGCTTAGCTTGCATGAAAGTCAAAGTAGGGCACCAAATTCCTTATGGGAAGATGCAGCCACTAGAAATACCATAATGGAAATAGGAACACATCACCATGGATTTCATAAATAAGCTACCATGTACAGCTAAACATCATGACACCATCTGGGTTATTATGTACCGTCTAACTAAATGTGCTCACTTTCTGCCAATATGAGAGACTATCTAGCCAGAAACTATAGTAAACGTTAACATGGAGTGCTGATATCAATCGTGTCTAATAGAGATACTCTCCATACTTCGAATTTCTGGAAGAAGTTCCATGAAGCTATGGGAACAAGATTGAACATCAGTATGTCGTATCATCCTCAAATAGATGGACAGTATGAAAGGACTATCCAAACCCTTGAGGATATGCTACGTGCTTGTGTTTTAGATTTTGGAGGAAGTTGGGATGATCATCTGCATCTGGCAGAGTTCTCTTATAACAACATCTACCATTCGAGTATTGGTATGCCACCGTTTGAAATGCTATATGGCAGGCGTTGCAGAACCTCGGTATGTTGGGGAGAGATTGGTCAGAAAGAGATTGGGAGTCTAGAGGTCGTGCAAGAAACCTATTCAAGGTTTGATCAAATCAAGGAAAGAATGAAAGGTGCTCAAGACCTCCAGAAGTCCTATGCTGATATGTGGCGACGATCGATTGAGTGATTTAATTAAATAATTGAACTTCTGTTTTCTGCAGCTTAACGCCAGCCAGGGGCTCTATCCCTTGGATGTAATTGTTATACAATTAGCCACCCCCAATTAAGGAAAGGAGTTACCATTGAATCTGAAAGGAATCGGACCCAGGTGAGTTTCTAGCCCCATTTCCTTGTTATGTTTTCGGGGCTGTCTGCATACTCAATACGATTAGTTAATGCACTTACCTTAAATGGTAAGTGTATGATATGTGAATGTGTATGAATGATATATGTATGTGGTTAGGAGTGTGCATGAAAGTATATAATAAAATGTATGTGTAAAGAAGTGTATGTATGGTTGGTTGTATGGAAAGAAGGGACCAGACCCTACCAATATCTGAGATAGAAGGTACCAGACCCTAATAATATCTAATATAGAAGGGACCATACCCTAATAATATCTGAGACAGAAGGGACCAGACCCTACAAATATCTGACATTGAAGGGACCAGACCCTAATAACATCTGAGATGGTAAAGAAAGTTATGCATGTAGTACGCAATTACGAGAGTATGTAAGTAAGAAAGAATGTATGTATGAATAAATGTGTGTACGAAAGAAAGGTAAATAGGAAAAGTATATAATATGTATCATTGGATGCGTATATGAAAGTAAGTGTATGAAATCTATGTTGACTGATTAACTAGAACTCACTCAGCGTAGCTGACTTTTAGTATGCACGCAGGTTAATAGGTTAAAAGATCTAGCACGAGGATGACACATGGCATAGATGGAATGGCTGACATTTGCCGATGGAAGAATAATGTTTTATCTTATGTTTTATGTCGAGAAAATTATGGTTTCTAAGAAATGGATGACGTTTATTATTCCGTGAAAATTTTTTAATTAACTCTGATATTTAGAACTTTATTTATGAGTAAATCCAACATTTAAGTAAGGCACCGGGATCGGGACTTTAAACATTGTTTAAATACAACAAAAATATACACATACCTAAATCAACTGTAGCAAAAGAACATGAATACTTTGGGTAGCTTGATTGGATACTCATTAAATTATGTTTCTTTCACCGAAATGCTACAAAACTCCAACCTTTCTCGTGTGGCATACTCACACTTGACTTTTGCTACAATGGCACACTTGAAATAAAACGGTAAACACGCTACAAAATTATATAAAATATAAACTGAAAAATAAATCTAGGTTTCCTCCATTCAGCGCTAAGTTTTGTTAAGGTATTCAGCTAAAGAGTTACTTGATTTGGCGGTTATGGTGGTTGAATGGAACATTTACCTGCTGAGTTTCCAATAAAAGTTCGGTAGCTGACACGCCTCAGCATTGCTTCCTTTGTCATGTTGAACATGACTAATAAACTAATATGGGCCGATGAGAATATACATTTACCTTCAGAGTTTCCCACATATGGTAGTTAACAGATCCATCCTGCACCGTCTTTCTTGAGATAACATTAGGATTCGATCGTGGTCGAACTGAATATTTTCCCACCGAATTTCCCATGTATGCTCGTTAGTTGAAGTGTTGTATCTAGATTTTCTTTATTGTGGTGGACACGCCAATAAAACCAATATGGGGCCATCTTTTATTACTTTTCCCACTATCCTTCACCTCCATCTGCCTTTTCTTAGAGTTCAAACCATCATCCCCAATTTTACCTATATGAATATTGTTTAATTGAGGATAATCGGGATAACCCTAAACTATCTTAAACTTATATTCTTTAATAACAGCTAGGGTTAGGCGTTTGACTATATGCTTCGACAGATGTGGACCCATTCCTTCAAAATCATCATATTCAACAAACCCAAGTGTTCATTTTGTGGTTCTTTAGGGTTCTTTAGTAATTGATGGATTCGGTGTAGTATTAGTTTCCACAACCTCATCTTCAACTTCGTTCTATGAAAGATCGATAGCCTCATCTATCACTTCATCATTAATTATGACACCACTAGCCAACTACTCCGGTCTCATTTAATTTGGGCCACATCTTCAAATAGTTGACATATTAGCTTATCTTGGGCAACATGTGACCTTTATTGGCTTTCCTTGTACTTTTTTTTTCTTCTCCATCACCTCTTTCATCAACATCATTAAAGCATCATGATCACATCATCATGGTTATACTCTTTATGATCCTCATATAATGGTTTAGAGTATTCATGGTGATGATAATATCTACTTATTGATAACTTACAAAAGTTGGCGTCTCGGGCCCATCACTGTCATACTATGTGACTCATAAAAGCATTGATAATCAGGTCGAGGAGATGAATAATTTTGGAACTGCCTGTTGTGAGCCTGCTGGTTGAAGTTCCCTTAGTTATAATTATATGGCTCGTAATAGATTTGAGGGTTTGGTGAAGGTGGTCATGATATGAATGTGGATAATCCGAATCATCAACCTCCATGACCTTAGGGGGTGTTTGGTACAGAGAATGGAATTGTAGAGAAATGGAATAGAGAAATGGAATTGCAGAGAAAGGGAATTTGTCTGGAGAATGAGAATTGACTGTTCTGTTTGGTAGTACAGAGATTTCAGTAGAGAAATATAGCTGAGAATCATTTCTCTTGTTTGGTACATAGAAAATAAACAGAGAATTATATCAACTTTATCATTAGCACAAGTATTTTTTTCATAACAAATATTTATTAAAAAATAAAAAACATATAAAAAGATGCATAAATTCCAACCAAAATATGCATTGATCAAACCAATTCACATACAAAACATAGTTTTTAAGCAAAAAATATCAACCATAGTTAAAACCAATTCACATACAAAACATACTTCAACCATACACAACTATCCCATTGAACCATCGGTATACAACTCGACCATCTCAATGGTTAAAAATAGTTAAAAATCTTTTCGGAGTTGAATACAAAAAAGGAACTGGAAACGAGGAACATACACCCGATAAATGCAAGGAAACAGAAAATGTTGACCGAGGTACGCATTGTATCTGAGACAGCATAACACCGTTTATGTCATAACGACTCAAAACTGGTTCTGCACCCACAGCTAAAATCTGGAAATGATCGAAACAACATAAGTAAAATAAACAAAGGGAAGATAACTTTCACATAGAGTATATGGCCCACAAACTAAAATAAATAAAAGTAGTTACTTGATTATCATCAAAGCATATATCTTGGATGCAAGCACGTGTCGTGATCCCTGAAATTCTTTCAGAAGCTGAAAGATTCCACACTGATAAATTTCGCCCAGACCCACATGCCTACAAATATATGTTCAGTATTACTTAAAAACTAAAACAGAAACACATGCGAAGGCATGTGGTCACAAAAAACTAGAATATATATAAAGATTGTTGCCTTACCAGCCACTTTTCATTAGCATCAAGAGCAATGCAACTGACATATGAAAAGAACTCTTTAGATTTCTTATCTTTTCCTGGCTCAATAACATTAGTACACTTTCCACTTCTGCAATCTGCAATAAACTAACCAAATTAAGAGTTGGCCGGTCGATAACTAATACCTATAATTCGATTGCAGAAACTATAAAAAATAGCAATCTAATTATTTAACCAAAGTGTTTTGGGATACGTACCCCAAATTCTGGCTGTTCCATCCTCTGAGCCAGTTATAATCTACAAACAGAGCAGTGGAAAACAAGATTAACTAACAGAATACATTAACTGAAAACAAAATTAAGTAAGAAGAGAAAAAAAACGTATCAGCATATACCTGATTACAAGAATTTCGGGCAACAACAGAACGTAGATAACCAGAATGCCCTTTGAAAGTCAGTTTGATTTTAGATTTCTCCTGAAAACGTATTGCACAACATAGAACTCCATTTATCCAAAAAGGGAAAAAGAAAACTAATCTCTGTATTTGATTATTTAATCACATTCAGGAAATACATACCACATCCCAACAATAGGCACATGAATCACCAGCAGCTGCACATATGGAACCTCCCTATGGTACATGAAAAATCAACTCAAATCTTACATACATGTTTATCTAGTTATAAATGCCAACAAATGTTTTTTTAAGGAAAAGCATACAGACCTGAGTATCAACAGCAATAGCATTAGTTTCAGGGATAGGAGAAAGTGCACCCCAAGGACCTCTGAGGAGAAGAAAAAAAACATTACTTAGAACTAAACTAACACACTCATAATTTATCATCGTTTTAAGTTTATGTGACTAACTTATGTTGAGGATTTGCTAAGTCAAGTTGCGGCTTCAAAAGGCCACCTGCAAGAATAATGTGTAGAGTGAATAAAAAGTGTATCAAGATTTTGTCAAAGAACGAATATATCACATTTATTGGACTGTAACTCAAAACTTAATAAAATGATAATGAATAGAATTTCGCGTGACAAACCATTATGCTTTGCTTCAAACATATCCATCCACTTCCATCCTCGAATCCGACCATCATCACCACAACTAAATAAAAACATAAGTTAACAGATATAAGACGATGTTAATCCAACATAAATTGTTTATGTAGGTTCCCGGACGGATCTTACACGGGATATCGCTATCTACGTAGGTGCGGAATCCCTGCGTAGGTAGTTACGAGCGTAGAATACGTAAGACAATCACACGCGATACAAACGAACACGTTATATATTATAACTTGAAACCCATCTATTACAGACTCTATCTCTCATCTATAGACTTGCTGAATTACACGTGATTGACCAAAACACTCACTCCTAAACCGTAAACCCGTAGGCTATATAAATACACGACAACTTCGCCTCAGGCGAAGTTGTCAGTAACTTCGCTCGTTGAACAAGTTCGCCTAGGCGAACTTGTCGACAACTTCGCTTGTTCAACAAGTTCGCCTAAGCGAACTTGTTGATAACTTCGCTTACATACATAAACATAAACTTAAACATAATTACATTACAGACTCGATTACAAACGCTAGACTATGAGCTACTGACATTTATGTACCAACAGACTCCCCCTTGGCAGTAGCTTCATATCTTGATCTTCAAAGCTTGTGTCTTGTAATCTCTCGTCTTCTCTCTTCATCTCTTCAAGCATGCACTCCCTGTCTAACACATACAGAAACCAACTTCTGGTACTTCTTAGCTTCTTCTTTCCAAGCAGGAATGTATAAAATCTTCTTAGCATGTAGTACCTGCAAGTCAGCTTGAGACAGATTGACTAAGTGCATAGGATCATACACTCTCATGATCTCTTGCTCATCTTCATCCTCCATGACCGCTTCAGCAGTTTCACAATCCACGTACCACCACTTCAAGTCTTTCAAGACGTTCTTGGGCATCACCTTCATCGGCACTTCTTTTAAATGACGGA
This sequence comes from Bidens hawaiensis, assembly GCF_021521415.1. Classification (NCBI taxonomy): domain Eukaryota; kingdom Viridiplantae; phylum Streptophyta; class Magnoliopsida; order Asterales; family Asteraceae; genus Bidens; species Bidens hawaiensis. The sequence goes on along the minus strand of NW_027494538.1, from coordinate 161,535 downwards.
CTGGTTTATACTTCATAACCATCCATGGTTTGCCGTCTGCCCTCATCCCTCTATCTTTGTCTTCTACTAACTTCCCTTTCTGAGGCTTCAGAAGTTCAAACTTTTTATCTTTAATGGCCTCCTTCCAAACAATTTTCCCAATTACTCTCGCCATGTTATCATCGCTTCTGTTTATCAGCCCCAGTCTTGCTAAGTCTTTCACCTCACACTCCGGTAAGGTATTCAGGGATCTTAACATCTTCTTGAAGTACTGAATGCCGTCGTAACGTTTGATCACAAATAGTTTCAACTCTTCATCGTACAACCAGCATATGATTCCCTTCTTTGATTCTGCATATCCCTTTATATTATACGACTTTTTGAACATCGTCGGTACTGCTGGCTTCTTCGTCTTTACAAACCACTGAGCGCAGCCTTCCTTCCAGTTTGGCTGATCTTCCCACTCAGTGTTGTCAACCACAGCATCTTCACATATAGTCGACTGTTCAACCACAGGGATCTCATGCTCTACATTTTCTTCAACAATCTCTCCTTCTTCTATCACATTCTCAACCACAATTTCTGCACCAATCTTTTCGATCTCATCGATTGGCAGAACATCATCTTCATTTATCAACTCATCATCCTCTAACATATCGTCTATCTCTTTCAGCGCATCAATCATATCATCAACATCTTCATCATCACCAACAGCAACCACATCATCACCAGCGGCAGACTCCCCCTCAGCTGTGGAAGCCCCAAGAGCTATAGTAGTTCTTGGCAACTCACCACCTGCATCTTTCGATGCATTGGGATCATCGTCTCGGTCTTCTCTTCTTTTGGTCCTCAGCTCATCTCCTCTACAGCTCATCTCCCCCTGAGATGCCAGGAACACCTTCAAGGCATCTATTACTTTCCCGTGCTCAGCCAGGAGGGATGCCTGCAGTTGATTTGCTTCCACTAGGCTTTGAATAGTCTTGGACTGCTCAGCTACAATCCGCTCTAGTGAAGCTATTCGTTCCGAGTCTGAAGTGGGCGTGACCGCAGGTGGTACCGTACCCGATAACCCTGCAGTAGTGGTGACCGTTGACTCGACAAATCGTGCTACTACCACCGATGGAGTAAGCGTTTGAGGTGGTAGAGACACAATTGCTGGAGTCGACGTCTGAACGGCCGTGATCGATGGAATGTCAGCCGACGATGTAGCCACTACGGGAACAACCGTAGCGCTTGTACTCGATACCTGCACAGAGGTAGGAACAAAGGACATACCAGACAGGGCAGGTGGAGCAAAACGTACCAACCGTGAAGTCTCTCCATCTCCTACACCCATACATGTCCTTTCCCTTCGTGAACGCTTTCTCACCAGCTGCACAGCTTCTTCTTCATCATCTTCCTCGTCGTCGTCGTCAACAATTCTCTTTTGTTTCCCAACTGTTCTCTCATGCGTTACCATCATCCGTCTAGCCTCTTCCATCACATCATCAAAATCAGCTTGTGGACCCGAGACTTGAATATTCTCTTGAGGATCAACTCGGTCCATATCAAACATTCCTTGGCCTCCCAACATGGCATCAAGGTCAATCTCTGCAGCTGACACAGTAGCAGATACAGCAGGCGCAGCTGATACAGCCTGGGGTGCTGCCGCCTGTTGTGGTCTTGGGTCTCTGAACTCGTCCCCTGCCGCAGGCACATACTCCGGGTTTATAAGGTACCCAAAGAGCGGAGTATGCCTGGGACGCAGCTCAGGCTTGCTTCGTGCGCTGGAAGTGCGACACTGTGCAAAGATACGTTTTGTCACACTTTCCACGTATCGAATAGGGCGTCGTTGAGGCAGCGTCGGAGCCACATGATTGAAAATCATCTGTAGGAATCGTGGATACATTGTAAACCGCTCACGCGCCACAGCCCTTCGTTGCCTATCGATCTCGTAAAAGATCATCTGGCTGAAAGAATATCTTTTATTATAAGTCAACGCAGTCATAGCAGACTGCATTGTCGCACCCATACCATCAGTGCCTGCCTTCCGTCCTGACATACATACGATCATGACGTGCATAAGGAAGCGCCACTGATCTAAAAGGAATCCCTTCCTCCGTTGAGTGTCCCCTAAGAGACCAGAATACCCCATCCTGAGGAACGCCCCATCACGGAATGGCGCAACAAACTCCGTTGGGTCATCCCTCGTCTCTTCACCAAACTGCAACGCCACCCGTATTTGTTCAGAAGAAAACTGAACAACTTGACCGTTTACGGTGGCTCGCATAACCGGAGGCTCAACCCGGCAATCGTACTCTACCGTCTCCCAAAAGTCTTCAATATTCGGTAGGGAAATAGGCAGGGTAGTTGTTATTGCGTGATATATCCGTGAGCACAGGAGAAAAGTAATTATCTCCCTGTAGTCCTCCACGCCCTTTGCATCTGGGTCAAGTGTTATGAACTGGTTATGAGCTGGGAAGAATTGTCTGTGATCATCACCGTCATCGCCTACACCTCCTGCACCTCCAACAGCAGCCATATCTGCACTAAACGAACCAAGTTAGATAAACGTTTAAGTTGTACACAAGTTCGCTTGATTACCAGGAGCGAAGTTGTGATCAAACCTGTATAGGCGAAGTTAAAGGTGAGGCGAAGTTGGGAACAACTTCGCTTCATCTTTAAGTTCGTCTAATTAATTCTAAGTAAAATGGTCTGGGCGAAGTTAGTGATAACTTCGCCTCTTCACAACATCGCCTCAGGCGAAGATAAGGGTTAGGCGAAATTAAGTCTCAGGCGAAGTTGCGGATAACTTCGCCTCAGGCGAAATTAAGCCCCAGGCGAAGTTGCGGATAACTTCGCCTAAACCCTAACTTCGCCTGCATCAGAATAGGCGACTGTTAGGATTCTGACAGCCGGAATCCGATGATTCGGCAAAGTTTGACGATCCAGGAGACTCTAACACATGATATTACGGATGGTTAGATGAAAAGATTGTCCATGAACACGTAATACAAGTTTGTAAATCTCGGTTTTGAAAGGTCACCGGACCGAGGTCACGAAACCGTTCAAAACGACCTATGAAAAGCATCACTGTCTTTGGATATACGGTTAATCGATAACACACACCTTGAATCTATTGAACGAAACGGAGAAAAAGGATCGAAATCGGAAACGAATCAAGTTCGCCGGATAATAGTTAAGTTCGCCGGGTTTCTTGGAACAACTTCGCTGATATTTTGAAATAATGAATATTTTACTGTTTGAAATCCTTATATAGGGTCAGAGTTGGTCAGGCGAAGTTACGGATAACTTCGCCTAGGCGAAGTTATCCACAAGTTCGCCTGATTCAACAACTTCGCCTATATTTTCATAACCAAACCTTATAATTTTGAACAATTTGAATTAACTCTTTAAAAACTTTCCTTTAAGAAATAAACGACATGATCAATTCTAAGTAACCAGTTAAAAAATCATAAAGCTATCTAAGTACAAAAACTTAATAAATTTAAAGTATAAGGGATCAAATTTCAGTCTCAATAGGGACTGCTACGTTTTAGAAAAGATCCGAACAGGAATCATACTAACTACGTGACTGTCACATAGATCCGTGTTTAGCTGTATTATGACATATAGAGACAGGTTGTAAGCAGGTAATATACCGCAGAATCCTCTTCACATAGATCCGTGTCGACTTCCGACTCTGATTGCACCCTCCATAATCAGAATCCGTATAAGCAACCAGTTCCACGTCTCCTCCCTTCGGGTACCACAACCCTAGCTTCGGCTTGCCTTTGAGATACCGCAGAATCCTCTTCACACCCTTCATGTGAGATTCCTTTGGGTTTGCCTGAAAACGAGCACAAAGACAAACAGCAAACATTATATCAGGCCTAGAAGCAGTCAAATACATCAAAGAACCTATTATAGCCCGATACTGAGTTGGGTCCACATCTGCGTCACCGTCTATTTCAGCTCCCAACTTGTGGTTGACGCAAATTGGAGTGTCAAATGGAGAAGAGTCCTCCATCTTGAAGCGCTTGAGGACATCATGAACATATTTTGTTTGATGAATGAACATCCCATCCTTCTTTTGATCAACCTGCAATCCTAAAAAGAACGTTAGTTCACCCATAGCACTCATCTCAAATCTTTTCTTCATGACGGCCTCAAATTCCTGACACATGGAGACTCTTGATGCAGCAAATATGATGTCATCCACGTAGACTTGAACTAGCAGGAAGTCACTTCCATCTCTCTTCGCAAACAGTGTGCTGTCAATCAAACCCCTTTCAAAACCATTCTCTAGCAAGTAGTCCGATAACGTTGAATACCAGGCACGAGGTGCCTGATGTAATCCATACAGCGCATTGCTCAACTTGTACACGTGATCAGGAAAGTCTGGGTCAGGAAAACCCGGAGGTTGCTCAACATACACAACCTCATCAACTTTCCCATTGAGGAACGCACTCTTCACGTCCAACTGAAACACTTTCATCTTCTTAAAAGCAGCAAACGCCAAAAACAATCTTATCGCTTCCAACCTGGCCACCGGAGCGAACACTTCATTATAATCTATCCCCTCTTGCTGATTAAAACCTTTAACGACCAGCCTCGCCTTGTTTCTTATAATAATCCCCTTTTCATCTCTCTTGCACTTAAACACCCATTTTGTGCCTATCGAATGCACATTCCTTGGTTTTTCAACCAAAGTCCAAACTTCCATCTTCTTAAATTGAGCCAACTCTTCTTGCATGGCCTCGACCCACGAGCTGTCCTTAAGAGCCATTTGATAATTTTTCGGTTCAATCTGGCTAATAAAGCATGAGTACAAACATTCGTTCATTATACCCGTTTCCTTAATGCTTGTATAAACACAGGTGTGCTCATTCAAGCTACTTCTGGTTTGTACACCGGAGGACACATCACCTATAACATTCTCCAAAGGGTGTTCTTTGTGAATTCTCGTGGTCGGAACAGCACCGACATGCAAATTATCTTCTAAATTAGAAGAGAGCTCATCAATGGTTGTTTATGGCTGAGAGTGAAATGGATTGATAAACTCTTCTTCAGGAGAGACAGCAGGGGAAACGATAGAATTTGATGAGGAAGGTTGACAATCATCAAATAGCTGCCTATGAGCCAAATTTTCCTCCTCATCTAGAATCATCTTCGTAGCAACACGTTCTTCTTCTTCTGTACAAAACAAATCAGGTATGTTAAAAGACTTGAAGAGCCTATCATAGTCGAAAATCCCAGGAGGTCCGATGCTCGGTCTTGGCGATCTGTAACTCGTAATGTCGGTGTTACATACCACCACAACCTTGCCGTTCGTTGTATTAAAGACACGCCTGTTGGGAGTCCCAACTTCATAGCCAACTAAGATTCCTTCATCGGCTGCTTCACCAAACTTTGAATGTGCCTTTAAAATTGAACACGGGGACCCGAAAGCTTCAAGTCCACACAAATTGGGCTTTCTCCCATGCATAAGCTCGTAGCATGTTTTATTAAGTCTTTTTACCGTTAAAACTCTATTCAGTACATAGCAAGCTGTAGAAACAGCTTCAGCCCAGAACACCACCGGAAGCTTCGAATCAGCCAACATAGTTCTGGCTCCTTCAATTAAAGTTCTATTCTTCCTTTCAGCCACTCCATTCTGTTGCGGAGTACACGGAGCGCTGAATTGGTGTTCAATCCCTCTTGACAGACAGAAGATCTCCATTTCAAAATTTTTAAACTCGGAACCATTGTCACTTCTGATGAACTTCACTCGTTTATCCATAATGTTCTCAACTTTGGTAATCAGATTCTTCACCATTTGAGCCGTTTGGTCCTTTGATTTCAGGAAGTATACCCACGAGTATCGTGAGTAGTCATCAGTGATCACCAAGCAATAAGTTGTACCACCTAGACTTCTTATATTCACAGGACCGAAGAGATCCATGTGAAGCAGCTCTAGTGTACTGGCAATTGAATTTACTTTCTTGGTGAGATGGGACTTCTTGTGCTGCTTTCCCTTTTTGCACGCAAGACATTTGTCTTCAAAATTGAAACTTTTTAAGGGAACACCCAACACAAGCCCATGTCTGACAATATGGTTCATCTTCCGAAGATGAATGTGCCCCATTCTCCTGTGCCACAGTTCAGATTCCGATTCGCTTGCTTTCGTCAAAAGGCACGATTCTTCCGTTGACATTTCAGTTGAACTTAAATCCATCATATACGTATTTCGTTCACGTGGAGCCTTCATTACTATCCACTCCTCTGGTATTTGAAAACCAGGCTTCAACACAATCGCATCAGTCTTCGTGAAGTGTACGGTATAATCTTTATCATAAATCTGCGACACACTCAGAAGATTGTGCTTCAGTTCTTCAACAAAGTTCACATTTTCTAACGTCATCTTCCCGTTAGTTACCGTACCCCTTCCTGTTATTTTGCCTCCACTCTCACCGGCAAAACTGACTCTTGCTCCTTGAACAGGTTTTAAATCTTGTAACAAATCCTTGTTACCAGTCATGTGCCGGGAACAGCCGCTGTCCACAACCCAAAGATTATTGGAAGCCCTGTTCAACTGTTCCTACACAAACAAAAGAGATTATTAAAATTTGGGGACCCAAGACCTCTTGGTCTTGGGTCGATTAACCTTCTTAACAGAACTCACACACCTTGGCTGACCAAAATTAGCATTAGATAAATTTCCACGAGTCCTAACAGGATACCTCCTTGGAGACTGATAGTGAGGCCAACCAAACCGACGAACATTAAAAGAATCAAAAGAATTATAGCATTTGGTTTGGTTATTAGTAGTGTAAAACCGAGATGTGTTTCTTTGAAAACCTGTATTATCTCTCAAATTTGAATGGTTTTCATTTTTAACATTTAAACGATTACCAAAAACCTTAGTCTCAGTTTTCGAGGGCCTCACCTCTCTGAAACGCTGCTTCAGAGGGCAATCAGCAACAAGGTGCCCTGTTTGATTACATCTAAAACAACACCTATGTTCAGCTTTCTTTTCAGCAGATGTTTTAGATGTGGAGGCAGTATTACCAACCGTACGTCTCACATAAGGTGGGACATATGGGTTGAGTGGAGTACTCCTTTTAGTTGAATTAACTTTTTCTCCACTAGTGGGTAACACTTCCTTCTCTTTTGTCTTACCCGACTCGGATGACTTATCCGAATCAGATGAGACTGGACTTGAAATAGAAATTTTAACTTTTGAGACAGGCGAACTTGTTTCGCCTTTACTAATTTCCGGTACTCTACCAGTTTCCTTAGCAGGACCTGTCTGATCAGCTACAAAATTAACAGATTCATGAACACTAGGATTGAAAGTATAATTATGGTTATAAGGTGGTGGAACCTCATGGTAACCAATTCCTCCCCTCTTAGGTGAGGAACCTTGATCACTAACTAGGTGATCAAGAATAGCAGAGGAATTCCGGAATTGCTCCAGTTTCCTATTTAGTTCCACCACTTTTACCTGGTGATCAGCAATCTGTTTTTCTTTCTCAGCAATTAACTTGGTTTTCTCTTCTAAAACCTCGTAGCTTAGATCGATCACATCAATTTTTTCAGCTAATTTTGTTTTTAAACTTTTAACGTCTTTTTCACAAGCTTTAATTTTTATTTTATAATTATTTTCTCTTGTCTTTGTGAAGTGATGATCTTCTTTCAAGGTTTTAAATTCGGCATCCAACTTAACATACTGATCAGTAATTGTAGCAAGCTGTTCAGACAAGTTCTCACATTTAGTACAGATAGGTTTAGTACATACCTCGGAGTTCTGGTCATTAGCCATGAAAGCTTTTTCATTTTCAGCAGCTTTCATACATTCTTCAGCTGCAACCTTCGCCATGTGTGCCTGCTCAAAGAGTTCTCCAGAGAACATGTTCCAGTTGTATTCACCAGCATCAGACATCATGGCATTATCCCCATTGTTATTTCCACTTTGCTGTGTAGTCCTCCCCTGACTACGTTCTACACGTGCATTAGTGCACTCCTTTGCAAAGTGTCCATTTTGTTGACAATTGTAACACCTCACCCTTGACTTATCAAATCCTGGCTTTCCACCTACGAACTTTCTGCCAGTCTTCTTCATGAAACGCTTCACTCTTCTGACTATCATCGCCATCTGCCACTGCAGATCCATCTCCTCCAGATCATCAGGATCGATCTGGTTATAGTCTTCTTCCAAAGCAGCAGGGTCCACAATCTTCCCTTGTATGTAGTTCTCGTAAGAAGCAATAAAAGATGCATAGAGTGCAAACTGCTCTTCAGCAGATTTGACACTCATTGGCATCTTAGTGTAGTTATTGCTTGAGGCACTGGGAGAGAAACTACTCTTGGATGCTTGAGGTTTCGAAGCACTTGATCCTCCAGCAACAAAGCAAACATCACCGTTCATGTTTACTGACACATTTCCTTAATGAGAAGAGTTAGAACCTGACTCTCCTTTGGAGTAGTAAGCAGCAGATTCAGACTTCGAACTTGAGCCTGAGATAACTTTGGCACCATACATACCAGGGTCTTGAACCTGATCCGTTGGTGTCTCTTTACGAACCATATTAAGCTCAAAGGTTCTGAGCTTGTTTACTGCTGTCTCCAAGTCATAATTAGGAAAGTCTTTGTCTTCCCTCATTAGAACAGTGTACATTTCCCACTTCGGTGGGAGAGCATCGAGAAGCTTCTCAACTATTTCCTCCTCTCTGTAAGCAATAGAATAGTTGTTCAGCTCGGTCATTAGATGATAATATCGGGTGATAATATCATCGAGCTATTCGTTCTTCAAATGCTTGAAGACAGAGAACTGGGTCTTTAACAGCTTAATCTTCGAGGCACGAATACCCACGTTCCCTTCGAATCTATTCTCAAGAGCATCCCAAAGCTCTCGTGCAGAAGTGTACTTCCGGAATGTATGGAGAATCTCTTGAGGAAGAGCCATAGTAATTGCAGCATGGGCCTTGCTCTCGGCCTCATACATCTTCTTCTCTTCTTCCTCCATCTTGCTGTACTTCTTTATCACATCCCGACCTTCGTATTCCATTGTCGGTGGAATATATCCATCCTGGATGCACACCCACATCTTTGCATCCTGGTATTTAATATACTAAATGAACCTATCCTTCCACGCCACAAAGTCGGTTCCTTTCATCAACCTTGGGGCCTTAGTAGCCGACCCCGTTTCAACTTCCATTTTGATTAACTCTGAGATGTTAATCGGCGACATCTTCTCGAAAACAAGAAAAACCCGAAAAAACAAAAATTCTTCCGAACAGTACAATAGGCGAAGTTAAGGATACCTTCGCTTAAGTGTTAACTTCGCTGGAAAATCCTTAAATTCGCGTGACTTGGCGAAGTTGATAATAACTTCGCTTAAGATAAGCGAACTTAGGAGGTAAGCGAAGTTGAGGATAACTTCGCTTAGGCGAACTTATGAGGTAGGCGAAGTTGTGGATAACTTCGCTCAACCTTATATCTTCGCTGAAACCCTACTTCCAGCGTCGGCAACTTCGCCTGAAGAACAACAACTTCGCCCGAAGAACACTGAAAATATTCAGATCTGTTTTCGACGATTTAGCAGTTTCCGGTCGGTGTGACGGCTTGAATATGACTGTATAAGGTGAGTATAGCACAATATCAACGAAAACGCGTCCCGCGAATAGGTCAAACGAGACGTTTTCTACACCCGCGTGAAATCCCGAACCACACAATCGAGCCAAAGCTATGATACCAATTGTAGGTTCCCGGACGGATCTTACACGGGATATCGCTATCTACGTAGGTGCGGAATCCCTGCGTAGGTAGTTACGAGCGTAGAATACGTAAAACAATCACACGCGATACAAACGAACACGTTATATAATATAACTTGAAACACGTCTATTACAGACTCTATCTCTCGTCTATAGACTTGCTGAATTACACGTGATTAACCAAAACTCTCACTCCTAAACCGTAAACCCGTAGGCTATATAAATACACGACAACTTCGCCTCAGGCGAAGTTGTCAGTAACTTCGCTCGTTGAACAAGTTCGCCTAGGCGAACTTGTCGACAACTTCGCTTGTTCAACAAGTTCGCCTAAGCGAACTTGTTGATAACTTCGCTTACATACATAAACATAAACTTAAACATAATTACATTACAGACTCGATTACAAACGCTAGACTATGAGCTACTGACATTTATGTACCAACAGTTTACAGAACGAGCATGAGAAAGACATTATCTTAATAACAACTAGTTCTAAGTAATTCTACAGCGTTCATCAATTTATCTTTTCCGACCAAGGGAACATATCATCAATCCGGGAATATGGTCCACTTTAGGAAATAATAGTTTGTATTGTTCTCAAAGTAAAATAGTTATACTTTTTCTTACAAACTAGACTTGATTGTTGAATGGATACTATGAAAACTAAACAAGTCTAAACAAACAAGCAAACAAAAAGGAATTGCCGACACATAATAAGTATATAACTAGCAAGCATCATTAGATGTTTACCTCAACAGCAAGGAATCTTCAGCATCGCCATAGAACTTGACATCATAAGTAGGCCCATCGTGTCCATTAATTAAACAATCTGGTTCAGCTACAAATAAACTAAAGAAAACTACCATAAGCAAGCCGCAAATACACACCCTCATTAAGGGGGTGTTTGGAATCACAATTTTAAAATTTGAAAGTGATCATATGTAAGGACTAATCAAAATCAGATACTCAATCATGATCATAGAACATGAAGCTGTAACAATAATAATAATCACATATTCAACAAACACAATCTAAATGCATCCTCAAAAGGCTTTGTATAATCACTTTCAATTCATAAACTATGCAGTCGATATAGGTGATATATCACCTATATCAGTTATCGGTCCCTTGGTAAAATATTGGCCAGAATATCAGTACCGATTATATCGGCGATATTGATTGATATATCACCGATATTCCCTATATCAGTGTTTAAATTCTTCATTATCCATTTTTAGTGCTCAATGTTAGTATTTTAAGTCTTAATTAGTTCCTACTTGCCACAATGGTTAGTGTTTTGGCAGTTGCAAAAGGTTAATCTGTTAATAGTAAGAGAATATATTGAATTTTACATGATATTAGAATTAGCGAAATCCCATCGCGATGATCGATATCTCAAATATCAATCCTTGACCGATATCCGATATTTATCCGCATTCACTACTTAATTCATAAATAAACAATCATAAAATATAAACTACTTACTTTTGAGCCCTAGAACTCCCAACAGCTGGTGACTGTAAGCAAAAGCAAAGAAATGCATATAAAATTGGTTGGCAAGTATAAAAAAATTAGAGAGTAATAGCAGATTGATGTAACTACAACATACGACGGAGGATATTAGAGAGGATAGCGAATACGATGCGATTGAACCGTCGCTAGAGGCGGCGACGATGTAATTAGGGTTTCGGTCATCAGTAGTAGACGGAGGAGAGAAGACCGTACGGAAGATGGTGAGTGAACTGGATTCCAGGTCATCTAGTATGCTGTCTCTGTAGGCATCTTAAAAATGGCCGTGGAGGAGTTGAGACTGAATGAAAGATGGGAGAAATGAAGGAGGAAAATGGGAGAAATGAAAGCAGAGAAATCCAATTCTCCGCATTTTTTAGAGAAACAAAATCAGAGAAATGGAAATGGTTTATTTCCATTTCTCACCTCTTTCTTTCATAAACAAACAAGAGAATTCTTTCCAATTCCATTTCTCACCCCTCAATTCCCTCTACCAAACACCCCCTTATATCCTTCACGTGGTTCATAAACCCAACTCTACGTCATCCCGAGCAACCTGAACATATGAGACACACAAATACCGAACGTAAAACTGACAAAAATAAAAGAATACTGAAAGTAAACATAAAAATAAACCAGCACTTTACGCGTTGATTCCCCAACAACGATGCCATTTTGATTTATATGTCGTGCTCTAATAAAATACAAGTATTTTATTTAATTAACTAAAATACCTATAACTAGTATGGGAAGTAATGTCGTCTCCATAAGGAATTAAGGGAAAGTGAAAGTAAAACTCATATTTTATTAATTACTAAACTAGGCAATAAGTCGATGTCAAGCGGTTTCAAAAGGAATTTTCATAAAACATTATTACTTTAACTTGTAAACAATTATGAGAAACATAATTCACTTCAGGTTTAGGTAACGCGATAACAAACAAATCACATATTCAATTAAGTTGATTGCGTAGTAATTGCTAGACCTAGTAGTTTGCTTGTGATGACAAACAAAACCCTATTCAATTTGTTCACACAACTGGACGTGACCTACCCAATTACCAATTTATATTATGAAAATCAAGTGTTAAGCAATGACTAACGATTATTGGTTCAATGACACAAGAACCGAGTCCTAAATGTTGATGAACAAAACCTAATAGTTGATGCAATATTTGATAACCAAAAACACAAACTGTTTAAACAATCAATTGATAAATCGAACAAGATCAAATAAAAAAACTCAATCAAGTTCTTATCATTAACGCACATAGAATCGGATCAAAGTTAGTGTCTACAAAACCCTAGCCTAAAGTGAACACAATGGTTTAGCCTGGCATCGGCAATACGAATGACTCATTTATTTGATAAAAGGATGGAAGCATGTGACGATCTAACGAACCGAGGTCTCAAGGATGATGCAAAATCGTCCTAGGGTTCTTCAGTAGCTGCTGAAATAGATGATATCTCGAATGGGGGTTGAAAATCGATTATAACACAAACTAGGTTTTTTTCCCATTTTATAAAATCCTTCGTGTAGCGCGAAGGACTTTCCCCATCAGTTCGTGTCGCGCAAATAAATAAGACGACATAATTAGATTTTATCATGGAGAAACCCAAAATTCATATATTAAGGGTCCCACAACTCATTTTCTAAGCCGAGGTATGTCCATTTTACTTCTAAACGTTCGCGAATCACTTTTGAACTCCACCCAAACTTCAAAGCAGGCATGAAATAGGCTCCAAATAGTATCTTTAATGCTCATACACCTAAAATACACAAGCAAGCTTGAAGTACCAATGTTCACACTATATTTAAACTAAAACAAAACAATTTATATAATAATTTACAGAATTTATACCCGACCATCACATTCCCACACTTATCATTTGCTTTCCCTCAAGCAAACTATCATGAAACACATACACCTCGATCAATCATCAATTATTATCATTAATACTAGTAAGGTATAAGGTCATACCCAGGTACCAAGACTGACACTTTCAATATTGATAACCCACCAAATAATTTGACAATGCATTAAAAAACAACAAAAGCACGCAAACAAGTTTACCTTGTTTCCGGTTAAGACACACATGTTCACACCCCTCATAAATATAATATCTCTCCTCTCATATTAAATATGCACTAAAAAAGTGTGTTAGTATCTCTCTGCCTTCAATGAGTATGAACATAATGTAATAAGCTTGCAAGCCGGTCATATCTCCACCCATTACCCACTGGTTGCATAAACTTTAGGACTATGATTTTGTTGTGGCTTAGATTTAGGTAAGAAATACAATTTATAAAGTGACTTATGGTGGATGAAAATCAATTTATTCAAACAACTAAAGAAACAATCAAAACTACTTAGTGATTGTTACAACAAATAGTGACTTCAAAGATTAACTCGTTTTGAGCTTTTCTTTAATTTTTCATTTTTTTTTGTAACAAAACTTTTTGTTGTTTTAGTAGTAAACAAGGTGAAGACGTTTTGTTCAATTCACTGGCTAGATGTGGCATAGGTTCGATGACTCCTCCTATCTTTCTTTCTCCGTTTGTTTGCTATATGGGCAAGCTAAAAAACATGTGTTCCTCGCTCAGTTTTCTCTCATACATTATTCATCTTCAACTGAGATTTTCTGGCCTATTTCTTTCTTTATACGCGTCTGTATGAGAGAGAACATCATCATCATTCGCTCACTCCCAATCTAATTTTCGGCAACGCAATAATAAAATATGATACTTGGGAACCCGTATCCATGGGGTTTCTTTAGAGAGAAATATATTTGCCCAAGCGATAGCGACCTGTGCGGCCTTCTATCTATTTTTCTTTTTTGTTTCACTCAATGATAGTGAGCTCAACCTTATCGATTGCTAAATGTCATCGATTTAACTTTTTAGGTTGTCGAAGGTTGTAGCTGTGTTCTGTTTACAAACGACCATGCGGAACTGACGGTGGTCTTCCATGGAGGTTAAACTATTTTACAGTTATCTTTCTTGCCTTTTAGGGTTTTCATTTTATTCTTTAAGTTACTTTGATATTTGGTATAATCATTCACTTATATTGAGTCAAGGCTCATTTGAGAGTTAAGACGTAATTCAGTTTTCGTAATTTGATGTTGGATTAATTTCAAGATGTGATTATACACTTAATGTAACAGTTCATTTTAATTGTTGCGTAAAGGATTTTACAATGCCATGTGTAAGTTGTGTTCTCAACTTTGTTTCTCATGCGGGTTGTCACTTGAATCTTATGTTTGGGCCACGATGATTGTCCGTTATTTGGAAGGGTTACATTATGTTGCAACTATAACAGATATGTGAGCCTTAAACTTATACATTTTGTTTTTCTTTGACATATACCCTACGCAAAAAGGTATTTGGCATTGGTTGTTTTGGTTTGGGTGCATTTGTGTTACGGGTGTTGACCTCAAGTTCTGCTGTTTCCAGATTTCATATCGGAACCTTAGGTGATAGTCATGTGATTTTGGCAGTAGCAAGGCGAGAGTATGTGCTTCATTTTCATGTTGATACCATGGAGACAGTTGCGACCTTGATTTATAATTTTGTTGGTTTCTATTTCGGAGCTCATGGTGATGGTTTTCTGATGGTGACAATTGTCGGGTCCCATTTCAGCTGTAGCGACATTGGTGTGATGGTCGTTAGATGTGACTGTTGTGCCAAAGTGGTGGAATGTTATTGTGGTGATTGCAAATGATTCAATCTGTTTACACGATTCTTGGTTGTCTATCTTTCCCGAATTCGGATTCCGAACCATAAACGTAGCTCCTTTTTCGGGATGTAATATCTGAGCCTCAGAATATTTTGTGATTTTAGTTTATTTCTTCGGTTTGTATTGCTGTTTGTTACATTATGCGGGGGTTCTTATGCTATTTTGGGAATAATTGCTATGCAACACACAGAACGAATGAGAATTAATTTATTAAAAAGATGCGACCATTATATGACACTACGGGTACTATACACCAAATTCTTATAACTGTTCTCTAGTTATTAGATTTAAGGATTATGTTTACGCTTTTTCACATGTGTTCATTTCTTGATTCTAGGTGAGTTAGCTGATAGTCAAGTGCCAGTCATGCTGCAGTTACACTTGAATGGAGGACAAAGTGGTAGTTGTTGGTACTCTGGTGTAGTCAAGTTGGTTTTAACTGTTAATTGGTTTAGGTCTTTACCTGTAAATGGGGTGCAAAATTAAATCTTAATTATGTAATAGTCTGGGCTGTATAATTTGGGATGTTTGTAAACTCATATGAGAAGTCTTTGTTTTATAGTGATCCCAAACCAAAGTTTTTGTTGCAAATTTTGAATTTGAGTATTTGTTTAATGTTTAAATATACGTCGTGTTTGTAGTGTGCGCATATAATGTATATATGTGTGAGCCATATATCCATATGTGTGTTTTGAGGCATTTGAGGTAATTAATCATTATTTTTCATAAACTGTGTTGCACAAATTGATTCTTTGTTATCGTTTAAGGTTTGGGAGGTAAATGTTGCTAAAGTGACAATTAGCCCGGTTTATTGTCTTCCCTTTTAGGTTAGTCATTGCAAAACTATTTTACTTTATTAAGGACTTCAAAACCAGAGTAAAAAAAATAAACATAAATGTATTTTAGTCCATTTGGCATTGGATATATGCATAGACGATATTGACCGACTAACTTTGAGTATAAAATATTATAGTGCAATAGAGATTTGTTTTTACTAGTCAATGACAATATGCATAATCTTTGATAATATCTTATCCAAATTTATCGTTGTTTTCTCTTCATTGTGCAGGTACATGAAGAGGTAGGTCCCAGCAGAGCCCAGTTGGACCCGCAAGACTCACCTTGAAGAGGGACGTCTGCGCAGAAACCAACTGGATCCGCAGGACCCACCATGCTCAGAGACGTGACGTCCTTACGCGCAGTACGCAAACTGTTCCCGCAGGAAATGCCTCCCAATGGTGAAGGACTCTGCCTGTTCCCACAGCTGCGGATACAAGCCATCAGGGAAGGCCACCCGCGCAGCAAGGCTACACGCACAAGGCACTTAGCTCTCAATCACAGTGTCACCTGAAGGAATGAGCAAAGCCGGGAACAATCCCGCACAAAGGCGGGAAGGGGAATACTCCCGCCCAGCTAAGCCAGTCCGTACGATACGGGAAGATCTTCTGTACTGTACCTGACGAGGTATGGGCAAAAGATCTGACTAAAGATACGACAGCTTATTGACAACAGTATGGCGAGCAGCATGCTCCTGTACTGTATGTCACTATTAGCCGCTGCCTACTCACCAACTCCTGTCATACCACGTGCATAGCCGGCAGTTGGTGGAAAAGGAATAGTACACAGCAGGCCTGGTCACTGTCAGCCGCTGCCTACCCACCAACTACCAGCAGGGCACATGCGTAGGCCACAGTTGGTGGAACAGGAATACTATTCAGCCGGCCACACCTCCTTGGAAACCTACCTTCGGCTATAAATACCCCAAATGGTATGATCATCTCATCTTATCATATCTATCACATTACCATCATATTATCATATTATACCTGATATCTGCTCTAGCAATCTCTTAATATACATTTATATTTAAAGAGCAATCTAGTCTGATTCTCACGCCGGAGGGTGGTCACAAGGAGGAACCCCCCCCTTCTCAGTGACAAGCTCACGGTGTCTGTTTTGCAGGTTATCAGAAGAACCATCTTTTTTGGGTCTAACCCCTCGTGGGAAACATCTATCTAACCCCCAGGTTACTCGTAATCTGCCCGGGGTCCGGTTAGTGTTTCTTCATTGGCGCCATCCGTGCATAAAAGCTAAAACTTCATTTCTTTTCAGTTTTTCAAACTTCTGGAAAGATGGTTAAGGAAACTCCGGTAACCACAACCCCAGCTACTGGGGGGAATACCGGCTACACAGTCTTTACAAACACTACCCCGGTTACCCAAGCCGGGGCAAGTGAAGTAAATCTTACGAACACTACCCCAGTTACCCAAGCTGGGGCAAGTGCAGTAAATAATCGCTCACTGGGATTCACCGATACCCAGTTAGAGAAACGAACAAGACTCCCCCGCCAAACACTCGATGAAGTTAAGGCATGGGCGGAGGCACGTCAGAAGGAATTCCAAGCTGAGTTTGACGAACGCTTGCGTTCCGTCCAATAGGCTGACGAATTCGAAGACTACTTGGACGATGACTCGGAGGAATCCGACACCGACGCGAACCCTCGCCATAGGGTAAAAGGGAAGCGTAAGAAAACGGACTCCCAACCGAGAAGGCGTTTTGGAGAAGCCTTCAAACCAAAAAACACAGGTGGAAATCCACGTGACTTCTCCAAAACATTCAGACCAACTGTGGCAAATGCGGGAACGTCCAAATTTGCAAGGGACATTGCAGAAGCAATCGCCCCAAAAAGTGCCAAACAGATGTCCAACATCGGCACTTATGATGGTATATCTGATCCAGACGATCATTTGAACAGATTCATAGCGGGGGCAACCGTCAGCAATTGGACGGAACCTACGTGGTGTTACATGTTCCAAATGACGCTTGTTGGGCCAGCTAGAGCGTGGTTCGATCGTCTACCGGTCAACCACATCTACGACTGGGCAGACTTCCAACAGAAGTTTAGCCAACACTTTAGCCAACAACGAAAGTATACCGAAGAGCAATGGACAATCCTCAAATGCATTCGAGAGGAAGATGAATCTTTGCCAGACTTCATCTCTCGCTTCAACTCAAAGAAGCTAAGTCTGGGTAACATTAGCGAAGATCTTGTTCGCGCTGCCTTCATACAGGGCGCGAACGACCCAGAGCTCATCCGCACCTTAACGGGTAAAGATGGCATGCCATCCACATGGGATGCCATCATGACAGCAGCAAAACGCTTTGCGGAAACGGAGAAGCAACTGGGTAGAGATCTCCCACAGAGCACAAACCTCTACACCCAGAAAACAAGAGAAGACAACGTCCTTACCGCCCGATTAAACAAAAAGCGGAAGCTAGGCATTTGGCAGTCAAGGGTAAACTTTGACACCTCATCCGGCTTGCAACATCGGTTAGGCGGAAGGGATAACGTACGGTCGAACCAGAACTCCAGATGGACGCCACTCACCAAAAGCGTCACCGAGATATTCGCCACTGAGGAGCTCCCATGGCCAAAGGCTCCAATAATCCGACATCGTCCCAACGCTGATCGGAGCAAATACTGTGACTTTCACAGGACAAAAGGCCACAACACTGAAGAATGCACAGACGTAAAGGATATGGTCGAAGCATTTGTCAGAGATGGGACGCTCGCGCACCTCGTGGCGCAATGAACGCTGAGCAGGCTGATCCGTGTAGAACCCCAGCTGGGGAAAACACGAATAAAATTTCCAGCTTCAATGTGGAGACTACATGCTGCGTAAAGAACGAGATCCCGAACCAGGTGCATATCGGCTCGATGGCACTCCCATCCCAACAACATGGAAGGGAGCTCAATTACACAGTTTGCATGTAGATCAATTCCAAATTTGTAAAGAAAAGGCCCAGAGCCACTTCTAATGGAAATGATTCTCCTTAGAACATCGACGCTGATGATTTTACATTTATACTTTATGAACTTTCAACACGGATATGCCGGTTTTCACCGCATAAATACGTGGAAAGTCGTTGCGTGGGGAAGGCGGCAAAACCCGCATAAACCCAAAAAACGGCAAACCTTCACGCAGGTCAGTTGAAGGGGAAAAGTTCAGTGATCCCACTAAATGAAAGTGCCGGTCTATCCGCATGAATCATGATAGAGGAAACTGAACACTAACCTATTAACAACCGCGCGTCGAACGGTTAATTTATTCAACACGGATATGCCGGTTTTCACCGCATAAATACGTGGAAAGTCGTTGCGTGGGGAAGGCGGCAAAACCCGCATAAACCCAAAAAACGGCAAACCTTCACGCAGGTCAGTTGAAGGGGAAAAGTTCAGTCATCCCACTAAATGAAAGTGCCGGTCTATCCGCATGAATCATGAGAGGAAACTGAACACTAACCTATTAACAACCGCGCGTCGAACGGTTAACTTATTCAAAACAGAGAATTTCTAACAAAAGGATGAGGAAAACCTACACGCAGGTCAGATATAGGTAAAGTTTAGCCATCCTACTAAGTGCAAGTGACGGTCCTACCCGCACAATCACGAAAGAGGAAGCAAAACTTCAACCTATTATCTACCACGTTCAAAGGTTAACTTATCCTAAACACTTAGAAATTTCAAAAAAGATGAGGAAAACCTTCACGCAGGTCAGATGTAGGTAAAGTTTAGCCATCCTACTAAGTGCAAGTGACGGTCCTACCCGCACAATCACGAAAGAGGAAGCAAAACTTCAACCTATTATCTACCACGTTCAAAGGTTAACTTATTCTACACTTGGAAAATTGCTAATTTAAACTAAAGTATGCAAGACATATAACGTTTATAAAGCAAGGAATCCAGAGAAAGTAACGGTTTTACCCGCACAAAGATTTATATTTCATATTATTCATTACAAGAATGGCCGGGTAACTACCCGCCTAAAAGAAAATAAATCTATACAAGCTAAATCTATCCTAGCAGTGGGAAGGGATCTTCAGGATCAGGCTTCAGGGCCACTTCCACTTGGACCAGCACCATCAGTAGAGCGTGGCAGTTCAAGGAAAGCTTTAAGGATAGCTAGCCCATCATCAGCAGCAGCAACTTGGTTCACCTTCTCCACCACCGGATGCGGGAAGGCGGCATACTGATTCACTGCTTGGTCGTAAACAGCTTCAGTATCAACATTATACAAAGGGAAGTTGGAAGGCGGGATGCCTTTCTCAACGAACCCTAGACCAAGCAGGAAGCCGGCCTTTTCCCCATCCTCGTGAGAAGCGTTGAGGGCTGCGCTCATAGCATCGTCATAAGACGTATCAGCAAAGACCCGATGCACAACCTACAAGAAAATATACAAGTATCAGAACCTTTTCTATTTACAAAGAAAAGCGTAAAGACATGAAAAGCATACCTGAGACAACGCTTCTCGAAGAAGCCATTCCTTGGCAACCAGAGCTTCTTGGAGGGCAGCTTGAGCTTCGTTATGGGCGCGTTCGGCTTCACTCTTGTTGAGGTTGCCAAGCAACACTTCTTTAGCCGCAGCCTCTTCGACGCCCTTTAGCTTCCGCTCAGTGTGGTCAAGCAACCCCCTCTGGTCCAAGATCTCTTGGAGCTTTTTGGCGTCTTCCATCGCCAAGGCATCATGAGCCTGCTGGAGAGCCTCTAATTTGGCTTTAAGCTCTTCATTCTCCACGCGTAGAGGCTCAGCAACAGCTTCAGCCTTGGTGGCCCTCTCGGTTGCGTTCCTTGCAGTTTCCTTAGCCAGCCGAAGCTGTGCATTAACAGCTTGGGCAGCCTTGGAACGGGCCTCGAGCCGGGCCTGAACTTCAACCTCGAGGGCCTTGAAGGCCTTCTCCTTTTTCGCAGCCACTGCGGTAAACCTTTGGTTCTCCTCCCGGACAGCCCGCGCCTGAGCTACTTCTTTAATGCGAGCTGCTTTTAACTTGTCGTTTTCACGACAAAGCAGCTCGACGCGCGGATGCATCCGGGCCAGGAGAACCCGAAGCTCATTGGTTAGCCTACCCTCCTGGTAGCTAGCCATGGCTTCCCCCAACGCACCACTGGGAGCAGCGTGACGAGCCCACTCCACGCACTCCACAGGTGTGCGAAGGGTTGTTCCTCGGCGGATGTTCCATCGTGGAACATACACTTCATTGGAATCCGACACTGCAAAAAACATAATGCAGTTAGGAAAAGATGATAAAAATATGAAAAGGGCCAAAAGAACCCTACGCACCTGTAGGGTCAATAACAGGCCGATAGCCGCCAAACCCATCACCTGAACCCAACGGAAATCCATCCAAGAGGTCAGGCAGATGGGAAGGAGGCAGAGGTTGGCGATAAGCCCCAGGCATACCTGAAGGATCAGCCGTCGTTGCCGATGACGGAGGCGGCATGGTAACAGCCGCCGCGGTCGCCGTTGCGCAATCCGCAGCAAAAGTAACCGCCGGCTCAGTGAAAGATGCGGTAAAAATGGCACTGACAGCCGGCGGTGAGGTCATCACAGCTGGAACAGTCGGCTCAACGGAGTGAGCAACTGAACCAGCGGAAGCAGGCGCAGGCGCAGCCGCCTGGGTCGTCGCCTCAGGTAGGCTGACCAAGCCTACCGTCATGGGCGGAGGGGTACTCCTCTGCGCTCCACCCTGGAATGCGTCAACATCCACGCCTGCACAAAGAAGATAAAGTGTTAATGACGAAAAGCTATGAAGTTAAAAGATAAATAAAGTTTGTACTTACGGGTTTTCTTGAGCCTAAATGTACGGACAGGCGGGGATGAACCCGATGGAGCCGGCCTCTTCACGCCGCTCACCATTGTCATCCTGGGCTCTCCGGAGGTGACAGTTGCAGCCTCCGGAGCGGTGGTCTTATCACCACCGGGATTCCCCGCCACCTCTTCGCTCTCGGTCTCCGAATCAGACCGAGGCACCGGATCGGCAGTGGAGGCCACCTTCTCCTTCCCCTTCCCGCCGGCAGCCTTCTTCTTCCGCACCAACGGAGGACCATCTGCGGATTCCTCATCAGAACATACGATTAGAGGAATTCCAGCAGAGGTTTCAACATTGAGGGGTCGAGGGTTGAATAGCGCCTTACCTGGCCGCCTGGCGCTCAGGATCTCGTGGCCTAGCGGGTAGACCTCCACAAACCGATCCGCCGTTTGTTCTAGGATGGGCAACTCGTTCTCGTCTAGAGCGCGAGTACACATCCGAGCGGGACCGTCAGCCTCCCGCGGGTACATGAGCGACTGCAAGTCGTTCCCCTCTGAAATAAACAGGAAAGAAGTTAGAAGAAATTCTAAATCAACAAAAAGAAACAGAGCATACCGTAAGGAACAGAGTTCGAACCGTATTCAAGGACGATTGGGATCTTTTGCGCATCCGCATCCTTCCACACCCGGCTCATCCCCAGCATCACCATCCCGGACTCCGCAAACCGGTAAACCGGAGATTGGACTCGGGATATCTTCGAGAACCATTCCGCCTCCTGGTAGTTGGAGGCGTGAAGGTTGGGAAGTGCTTGCCCATTTTTGAACTTCATGGCAAGGGGGATGGCGCGAGCGGAGATAAAGAAGAACTCCCGCTTCCACGAGCGAAGACTGCGCTCGGTTGCGCAAATCTTCAAACCCTTAATCCGGGTTATCAACGTGTACCACCCCTGGATGCACCTCCAGGAGTAGAAGGTCATCAGGCGGTCGACATAGGGCTCAATGCCCAGAATCCGGCACACCCACTCGAAGTGGCGAATCTTGGCAATCGCCATCGGATGCACCTCGGTCAGGTGCACACCGTGCCTCTCAAGGACACGGTAAACAAACTTTGTCAATGGGAACCTAAGATTCCCATAAACAAAGAATGCAGCATATACCCCGATCTTGCCTCTGGGGGCATCATACACCGTCTGATGGGGTTCAGGAAACTCAGGCTCGAGAGACTCGAGCATGAACTTCCTGACGACGTACTGATACAGATCGACAGGCAGAGCACACTGGCACTCGCCAGCAGTACTTTTGTCATCGGCTGTAGATTCGAGATCACGTGAAGACATCTTGCAGATGAAAGAAGAAAACGATTTCAAGGGAATGCTCGACTGAAAAGATGAGTATTCGCCAGAAATCGTTTTGAAGATGAAGAGTGAAAGTGTGGATTACAAAGAACCCTCTCCCCCTTTATATACTAATCGCAATTAATGCGATGAATTTAATGCGGAAGAGAGAGAAATCGAAGGTGCAATGAAACTATGACACGTGGCAAAAAGCAAGCTGGCAACAGCTGTTGAAAGGACGCATACCATTAATTTCGCGGCCACGCGCCCGAAAAATCGCGCCCACGCGCCTGAAAAAGCGTCTGGAATGACCATGTACTGTCACGTCACCATAACTTCCTGCACGTCCTGACACAGTCAGAAGAAACCGTCGCACGACGTTTCAGAGGTTTGGACTGTTCTTATCCTTTCACCAACCTTTCGAAATTCAAAAATTCAAAAAGATTCAAAAGTAAGCGGGAAAATACCCCTTACCTTGGCAACCAAGTAACCATAAGACGGGTGCGGGTACAGTGTTAAGGCAAAACCCTTCACATACTTAGCACCTGCGGGGAATTGAAGCCAAGAATACCCCGGCAACCAAGTAACTATAAGACGGGTGCGGGTAGAGTGTTAAGGCAAAACCCTTCACATACCTAGCACCCGCAGGGAATTGACGCCAGGAATACCTTGGCAACCAAGTAACCATAAGACGGTTGCGGGTATAGTGTTAAGGCAAAACCCTTCACATACCTAGCACCCGCAGGGAATTGACGCCAGGAATACCTTGGAAGTAAAGTAACCGTAAGACGAGCGCGGGTACAGTGTTAAGGCAAAACCCTTCACATACCTAGCGCTCCGCAGGGAATTGAAACCAAGAAGGATCTTCTGGGCAATGCTTGCGGAAACGGAAATAACATCCCCGCATAGCGGGAACGTCGAGAACTACATTGTTTGAAGCTCCAGGATGGAATTGGTGGTTTTAACATAATTGATCACTATGTTCAAAACTACCAAAACCTCATGGAGAATCCACACAAGTGGGACTCAACGCTCCTGACTTGCGAGGAGGTTACAGACCTACCCGCATCATACCCAAAGATCAAGCAGGAAAGTCGGGAATTTCTGCAAGTGACAAGGACTTCCGCGGGAAGAATCCCCATGGAAAACCTTAAAAAACCCCTTTTCAAAACCCTTTGCTTAAGTCCAAAAGTTCACCTCACTTTATTAAACATCCATGAGAAGAACATTGGACTGGGGGGACTTGAAGAGGTAGGTCCCAGCAGAGCCCAGTTGGACCCGCAAGACTCACCTTGAAGAGGGACGTCTGCGCAGAAACCAACTGGATCCGCAGGACCCACCATGCTCAGAGACGTGACGTCCTTACGCGCAGTATGCAAGCTGTTCCCGCAGGAAATGCCTCCCAATGGTGAAGGACTCTGCCTGTTCCCGCAGCTGCGGATACAAGCCATCAGGGAAGGCCACCCGCGCAGCAAGGCTACACGCACAAGGCACTTAGCTCTCAATCACAGTGTCACCTGAAGGAATGAGCAAAGCCGGGAACAATCCCGCACAAAGGCGGGAGGGGGAATACTCCCGCCCAGCTAAGCCAGTCCGTACGATACGGGAAGATCTTCTGTACTGTACCTGACGAGGTATGGGCAAAAGATCTGACTAAAGATACGACAGCTTATTGACAACAGTATGGCGAGCAGCATGCTCCTGTACTGTATGTCACTATTAGCCGCTGCCTACTCACCAACTCCTGTCATACCACGTGCATAGCCGGCAGTTGGTGGAAA
Organism: Bidens hawaiensis; assembly: GCF_021521415.1. Classification (NCBI taxonomy): domain Eukaryota; kingdom Viridiplantae; phylum Streptophyta; class Magnoliopsida; order Asterales; family Asteraceae; genus Bidens; species Bidens hawaiensis. Next base: position 136,872 of record NW_027494538.1, on the reverse strand, counting down.
AGGAATAGTACACAGCAGGCCTGGTCACTGTCAGCCGCTGCCTACCCACCAACTACCAGCAGGGCACGTGCGTAGGCCACAGTTGGTGGAACAGGAATACTATTCAGCCGGCCACACCTCCTTGGAAACCTACCTTCGGCTATAAATACCCCAAATGGTATGATCATCTCATCTTATCATATCTTATCACATTACCATCATATTATCATATTATACCTGATATCTGCTCTAGCAATCTCTTAATATACATTTATATTTAAAGAGCAATCTAGTCTGATTCTCACGCCGGAGGGTGGTCACAAGGAGGAACCCCCCCTTCTCAGTGACAAGCTCACGGTGTATGTTTTGCAGGTTATCAGAAGAACCATCTTTTCTGGGTCTAACCCCTCGTGGGAAACATCTATCTAACCCCCAGGTTACTCGTAATCTGCCCGGGGTCCGGTTAGTGTTTCTTCAGTACACTAATGGGAGCTAATGGAATGCACAAACCTGAAAAAAATAATACTATATAGTATGTAATTTCCAATAAAAACCATTTAGTTAGTAAAGTTGGTGTATGTTTGGACAATGGTAACTCAAAAATTGATAGTTGTGTAATTATCATTGTGTGTTAGGAAAAATTATTAGATTCAGGTAAAAGTGTATGTTAAGACGAAGTATTAGATTCAAGTCAAAGTGAACATTCGAGCCACAACATATGTACGGGTCACATACTTTTTTTTGAAAATTGAATCAAACGTTGAAATCGGGTCACATGTTTATAGATTTAAAGACAAGCCACAACAACTGCAACATACGAGTTATACAATTCACAGATGTTCGTGGCGTGCTTCTTTGATGAAAATAGTGAGGTTAACATTTTCAACCGTTTACGTTCTTTTGACTCTGTCCGGGAATGTAGCTTTTTTTCTTTGTCACCTACCCAGTGCAACGCGCGGGTTCTAACGTCTAGTTAATAATATTATAATATATTCCTTGTTATGAAGACATTTATTTCATGGTGTTTTAAGATTTAAAAATTTTGATTTAATGGATTAATATATATTACCAATGTGAATCTATGGATCATTATGTTTTGGTCTTATATAGTTTAAGTGTTATTTATAGTTTTTGTGAGTTATCATATAGAGCGCATGATTCATTCTAATAATGAATAAAACTTACTTATTTGAATTATATGGTTACCACATAATAACATGACACGTATGAAATTTAAAGGAAAGTTGCATGCTTAAAATGCCTACTTATTTGAGAAAAAAATTGAGATCGAGGCATGACACTCGAAATGTGAGACTCCCTAAAGCTCATTATAAAATGTGCAAGCTTCTAAGGTTTTAAATCGATAAATATTAATGACTCGATCATATAATTTTTTTGATTTATATAAAGTGATGAGAAGTTTATTCATAAAAATGTTTCAATAAAAGAATTTCCACTATTAAACTGTAAATCTACTATTAAACTAGCAATATTTACAAGGTTTGAAACACCACCATAAAGGTTGTGTGATGCTAACCCATTCCCTAAAGTTAATGTGATGATAGAATGATCAATGTGAAGGTTGTGATCATTACGTAATCAAGGAAATTGTAGTGATGCTATCATTCAAGTTAACTTTCATGGTTTTTAATCAATTTCTTGAAGTGAATGTGATGTAATATGAGCCAAATTAGATATATAATATATAAATAATTCTTACATTTTTTAATCGGGTTTGAGTTAGTTTTCATTTAATATTATTCTAAAGTGATTCATATTTGATTTTAAAAGGTTCATAAAAGAACGAGCTAAATGAGTTAATTAACTTAAATATGAGACTAAAAGATATATTAAGATTGAAGTTTGTAAACTCATGTATAGTATTACGTTAGTTAATATATTATAATTCACCTAATCTTTAAATATTAATTCTTTCAAAACATACAATGTCTTAATTTGATTTTATTTTGGCATTACAGATGCATTCACATGAAAGATAATAAGTTGAGTTTGTGGCTTTTATTATATATGATCTCCATATTGTTCAGTGGGCTAAAGATTAACAGTGGATCATCATTATTGTTCTTTCTTGGAAACCGTGAACAAGAGAAGTTGAACAATAGAAGGTTTGAAAGGCTAGTACTCATTCGGTGAAGAGCTTAATCAAGAGGGATCGAAGATTCACGGGTTTTATCACCTTTAATCTTCCGTTGCCTATTTCAAATTTATGTTCACCATGAATTTTATTCTTGTTTTGTTTGATTTACTGATGCTAGGTTAAACATATAGACTGCCTAGGCTTTATGATGAACTTTTGTCGACGTTGGATTTTGTTTTGGGATTTGTTTTTGTTATTGTTTATGACTAAGTAAGAGATTTCTTGATTTCATTTGATGCATATGTGTGCTTAGGATTGTTTGATGACTTTTATTGTTTCATAGTTTCCTTGGTGATTGTTTTAGATAATAGGATTATGTTAGGTCATATATTGTGTGGTTTTGATTAGTTTGTGGTTGATTTGCAATAATACGATAGAAACAATATTAATAAATCAAGTAGACCTAAGTGTGATGCTAATCTAAATAGCTGTAATATGATACGTCTTGGTTGATAATTTGCTAGATTTAGTTATCTATAAGGAGTCCGTCTAGGTTTGGTTTATTTTTCATGTCTATCTAGTCGAGTGAAGTCTTTAAACTACCTTTTTCTACGTTGTAAGGTAGGATTTCGTATAGAGGTACTTGTTATAAAATAAATTAGTGACCGTGAGCGAGTCTAATTAACACCGGTATTTTTAATAACTTATTAGGGTTCCATAGGTGTCTCCTTGAGAAGGGTCAAGGGTCATGTTCGGTTTTCCCTTAAGTGATTAGTTTAAGATCTCGGTTCCATAACTTAGCATTTTCCCAACCATTTGAAAATTGATGCATTAGGGATTCTTGCTAGGTGGCTGCTTGTCATCATCTAAATTAAGTCCAGGTTCTAAGTCTAGTTTTCTTGAGATTTATTAATTAGTTTTTATGTTAGTGTATATTAGATTTTAGTAAAACCACCTAGTAATAAATAAATAAATAGTCGTGTCTGTAGTTGAGTCTAATTTAGTTAATTTACGAAATTTATAGAGTCTGTGGGTTCGATATTCGGACTTATTAAAATGTACTAGAGTCGACCGGTACACATGCCGGTTAGTAGTTTTAGTTAAATATAAGAGTCTAGAATTTATTACCTAGTGTCTAGATTAGCGTGTTTTTATACAACTACTTGTAGCACATCATGATGATATAATAATAAGTTTGAAGTATGTGATCATGGTCTATAATAAATGATGTCTTATATTCTAGAAAATCTTGAAGAAACTTAATAAGTTTCAAATACAGTCATATAAATGGTTATCACATTAAAATCATGACAAAAACAAAGAAGATGATATTTAATATCTTCATGTTACGTCAACTAGTATGGCCAGAAGGTCATATTAGAAAACAAAATATTTATCGACTAGAATATATAGTACATAATAAATCACATAATAAAAAAATATGGTAAGTAACTAGAAGTTACTAACCATATGCACTTTATATGTTGAGAATCCGCTAACTCATTTCTCACATTAGATGAATTATTAATTAAACGATTATAGTTAATCGCTCATAATGAGATGAATATTGTCATCTCCACATGAGCGTATACTACAACAATAATCAACTTAAAACCAACTGCTAATCACAAATACTCCCCAATATTCTCCAAAGCTAACCAATTCGGTCCTACATTAAAATATTAGGTAGTGCATGCTATGTAACAATACTGTTTTGGATAAAAATCAGCTAAGGATAATGTATCCAAATCCGTAAATGTGAGGTCTAGTGCTATGATATTAACAACGAATGTGTGAACGAAATTGAGATGAACACATCGATTTGTTGCGAGGAAAAACCCTTTGATCTTGTTTGGATCAAAGGAAAAAAACCTGGGTGATGACAACTCGTCAATCACCAATTTATTAATCAAAAAAGGTTACAAGCGTTTTGGAGATTACGATGACAACTCGTCAATCACCAATATGAATTTTGCTCTAGTGTGTGTGAGTACAAGTGAGTCTAGTTGATCGTTATGTCGATGTTTATAAAGTAAATAACAAATAACAACAATTCCTAGCTATCCGCCACTCTTCCACAACTCCTCCAACATTCATTGACCACGTGCTTGGGAGCTTCCAGTAGCGAACTTTAAGGTAGACCAAGTCATAAAGTCATTATACCTGGCTAACACATCACCATTCAAATACAATCATTAGTAAATAAATAATACCAAGGATCCTTGATCCTTCATAACTTGAAACATATCTCAAGGATAATCTATCCACAAGACAGTCAAGAATAATAGATCCTCAGCATAAAATTCATGCCCTAACAATTGACCCCAAAATGGCGGGTGATAGTGGAACACAGCTGTCATTTTTGAAATTCAAATCCCTGAAAATTGGAAACGATTAGACGTGTGTCAGATGGTTATTATCACTAAACTCATTGATATACGCCGCCTATATATGCGATGATTATAACCATTTTATAATCACACATCCAGCCGTCCTTCAGGTATCCTTCTTTCTTCTTTTATTTTCCTTGAACATGTCTACTGTTTCTGTATCCTCTTCCTCTTCTTCTTTCGATCATACCGACCCCGGCGAACTTTATTCGCAAGGCATCCTCAAGCCCCTTCTTTCAAGATCTGTAAGTTCACGGATCTAGAAATTGATGAAATCCGATCACATTTTCCGGCCAATACTGTTTTCCGACCCTTCGATTCCTTAGCCCGCAGCGACTGCATATCGAAAAAACTAGGTTTGTTTTCCAGCCCAACCGTTCCTTCTAGGCTTCAAGTATCCCTTTCCTGATTTCACCCAAAGATTCTTCACCTTGGCGGGAATCGGTTACGTCCAAACCATGCCGATGTTATGGAGAGTCCTTCATATCATAGAGAGGATAATCGAAGAAGAGGGTGTCGAGTTCGGCTTGTCAGAGTTAGCGTACCTGTACAACCTGGTTACCCACGGCTCCAAACGCTTTGTTTTTAAATCAAAACCTCACCAAGTGATCCCTATCTCCAAGGTTACTCTGAATGGTACCCTCTAGAGGAATCAATTTTATTTTGTCAAAAGAGATTCCATTCCGGGTGGACCCGATCTTCCCAAAAGGTGGATCCAGAAGGGTAGTATCTAGGATCCTTAGGTTGTAGTTGAAAACTTTGCTTTACTGTCTGAGCTTCCTAGAGTCGAAGAGAGAGTCGAGAAATTCTTGTCACTGGATCCTACAATCAGAACCTTTCAAGCCAAATGTATCGAAGCTTTTCAGGAGTCAAACTTAGAGTCAAACATGTCAAGTAAGAATAACATATTTTAATATTGATAAAAATAATTGAAAACTTATATGCGAATTACTTTTTACAGGTGCTCAGAAGTCAGGAAAGTCCGCATCCAAGTTTTCTCTCGAAGACATTGACTGCATGTTCACCAAGAAGGAGACCCCGAAATTGACTCCAGTGCCTGAGCCTCGCCCAGTCACAACCCGACCCAAGTTAGGAGCAAAGAGGAAGAAGAGCTCTGATCCAGAGAACCCCTTTGAGACCAAGAAACAGCTTCTCGAGATGCTCTCGACCGTAAGGATCGTTTATCCTTTCAATCTTTATTGTTCAAGTATTCTTCTAAGCTTGTCCTGTGTTCTTATATAGGCTGTTAATTCTGCTCGAAACCATCATGAGAAGATTGTTGGGGAATATGAGGAGGCTCTTACTGCGTTGAGGTCCATGGCTGCTGCTAAAGTAAAGGCTTTCTCCAAAAGACCAATGAGAATAAACAGGCGGAGGATCATGCATCCACACTCGCGGTCCAGATGCAGGAGGAGATCAAGCAAGCTACCGACGAGGCAAAGATCTGGGCAGCTAATTCGGTTCTCCAAGCTAGGATCAAGCTGGTAGCTGAGGCTAATGACCCATCTTTTGACAAATCCTCATGGGACATCAAGCAGTGGAAGCAAGCCTTGTTTGACTTGGGTGGAGGTGAGGACGAAGAGGAAGGTGAGATGGGTGATGCGAGCGGAGCAGGTGTGAGTGGAGTGAAGGATGCAGGGGAGGTTGAAGAAGAAAAGAAAGCAACCGCGGAGGGTGAAGCAGCCGCGTAAACGGGCGATGAAGGGTATAGAAGACAAGGCCCGAGCCCGTTTTCTTTATTTTGTTTTATGATGTTTTTATGAACAATGGTTATGGTTTGTAATAGACAGTAGCAACTAAGGTAAAGGATCCATGATCCTTAAGACAATTTGTGGGGGTAGCAAAGGTGGATGGATCCTCTGTTTGTGGGGATGAAACCTTTGGTACCCATGTTCTTTATTTTCCTGCACTTATGAACAATTAGTACTACATCCTTAACCCGGGTGGATGGTCCATTTTTTGTATGGTGAAATCCGGGTTAAGGATTTTGGATAAATCCAAGTGACTTATGTTTAATAATATAAAACTTTTAACTATCTGTTTGTTATTGTGAAAGTTTGTTTGATATAGATTTAGCTTTATTGAAAATTTCAAAAATTATTCTTGAAAAGAAATGTTCAGGATAGAATATTATCAAAAAAAATTAAGATATAATATACTTAAAATTAATAGAAACAAAGTTTTAGGATAGAATATCCTTAGAGGGATAATTCAAAAATGTCAAATCTTTAAACAAAAATATTTAAAATCATTCTAGCTAAACCGATACAAAGTTACAAGTAGGAATTGTACCACAAGGTCTAAGTGGACCTTAGTTACCATAAGTGCAGAATCTTCTGTGATCCTTGCAGAAGTAATTTATGGATTTCGAATCCGTAAGACTTGATCTTCGTAATGAACTTAGAAAATCTGTTGCAAATAACTTATAATGTTAACTGGGATCAAACCCATTAAGCTGGGGACAAGCCTAAATAATCAACTGGGGAAAAGCCCATGCAACTGGGGACAAGCGCGTGAACTGGGGACAAGCCCAAAAACTGGGGACAAGCCCAAATACTGGGGACTAGGCCAAACTGGGGACTAGCCCAACGATACTGATGTCAACTGGGGACTCACCCAAACCGGGATTTAGCCCAAACGTGAGATAACATGAAAATGTTATAAACCGGTGATACGGTACGTCTAGCATAAATCGTAGGATCCTCCGTTTAGCCGAAGACAACGAAATTGTCAGCCACTAAGCGTGTACTGGTCCCGCTGCCCTGGACTATACGTTGGATCGCATGCGCTCCAGGAGAGAGTGTAGAAACTCTAATTTATAAGAAAGGTGAAAACCTTTAAACCTTAGGGGATATGACCATCGGGGGTCGTACCCAATCGTGGGCTAGGCCAAGGGAAATAGCTTAGTACCTTAAATATAAAGGGGAGGTGGCCAACCTCTTGATCGTTGAATATCTCATTAATATCCTAAATTGTTACTTAAAACTTGGAAAATACAAATGTTAGGAATATGTTATCCTTAAATAAGAAAAAATCAAAAATGAATAAGTGATTAGATATGATCCTTGACCCTTTAAGGATATTTGATCCACAGAGGATACTTGATCCTGATTAGAAAAAGTATTTCTTGAGGTGCATAGCATTCCATGCTCTTGGTAACATGTTGCCTTCCATAGTGAGCAAATGATATGCCCCATTTCCTGCCTCCAACTCGATCAGATAAGGACCTTCCCACTTGGGTGCTAGCTTCCCATATGCCGGATTGGTTGTATTCTGGAAGGCTTTTCTCAAGACTAGATCTCTTTCTTGAAATCTTCTGATCCTTATACTTTTGTTATATGCCCCAGCTACCCTTTGTTGGTATGCCGCCATTCTGATCTTGGCTAGTTTCTGAGTTCTTTAACAGTATCCAAGTCTTCAAGAAGGATTCCATCATTGGCTTCAGGATTACGGATGCTTGTTCTATCTGTAGGAACCACCATCTCCGTAGGGATTACTGCTTCTGACCCAAACACCAATGAGAAGGGTGTTTGGCCTGTTGCATTTTTGGGTGTTGTCCTATCGGCCTAAAGAACATAAGGTAGCTCTTCTGCCCACTTGCCTTTCTTGGATCCTAGTTTCTTCTTCAAATTGTTGATGGTTATCTTTTTACTTGATTCTGCTTGGCCATTAGCTTGAGGATGCACTGGGTTAGAGGTAATCATCTTGATGCCCCAACTGTCATAAAAGTTAGTGCTTCTTTTCCCGATAAACTGGGAACCATTGTCACAAATAATTATGAAGGAATGCCAAATCTAGTAATAATATTTCTTTTAAAAGAAAAGATTCTGCCTCTATCCACTTTGAAAAGTAGTCAGTCATTATAAGCATGAATACTTTTCCTCCTGGTGCCTTAGGTAGCTTACCCACAATATCCATACCCCATTTCATGAAAGACCATGATGAGGATATAGGATACATAGGTTCTGCTGGTTGATGAAGGATGTTTGCATGTCTTTGACAAGCATCACACTTCTTTGAATATTCCATGGCGTCTCTCTTCATTGTTAGCCAATAGTATCATGTTCTAAGAATCCTAGAAAATAGGGCTCTTCCTCCAGTGTGATTACCATAATCACCTTCGTGAAAATCTTTGAGCACCTCTTGGATTTCAGGATCTTCGATGCATCTCAAGTATGGACCTGCAAGAGATTTTCTGTATAGCATATCATCTAATAAAATATATTGTGATACCTTGAGTTTGAAAGATTTGGGATTCTCTGTGGCTGGAATCTCTCCGGTTTGAATGTATTTCTTAATTGAAAGGATCGAGGATCCTTGGCTAGCTGAGGATAATGGATCCCAAAGTACGTTCTGTTTGTCAGTTGTTATTTCTCCAACTTCTTGTGCTCTTATTGCTGGCGAGAGTATATGGATGATTGGGATCTTCGTATCTTCTGGATTTTTCAAGGATGAGGCTAAATTTGCTAAGGCATCTGCCCCAGCATATCTCTTGGTACCTGTATGATACTAAACAACTCGAAGGATTTTGCTAACTCCTTTACAATTCCTAAATATTTGATCATTTTTTTCACCTTTCACGGTATAAGAACCGTTAAAGTGGTTAGTTATAATTAAAGAATTCATATAAACCTGAAGATACCTGATCCTCATTTTTTTGGCTAAAAGTAAACCTGTGATGAGTGCTTCATACTCTGCCTCATTATTGATGGCTTGAAATGCACATACAATGGACTGAGGTATTATGTCCCCCTGTGGCGATTTCAGTAGTATGCCCAAATCCCGTTCCTCTTATGTTGAATGCTACATCTGTGAAGAGGATCCAAGGATCCTTGGTTTCTTCTAGTTGTTGGACTTCTAAATCAGCTTCCTTTTGCATGTCACTGCTGAAATCAGCCATAAAGTCTACTAATGCCTGCGATTTGATAGTTGTTATAGGCTCATACTGAATGTCATATGCACTCAGCTTCACAACCCACTTGGCCATTCTACCTGACAATTCTGGCTTTCTAAGACCTTTCTTAACATGATAGTTAGTTCTTAAAATAATAGTATGAGTCTCAAAATAATTTGTTAATTTAGTGGAAGCCATAATAAGTGCAATAATTAATTTTTTTGAATGAGAATACCTGGCTTCTGCATCTAATAGACTTTTACTTACAAAATAAATTGGATGTTGTTCACCTTCATGATCCTTCACAAGGACATCACTTACGGCATTTCCTGAAACAGCTAGGTAGAGATATAAGGATTCTCCATCCACAGGCTTCATTAGAGCTGGAGCTGAGGAAAAGTAATCATTTAATGCTTTAAGGGCGACTTCATGCTTCTATGTCCATTCAAACTTCTTGTTTTTCCTAAGGATGTAATAAAAGTCTTTGCACTTCTCCGAGGATCTGGAAATGAATCTGTTGAGAGCAGCTATTTTTTCGGTCAGTATTTGGACATCCTTAGCATTCACAGGGGATTTCAAGTTGATGATGGCTTCTATCTGCTCAGGGCTTGCTTCTATTCCTCTTTTGGTCACCATGTATCCTAGGAACTTCCCAGCCTTGACACCAAAGTGGCATTTTGAAGCTTCTTCAAGATCTCTGAGGTGATCCTCATCTCTCATTGACTTCACCACCATATCATCTATGTAGACATCCATGATTTTGCCTAGCTGATCCTTGAAAATCATGTTAACCAGTCTTTGATATGTTGCCCCTGCATTTCATAGTCCGAACGGCATAGCGATATAACAATATATGCCAGTAGGAGTCATGAATGTTGTATCCTCTTGATTAGATGGTTCCAACTGAATTTGTTGAAATCCATAGGAAGCATCCATAAAGGTGAGCATCTCATGTCCTGCCGTTGCATCCACCATGGAATCTATATGTGGTAACGGGAAAGGATTCTCGGGCATGCCTTGTTTAAATCAGTAAAATCGACACACACCCTCCACTTTCCATTCTTTTTAGAAACAACAACCACATTAGCTAACCATCGAGGATACTTAACCACTCTGATCATACCGGCCTTAAGAAGTTTTTCAACTTCTTCTTGTATGATCGTGTTCCTCTAAGGCGCGAATTTCCTTCGCTTATGATGGACGGGTTTAATAGATAAATCAAGGCCTAGCTTGTGAGTAATTACCTCCTTAGAAATACCTGTCATATCTGAATATTTGAAGTCAAATGTGGACTTTCTTCGCTTTAGGAAGGATAACATATCCTCCTCAATTTCACTAGGGATACCGGATCCTAGGAACACTTTCGCATCTGGATCCTCGGAGTCCAAGGATACTTCCTTTAAGTCCTTCTCACGAGCTTCCAGCACTTCCCTGGGATGTTGCTGTGGTTGCTATGCTATCGTTTGTTTAGCTGCTGGCTTCATTGATGGGGAGTAGTAGTTCTTGGCTTCGACTTGGTCACCATCTATCCTTACCACTCCCCAAGGAGTTGGTAGTTTGATGCATTGATGGTAAGTAGGGGCCACTGCCTTCATCCCATGTAGCCAAGGCCTGCCTAAAATAACATTGCAACAAGAAAGGTTATCTATAACACAAAATTTTTGGTAAGAGTTTAACCCTTCGATGTATATTGGGAGTTTGATATCCCCCAATGTCTTATTGGTTTCTCCACTGAAACCGACTAACACCGACATCCTCAGGATGATTTTTGAATCTGGGATGTTCATCTTTTGAAGGACATCATGTTGGATGATGTTGACCGAGCTTCCACCATCAACAAGGATCCTGCGTATATAATGGTTAGCAATAAACAAAGTAACAATCAAACCGTCATGATGAGGATCCTAGATGCTTGATTTATCTTCTTCATCAAAGAAGATCCTTTTTTCTGTTGTCAAGGTGGTGGATATAACCGGTCGTTCCCCGTTATCCAACTTGGTCTCTTTGGCCAGCCTCTTAGCTGCGGAGAAAGAAGTTCCACATATGTCTGAGCTACCAGAATCACTTGAGCATCTGGTGGGGGCGGAGTTGCTTTTTGGGGAGCCTCTTCAGGATTCTGGATCCTGGACTTCTTTCTTCCCAACAGTTCCTTAAAGTGGCCCTTGCTTAGGAGGTATCCGATTTCCCTCTTCAAACCAATGCAAATGTCCGTCATGTGGCCAAAATCTTCGTGGAAGGCGCACCATTTGGACTTATCTCTGAAGGTGGTTGACTTTTCGTTCTTTCGGGGCCACCTCGCTTTCTCACCTAGATCCCTCATGGCATAAATTAAACCATGACTATCTACTGAGAAGCAATATTCTGAGATGCTGGGGTAATCCTCATCATCATCATCTTCTTCAACAGCTCGAACGTTTTGATTGTTGAATTTGAAGTAGGGCTTCGAGTTGTTGTTCTTGAATGAGAATCCTTGCTTCTTGTCGGAAGATTCTTGCTTTGTTTGATTCCCCAGATGATCCCGGATCCTCTTGTCATCTTCCAACCGTATGAATCGGAGTGCCCTGTTTCTGACTTCATCTAAGTACCTGCAAGGAGTCATCACAAGATCATCATAAAAGGGGGAGCCCTTCTGAAGTCCCATTTTGAATGCTTCAACAACGGTAGCCATGTCAAGATTAGGGATTTCCAGAGCTTCCATGCCAAACCTCGTAACAAAATCCCTAAGGGATTCATCACTAGGTTGGATAACTTGGTATAAATCACTAGTTAACTTCTCAAATTTCTTACTACAGGAAAATTGACTGTTGAACAAGTTAACTAAGTACGAGAAAGAAGTAACAGAAAATGGAGGAAGACTTAGCAGCCATTTTAACGCGGATCCTGTCAGTGCGAATCTGAAGACCTTGCATAAACAAGCCTCCTTGAGCCTTTCAGGAATTGGATTGATCTCCATACGCTCCCTATATTGGGGGTTTGGAATCGCTTTGGGATTTCAGCATCACAGATAGGTGGAGCAAATCTGAATAACTTGTGGCTCCCTTCTGGTATCTCGGGAATTGGACAGATCACCCCGGGTACGCTGGATATCATATCCTTAAGTTTTTGTAGTTCCTTAGCCATAGCTTGGTTGATACCTGCATCCTGCATGCAACCACGGTTAGAATCTAAGGATATAGGATCATAAAAGTTACCTCTTTGCTGGGTGAAGGTTAGCATCCCTGATGAGTAGCTGAGGTAAGAAGCGCCCGCTACAGGGGTCAGTCCTCCAGAGGCAATGGTCTGCATGGGAATTATATCTCTCTCATGGACTTCGGAAGATAGCTGATGCTGAACTCCTAAGGATCCTTGATTAGGGATAAAGGATCCCAGTGGTTGAGAGTTGAAGGATCCTTGAGGATATGATCCGTAGGATCCTGGTTGGAAGAACAATAATCCTTGCTGAAAGGTAGAGAATCCTTGAGCTAACTGACCCATGGACCCCGGTTGAAGGATGGATGATCCTTGCTAAAAGGTTGAGGATCCTTGATCTAGTTGACCCATGGACCCCAGTTGAAGGATGGATAATCCTGGTTGAAAGATCGAGGATCCTTGAGTTTGTTGACCCTTGGATCCTTGCTGGAGGATAGATGATCCTTGCGTGAACTGAGCCAAGGATCCTGGAGTGGTGAAATCCAGCATCCTAGGCATCAAGGGGGTATGATCCTCTGTTAGCCTCTTAGTCTTCTTGAGATCCTCTATCTCCCGAAGGATCCTTTGGTTAGTCTTGGTTTGTTGCTCCATGTAAGCCTTAACCTGCGAAAATATAGAGGAAACATCGTTGTTAGTACTAACCACCGGAGCGGCAGCAGTGGTTTTCGAGCTCTGGAAGACTGGAAGTTGCGTCTTGTTTCCAGAAGCAGCAGCCTTTGTCATTCCCGTAAATGGATGAGGCATCTGTGGCAAAGTTCTTGAGGAGAGAGGAATCGAATATGGCATAGTTGATGAAGCAGAGGTTGATTGAGAGGCCATTGATAGTGATATGGGTATGAAAAGGTTGAAAATGATAGGGTATTTTCTGGGTTATAGCACCAATTGTGCCACGGATGGCGCCAAATTGTTTTGGATAAAAATCAGCTAAGGAAAATGTATCCAAATCTGTAAATGTGAGGTCTAGTGCTATGATATTAACAACGAATGTATGAACGAAATTGAGATGAACAAAGCGATTTGTTGCGAGGAAAAACCCTTTGATCTTGTTTGGATCAAAGGAAAAAAAACCCCGGGTGATGACAACTCGTCAATCACCAATTTATTAATCAAAAAAGGTTACAAGCGTTTTGGAGATTACGATCAACGTTACAATGAATGCTAGTGTGTAGAGAGAAGTATGAATTCTGCTATAGTGTTTGTGAGTACAAGTGAGTCTAATCGATCGTTATCTCGATGTTTATAAAGTAACTAAAATAACAACAATTTCTAACTATCCGCCACTCTTCCACAACTCCTCCAACGTTTATTGACCACGTGCTTGGGAGCTTCCAGTAGCGAACTTTAAGGTAGACCAACTCATAAAGTCGTTATACCTGGCTAACACATCACCATTCAAACACAATCATTAGTAAATAAATAGTACCGAGGATTCTTGATCCTTCATAACTTGAAACATGTCTCAAGGATAATCTATCCACAAGACAGTCAAGAATAATGGATCCTCAGCATAAAATTCATGCCCTAACAAATACCGCCACCAAAGTTCATTAAAAGAGGACCACGTAAAGACTTGGTATTTACATTAGCTTTAAGTAATATTCATTTTTGAATGACTATAAATATTAAGATAAGACTTATTTTCAGCATAATATGCTGACTGTCAAATTTGATACAAGAGTATAACCAGTCTTAGTGGGAGATAATATAAAGAAAGACTGGTAAGATAATATATAACGTAGAGTGCATCTATAAAAATTTTGATCTCGGGAGCGATCAATGAAAATCTGAAGTCCAAATGAGCAAATATATTTGCCAATAATAGCAAATGAATTACTCGATGCATTCACAAACATAGAAATAGTGGCAAAGTCACATATACGATTATCATATTTAACTGATCAAATAGAAATAATCATAGAAAGATTACCATACATAGAAAACATGGAAGCCAAATCGGTTCTAAGATAATACTCACCAAAAACTCATGAGTAGAATAATGCAATTGGTGTAACCCTAGAAATAGTAATATATATACATCCAGAAGATGTTATTGTTAAGACCTCAGTAGAGTTTAATGTCTCAGAAGAGACAAATTCAATTCTAAAATATAAAGACGAGAACCCGGAAGAGGTAACGGTCTCATAAGAGGCTAATATGATTTCAGAAGGAACACTTGTATTAAATGAAAATGAGATCTTTACAAATTATGTATAAAATAGTACAACATGGAACAAAAACAAAACACATGTTGATAAATATTTGCATATGCTATGGATACAGGTTAATCTACGAATAGATTGCTTCCATAAAAGTGTGTAAAAGTACATACACGTATATAACTAGCCAAAATGGCTAGATGCCATAAAGGCTTAATTCGCTCGACAAGCAAAAAATTTTCTGACATGTAGTCCGAATACTCATAGACGTGAAACCAGTTGGTTATAAATGGGCGTGTTTAATATAAAAAGAAACGAAAAGAATATTATGCGAATAAGGCACAAATTTTAAAGCAAGGGCTTTTCTCAAATAGTACTAGTTAAATATGAGGAAACTTTTATTCGATCCCCTATAGTGGATACGATAACCCATTGATATTTAATCTTCCTCGCGTTCTCAAAAAGACTTCAGATAAATCTTATGAATGCCGTCATCATGAAATGGTATGGGACACTTGAAATGACATTCACATATAATTTCCTAAAGGGTTAAAATGCCTCAAGCATTAAAAACAATACCTTGAGATGTTTTTATATAAATTTCAAGAAAGACTATTATATATTGTTAAATAGAGGTATAAGTTTGATAACAATAAGACATGTGTATTTATCAAAATTTTGTTCTTAATAGTCCATATAATCGTAGTTTATATTTTTGATATAAAGATCATCAAGAAAAATTATCAAACTACTAAAGAGTATAGTCTTGACATAAATAAAATTTGGACACATCCAAATTATTCCTCGAACGGAATTTCGAGAATATATGTATTTATCAAAATTTTCACTATTCATGTTCACTATAATCAAAATTCTAGAAATTTTGAAAGACATTAACATAATGGAGTTCGAGTATATGTTTTGACTGAATATTTTTCTATCAATCAAACTATCCATATAATGTTAGCATATTTTAGTATGTGCAAATTTTATTCTCTAAGCACACTTATGATATATACAATCGCCAAACATACAAAATGATCCCAATTAATTGTTCCATTAACAAGGGCGAAGAAGTAATTGGTCCAGAAGTACCATACCTAAAAGAAAGCAATCTACTAGTATATCTAAAATGATGTTGCATTAATATACGTGCAAGAGAAATACACACATGCACTGGAACGTAATAAAAACATATATTCTGATATATTTGTGTGACACAATAAAATAATAATTATAACTCTCTCTTAGTTGGCTATTCTTACAATGGGTATATAATGGATCGACTTCAAAGATGATCATAATTCTTTTACGTGTTTCACATACAAGGACACAATATTTTCTACCGACAAAACAAACCACAAACTTATCAATTCATGGCGAACGTTCAAGAATATTTAATATCAATCAAGAATGTTTGCATCCAAGTTCAAAGATCCATCAGATTCAAGAAGCATGCAACTCATACAGGTAGAAGAAGCACCAGATGACTTTATGAAGACAATGCAACTTACATAGTTTGAATAAGAGAAAACCACATCAAAGATCAAGTCAACCACTTATAATAGAAGGTTAAGTTATACATATTCAAAGACGTGTATTGGTTTGAGGGGAGCATTATACGTGATGCACTATTTTTCCATTGACTAAGCTTTGTCCCACTAGTTTTTCTAGAAAGGATTTTAATGAGACAACATAATTGATCGGCTAGTATAAGTTTACTTTATCGGTCCTGAAGTACTGATTTAACGTCATCCTGAAGTATGATGTTAATGTGTATAATGAATAGTAATGTGTCTGAGGGGGAGTATTATGAATGATCATAATGAACATACATAATGTGTCATCATTTTCCTACATATGATTTAATATACATTACAACTAGTACGAGTAGTATATATATACACATTTGTATTGTATTGTATTGCTGAAGTTATATCAATGAATATGAGTTTCTCGCTATTTCTCTCTAGTTTATAACATAATAATAATAATAATAATAACAATAATAATAATGATTCCACCAAATAATAATAAAAAAGGACATATTGCTGGAAAAAAAAACAAAGGGTGCAAGCTCAATAAATCGAACCTGATTTCCTCTATCCTCGCCCTATAAAAATTGCAAACCACCAGCTACGCTACAAGGCTTTTCTCAATCAATGTGTTTGTTTATAACTTTATTATGTACATCTCTAAATTGATTTTTTTTTATTTTAGGCCCCTAAATTTTTGGGCCGTATGTGGTGACACGGCCTGAACATGCTTTGGGCTAGCCGTGGTTCCACCTTTTTAATAATACGGAAATTTAAAGAAACAAAAATTCATGAAACCTATATCGATAAATGGTGTGAAGTTGTTCATGATTGTCTCGTAGAAGATTACCTCACCGAACGTGTAACAACTCGGGTTTCCATATAATATATTAAATACAAATACCTGACCCGTTTTCGTTTTCGGGTAATCTTTATCAATAACCTTAGTTTTAACCCACATTGTATCCACACCCAAAGTTGAAGGACTTAATTACAAATCAAGTAATTTATTATACTATAACCCATAAACCAATTTGTGACCCAAACCCGTATTTGACCCGTAACCCACAAACCGATTATTCTTTGAGCCTAAATCTTTGTCTTATTTTGGGAATTGATCATGGCAAATCATCTTTGTTGCCTAATAGACTCACACCGTCATACTAATTGTATAAATTCGATCAAAACTGATTTCGCATGCATAATATACAAACCATCATACTGGATGTTGGTGCATGATGTCAGTAGTTCAGTGTCGAGTGTCTGTAATCGTGTTAGTTAGATTTGAGTTTTGTATGTAAGCGAAGTTACTAACAAGTTCGCTTATATGGGCGAACTTGTTAGACAAGCGAAGTTAGGGACAACTTCGCCTGAACATGCCAGGCGAAGTTGTCGTGTCTATATAAGCTGTTTGTTACGGCTTATTAATTAGACTAAGAGTTTATTAGTGTATTCGAGTCAGAGAGTTTGTAATCAGTGATCATAGTATCACGTGTTTACGGTTGGAATACAACGTGTGTTTGGTTATCGTATCGTGTGTTAGCTCGTATTGTTTTCTATACTCGTAACGTCTTACGTAAGGATTCCGCACCTACGTAGAACGCGATATCTCGTGTAGATCCGGCTGGGAACCTACAATTGGTATCAGAGCTTTTGCTCGATTGTGTGGTTCGGGATTATCACGCGGGTGTAGAAATCGTTCCGTTCGACTATTCGCGGGACGAGTTTTCTGAGTTTTTGTGCTATACTCTCCTCCTACAATCATAAACAACCCATAACACCTTCACAAACCTCGAAAAACCCAGAAATCTAATCTGCAGAAAGTTCGTGTTCATCAGGCGAAGTTGCCGTCACTGTTAGTAGGGTTTCGGCGAAGATATAAGGTTAAGCGAAGTTATCCACAACTTCGCCTACCTCTTCAAGTTCGCTTACCTCAAGCGAAGTTACCCACAACTTCGCCTACCTCCCAAGTTCGCTCAACTTAAGCGAAGTTATTCTCAAGTTCGCCAATCCGGCGAATTTAAGTAAGTGAGCGAAGTTACAAATTCACGCGAAGTTAAGTTGTAAGCGAAGTTATCCACAACTTCGCCTACAGTGCTGTTTGAAAATAAAATTTTTTATTTTCGGATTTCTTTGAGTTTAGAAAAAGATGTCTTCGATAAACATTACCGAACTGGTAAATATGGAAGTAGAAGCGGGTTCGGCTACAAAGGCACCTAAGATGCTTAAGAAAACTGATTATGTAGCGTGGAAAGATCGTTTTGAACAATATGTCAAGTATCAAGATGCCAAAGTGTGGGTGTGCATACAAGATGGTTACATTCCACCTACTGCTGAGTATGAGGGTCGTGATCAGATCAAGAAATACAAAGAGATGGAAGAAGAGAAGAAAATGTATGAGGCAGAAAGCAAAGCTCATGCAGCAATTACAATGGCTCTTCCACAAGAGATACTTCACACCTTCCGAAAGTATAAAACTGCTATAGAGCTTTGGGAAGCACTTGAGAACCGGTTTGAGGGCAATGTGGGAATTCGTGCCTCGAAAATTAAACTTCTAAAAACCCAATTCTCGGTCTTCAAGTATCTGAAGAATGAATCACTTGATGACATCATCACTAGATATTATCATCTGATGACTGAACTCAGCAACTATTCAATTGCTTACAAAGAAGATGAGATAGTTGAAAAGCTTCTTGATGCTCTCCCACCGAAATGGGAGATGTATACTGTGTTGATGAGAGAAGACAAGGACTTTGCTGACTATGACCTGGAGACAGCAGTTAACAAGCTAAGAACGTTTGAACTGAACATGGTACGAAAGGAGACATCTACCGATCAGGTTCAAGATCCGGGTATGTATGGTGCAAAGGTTAACTCTGGATCAAGTTCGAAAACTGAATCATCTGCTTATTACTCTAAGGGAGAGTCAGGCGCTAGCTCAACACACGAAGGACATGTATCTCTCAACATGAACGGTGATGTGTGCTTTGTAGCTGGAGGATCAAATGCTTCTCAACCTCAAGCGACCAAGAGTAGTTTTTCCCCAAGTGTGTCAAACAACCACTACTCGAAGATGCCCATGAGTGTTAAATCTGCTGAACAGCAGTTTGCTCTCTATGCATCTTTTATTGCTTCGTATGAGAACTACATTCAGGGTAAGATTGTTGATCCTGCAATTTTGGATGAAGATTATGATCAGATCGATGCTGATGATCTGGAGGAGATGGATCTGCAGTGGCAGATGGCTATGATTGTCAGAAGAGTTAAGAGGTTCATGAAGAAGACTGGCAGGAAGTTTGTCTGAGAGAGGCCAGGGTTTGATAAGTCGAAGGTACGTTGTTATAACTGTCAGCAGAATGGCCACTTTGCAAAAGAATGCAAAAATGAACGTGTAGAACGCAGTCAAAACAGATCTACACAGCAGAGTGGTAGTGGTAATGACTATAGAGCCATGATTTCCAGACAGAACGAGGAGTACAACTGGAATCTGCATGTTAAAGAAGTATTTGAACAGGCCAATTTGGCAAAAATCGAAACTGCAAATAGTGAGAAGGGATCTGGCGAAAATGAAGCTTATATGGCAGATGTGGCAGACCAGCTCTCTGAGGTAAGTACCGAACTCCCTTGTACTAAGTGTGAACATCTGTCTGAACAACTGACAACTATAACTGATCAGTTTGTTAGTTTGGATGCGCAATTTAAAACTTTAAAAGAAGATCATCATTTCACTAAAGCTAGAGAAAATAGTTACAAAGTAAAAAATTAAAGCTAGTGAGAAGGATATTAAAAGTCTTAAAGCAAAGCTTGCTGAAAAAATTCAAGTGATTGATCTTAGGTATGAAGTTGTAGAAGAAAAAACCAAACTAATAGCTGAAAGGGAAAAACATATAGCTGATCACCAGGTAAAAGTGGTGGAACTTAACCGGAAACTTGAGCAATTCAGAAATTCCTCCGCTATACTTGATCACCTCGTTAGTGATCAAGGTTCCCCAAAAAGGGGAGGAATTGGTTATCATGAAGTTCCCCCACCTTTCAATCATAATTACACTTATGACCCTAGTAATCAGAAATCTGTTGATGTTGACTATGGTCAGACAGTTCCAGTTCAAGTTACTACTAAAGAACCAGAAGTTAGTAAGCCTGTTGCAAGTGTTAAGATTTCTGCTCCGAGTCATGTCTCATCTAACTCAGACAAGTCCTCTGAGTCGTGTGAGACAAAACAAGAGGAAGTGTTACCGAAAAGTGGAGAGAAAAATAAAACACCTGAAAAGAAGTCTCCACTAAACCGGTATGTCCCACCATATGTGAGACAAACGGGCAGTAATACAGCCTCAACATCTAAGACAACTATAGATAAGAAAGTTGAACACAGGAGTTGTTTTAGATGTAATCAAATAGGACACCTTGTTGCTGATTGCCCTCTGAAGCAGAAATTTAGAGGTGTGAGGACTTCAAAATCTGATAAAAGAACTAACGCTAATCAATAAAATGGTAAAAACGAAAACCCATCAAATTTCAGAAAATGGACTAATCCAGGTTTTCAAAAAAATAGATCTCAGTTTTACACTGCTAACAACCAAACCTTAAGTAATAATTCTCTTAATTCACGAAGGTTTGGATGGCCTCATAGTCAATCCACAAGAAGGTATCCTGTTAGGACTCACAGAAATTATTATGATACTAACTTTGGACAGCCAAGGTACGGAATGTATCGACCCAAGACCAATCGGTCTTGGGTCCCCAGATTTTAATCATCTGCTTTAATCGTGCAGGAACAGTTGAACAGGGCTGCCAACAATCAATGGGTTGTGGATTGCGGCTGTTCCCGGCACATGACGGGTAACAAGAAATTGTTACACGGCTTGAAACCTGTTCAAGGAGGAAGAGTGAGTTTCGCAGGAGAGAGCGGTGGAAGAATTACAGGAATAGGGACGGTGTCGAATGGAAAGATGACTTTGGAGAAAGTAAATTTTGTTGAAGAACTGAAGCACAATCTGCTGAGTGTTTCGCAGATTTGTGACAAAGACTACACCATACATTTTACAAAGAATGAAGCGATTGTGTTGTATCCTGGTTTTAAGATACCAGAGGATTGGATTGTTATGAAGGCTCCAAGAGTGAAGAATACGTATATCATGGATATGAGATCTACTGAGATGGCCACAGAAGAATCGTGTCTTCTGTCAAAAGCAACTGAATCGGAGTCCGAGTTGTGGCATAGGAGAATGGGGCACATTCATCTTCGGAAAATGAACTACCTTGTCAAAAATGGGCTTGTGCTGGGTGTTCCCTTGAAGAATTTCAACTTTGAAGACAAATGTTTATCATGCAAAAAGGGAAAGCAACACAAGAAATCCCATCACACCAAGAAGGTCAATTCAATTGTCAGTACCCTAGAATTACTTCACATGGATCTCTTCGGTCCCGTGAATGTAAGAAGTCTAGGAGGAACATCGTATTGCTTGGTGATCACTGATGATTTCTCTCGATATTCCTGGGTATATTTCCTGAAGTCAAAGGATGAAACAGTGCAGATGGTAAAGAATTTGATTACCAAGGTTGAGAATATCATGGGGAAACGGGTTAAATTCATCAGGAGTGACAATGGAACTGAGTTCAAGAACTATGAGATGGAGATCTTCTGCTTACAGAAGGGGATAGAACACCAATACAGCGCACCGTATACACCGCAACAAAATGGAGTGGCTGAGAGGAAGAACAAAACCTTAATTGAAGGAGCCAGAACCATGCTGGCTGATTCGAAACTTCCCGTGGTGTTCTGGGCTGAAGCTGTTGCTACAGCCTGTTATATCCTTAATAGAGTGCTAACTGTTAAAAGATTAAATAAAACCTGTTATGAACTTATGCATGGGAGAAAGCCAAACTTGAGTGGTCTTGAACCATTCGGGTCCCCATGTTCGATATTAAAGACCGATTCTAAATTTGGTGAAGTAGCCGACGAAGGAATCTTAGTCGGATACGTTGTTGGGACTCCCAACAGACGGGTCTTTAATACATCGAACAGCAAGGTTGAGGTGGTGTGTAACACTGATATCACAAGTTACAAATCACCAAAACCAAGCTCGGGACCCGCTGGGGTTTTCGACTATGATAGACTTTTTAAATCTTTTAACATACCTTATCTCGATTTTGCAGAAGTTGAGGAAAGAATTGCTACGAAGATGATATGCGATGAGGAAGACACTTTGGTGCAACGACCACAGTATGATGAATGTCAGCCTTCCTCATCAAATGCATTCAATACCCCTGCTGTCTCTACTGAAAAGGAATTCATCAATCCGTTTCACTCTCAACATCAATCACCCATTGATGAGCTATCTTCGAACTTGGAAGATAATCTGAATGTCAGTTCGGTTCCGACTACGAGAATTCACAAAGATCATCCTTTGGAGAACGTGATAGGTGATCTGTCCTCCGGTGTACAAACAAGAAAAGGCTTGAATGAGCACACCTGTGTTTACACAAGCATTAAAGAATCAGGCATAATCAACGAGTGCTTGTACACCTGCTTTATCAGCCAGATTGAACCAAAGAACTATCAAATGGCTCTTAAGGACAACTCGTGGGTCGAAGCCATGCAAGAAGAGTTAGCTCAGTTTAAGAAAATGGAAGTATGGAACTTGGTTGCAAAACCAAGAAATGTGCATGCGATTGGCACGAAATGGGTCTTCAAATGTAAGAGAGATGAGAAAGGGATTGTTATCAGGAACAAGGCGAGGCTGGTTGTTAAAGGCTTTAATCAACTAGAGGGGATTGATTACAATGAGGTGTTTGCTCCTGTGGCAAGATTGGAAGCCATTCGGCTGTTTTTGGCATTTGCTGCTCATAAGGAGATGAAGGTCTTTCAGTTGGATGTGAAGAGCGCGTTCCTAAACGGTAAAGTCGATGAGGTTGTGTATGTTGAGCAACCTCCGGGTTTTCCTGACCCTGACTTTCCCGATCATGTGTACAAGCTAAGTAAAGCGCTTTATGGACTACATTAGGCACCTCGTGCCTGGTATTCAACCTTATCAGATTACTTGCTTGAGAATGAGTTTGAAGGAGGTAAAATTGATAGCACATTGTTCTTCAAGAGAAAGGGTAGTGACTTTCTGCTGGTGCAAGTCTACGTGGACGACATTATCTTTGCTGCATCAAAGGTCGCCATGTGTCAGGAGTTTGAGGCTGTCATGAAGAAGAGATTTGAAATGAGTGCTATGGGTGAACTAACTTTCTTTTTAGGATTGCAGGTTGATCAGAAGAAAGACGGGATGTTCATTCATCAGACGAAGTATGTCCATGATGTTCTCAAACGCTTCAAGATGGAGGACAGCACTCCATATGATACTCCAGTCTGCGTCAATCACAAATTGGGTGCTGATTCAGACAACGATGCAGACGTGGACCCAACCCAATATCGGGCTATATTAGGTTCTTTAATGTACTTAACTGCTTCTAGGCCTGATATAATGTTTGTTGTTTGTCTTTGTGCACGCTTTCAGGCAAACCCAAAAGAATCTCATTTGAAGGGTGCGAAGAGGATACTGCGATATCTCAAAGGCAAGCCGAAGCTGGGGTTGTGGTACTCGAGAGGAGGAGACTTGGAGCTAGTCGCTTACACAGATTCTGATTATGGAGGGGGCAATCAGAGTCGGAAGTCTACAACTGGTGGTTGTCAGTTTCTTGGTGGCAGACTAGTGTCGTGGCAATGCAAGAAGCAGACCTCAGTTGCAATTTCAACCTGTGAAGCAGAATACATGGCAGCATCCAACTGCTGCTCCCAGGTTCTTTGGATTCAACAACAGTTGCGCGATTATGGTCTGAATTTCTCACTTACTCCTATTTGCATTGATAACACTGCTGCTATCTCAGTAACTAACAATCCCGTAAAGCACAGTAAAACTAAACATATTGACATACGTCATCATTTTATACGGGATTGTGCTGAGAAGAAACTGATTGAGCTCGAAAAGGTTGACACGTTAGATAATTTCGCTGACTTGTTCACGAAAGCGTTTGACAAAACTAGATTTCAAAACCTTGTTGAGCTGAATGGGATGATCAATCCCGAGTAACCATGTCATATGTTTGTGTTATAAAAAAAAAAACGTCACTATCGCTTAGAATTATGTCGGTTGCCTCAGTTTGAAGGATATGTCTTCGGATATGTTTGGTCCTCATTTCTACTTGTAGAATATGAGGATAGCCATTAACCAGATGACTGAAAGTGACGGGGGCGGTTTATGATGTGTTTTCATTCTTTCGCTGAAAATTAGTCGATCATACTTAGTTAGAAGGACACATACTAGTATGTGGTCGGTCCAGCTGATCCATTGGATCTTCGGGATAGCCGTTCACCTGAAGACTTTGATTTGGTCGGGGCGATTGATGTTAAAATTTTTTTCTGGGAGATGAATTTATTTTTCAAGTCTACTACTTCGTAAGAAGTTACTTTACTATGATTAACAGAAAATTGATCCAACCTTGGAAAATGATAGATATACTGATTCTGTGTGCTTAACTAGTAAAGTTTTAGGCCTAACAGACTTTAGAACAGTCATTGTATGTCATGGTAGCTTTTTATGGTGCGTAAAAGTAGAAGTGATACTAACTAAATCTACTCGATTTTATGTGGAAACTCCATAAGAGTTGTGCATGTCTTCATACATATCTTTCCGAATGATAGGCAGAAAAGCGATTACCCAGTCATACACGAGCCCGAGAGTGGTCTGATTCCCGTGAAGATAGCGTGTCAAGACGCTGCAGTGATCCAGATTCGGGACTTGCAGTTGTTTTCTACTTGAAGGTGTGTATATACATGTTAAATAAAAAAATTAAAAAAAAAAATGTATTCTAGAGTTCATAATGTTAGTGATTATCAATCAAGACGCAAGAAGGTGAACGGGAAGCGGAGTCTAAGATCGAAGAGTAATTGTTACTTAATCAGACACTACGGGTCGAGGTCAATTCGGGGTGACTTGGGGAAAGCCAAATACGCCTTGAGAATAGATAGGAGGCATCATAATCTCTGAGTTGTTGCCCACTTAAGTTTTGAGCTTAATTGAACCTAACTCGTATCACAGAAACGATGAAAACCATTTTAAGTAGATTACCTGCTTACAACCTGTTTCTTTATGTCATAATACAGCTGAACACGGCTCTGTGTGACAGTCACGTAATTAGTATGATTCCTGTTCGGATCTTTTCTAAAACATGGTAGTCCCTGTCGAGACTGAAATTTGATCCCGTGTACTTTAATTTTTCAAATTTTTGTTACTTTTGTAATTGTTTGATTTTATACCTGGTTACTTGGTCTTGATCGTATCATTTAACGCTTTAAAGGATGTTTTTGAAACTTTATTTAAAATTGATAAAAGTATAGGGGTTGGTTTTGTAAATACAGGCGAACTTGTTCATAACTTCGCCTAGAATAGGCGAAGTTATCGATAACTTCGCCTGTACTAACTTTAACCCTATATAAAGAAGTTTATAGGTCAAACAGTTCCATTATTTCAACCTTCAGCGAACTTATACTCCGAAACTTTAGCGAACTTATCGATCTCAATCATCTGTTTTTCTTACCTCGATTCAAATCAAATTCAAGGTGTGTAGGGTTTGTTTATCATATTATCAATGTCTTTTGAGGTTAATCATCGGTCGTTTCGACTCGATTCTCGACCTCGTCTTTCGAAACCTTTATCACCCGATTTCAAACTTGTTTTTACGTGATAGTAAACTACTTGAACGTCTAAAACTTCATAAAATCATGTATTTCGGAGTCCTCGATCTCCGAAATCATCATCTACACGTCGTTCGTAAATCCTAACTGTTGCCGATTCGAATTCGGCGAAGTTACAGTTTAGGCGAAGTTATCCGTAACTTCGCCTGAGGTTTAACTTCGCCTGATTATTGATTTTGAAACAGTTTATGAGGCGATTTTGTGATTAGGCGAAGTTATCAGTAACTTCGCCTGGACCATTTTACTTAACTATTATCAGACGAAGTTCAAGTTGAAGCGAAGTTGTTTCCCAACTTCGCCTCACCTTTAACTTCGCCTATACTGAATTGATCACAACTTCGCTCATGGTAACAGGCGAACTTGTGATTCGCTTTGACGTTTATCTAACTTAACCTGTTTGTTGCAGCTATGGCTGCTGTTGCTGGAGCAGGTGGTGCAGGCGGTGATGACGGAGGTGATCACCAGAGACAGTTCTTCCCGGGTCACAACATGTACATAACATTAGACCCGGAGGCGAGCGGAGTTGATGATTTCCGCGAAATCATCACATTTCTTTTACGCTCGAGGATATTCCACGCGATTACAACAACTCTGCCAATATCCTTGCCCAATGTTGAGGATTTTTGGCAGACCGTGGAATACGACTGTAGAGTCGAGCCCCCGGTGATGCGCGCAACAGTCAACAATCAGATTGTTCAGTTCTCTTCTGAACAAATCCGGGTGGCTTTACGATTTGGGAATGAGACAAGGGATGACCCAACAGAGTTTGTAGCTCCTTTCCGTGATGGAGCGTTTTTGAGGATGGGATACTCTGGTCCCTTGGGGGATACGCAGAGGAGGAAAGGATTTTTACTTGATCAGTGGCGCTTTCTCATGCATGTCATGATTGTATGCATGTCAGGGAGAAAGGCGGGCACTGATGGCATGGGCGCGACCATGCAGTCAGCGATGACTGCTCTGACTTACAACAAGCGATTCAGCTTTAGTCAGATGGTCTTTTATGAGATTGATCGTCAAAGAAGAGCGATGGCGCGTGAGCGATTCATCATGTATCCAAGATTCCTACAAATGATCTTGAATCATGTTGCTCCAACGCTTCCTCAGCGCCGTCCGATTCGATATGTAGAGAGTGTGAACAAACGGATCTTCGCCCAATGTAGATCCTCTAGTGCGAGGAGCAAACCTGAGCTCCGTCCTCGACATACTCCACTCTTTGGGTACTAGATCAACCCGGGGTATGTGCCTGCTCAAGGGGACGAGTTTAGGGACCCGGCACCATAACAGGCAGGAGCACCTCAAGTTATACCTGCTGCACCTGTTGTGTCACCGGAGGAGAACGTGGACCTTGATGCAGAATTTGGTGGTCAAGGCTTCTTTGATATGGATCGGGTGGATCCAGAGGAGATCGTACAGGTCCAGGTTGAACGTGCTTCGACTGTGAATGTTTCTAGGACAGCTGCTACGGTGGCTGGTTCTGATTCTGATGATGAAGTGGCAGAGGCAAGAAGGATTATGGTAACTCGAGAAAGACTACATGGGAAGAGAAAGAGAACTGTTGATGACAGTGAGTCAGATTATGAGGAAGAGGTACAACAGTTGATCCGGAGGTCAAGAAGGGAACGGATAGGTGCAGGATCAGGAGCCGGTGAGAGCTCGAGGGTGGTACGTTTCACTCCACCAGCACTATCCGGTATGACAATGGTTCCCTCATCACTACAGGTTACAAGGCCAAGCGCTACGGGTGTTCCCGTGGTGGCTACCTCGTCTACTTTTGGCCTCCCACCCACTACCTTCCAACTTTCGACTCCTGAGATCGTTTCATTGCCGCCTCCGACCGTTACTCCATCGGAGGTCGTGGCACAATTTATAGAGTCGGCTGTTGTGGCCACTGCAGGGCTATCGGTGACGATACCACCTGCGGTTACTTCTATTTCTACTTCTGAGGTCCCGGTGACATCGGAAATCCCTCCTCAGTACACTCAAGATATATCACATATGAGGTTTGATTTCGATGCAAACCTATCAGACTCTGAACGAATAGCAGCACTGGAACGGGTCGTAGCAGAGCAGTCAAGGATTAATCTTATCCAGACCCAGGCTATTCAGCGCCTAGTTACAGAGAATCGGATGCAGTCGTCCCTGCTGGTACAACATGGAAAAATCATAGATGCTTTCAAGGAGTTCTTGGCATCTCAGGGGGAGACGAGCTGTAAAGGCGACGAGTTGAGGACCAAGAGACGAAATGATAGAGACGATGATCCCAATGCATCGAAAGATGCAGGTGGTGAGTTGCCAAGAACTGATCAAGCTCTTGGAACTTCCACAACTCAGGGGGAGTCGACAACTGCAGTTGGTGGTGATGATGTGGTGGTGGTGGATGTAGAAGAGATGAATGATGTTTTGGTTGGTGATGATGATGTACTACCGAGTGATGTGATAGAGAAGATTGGTGAAGAGATTGTGATTGATACAGAGATAGAAGAGGGAGAGATAGTTGAGGAAAATATTGAGCATGACATTCCAGATGTTGAGAAAGCAGATATGAGTAAAGAGATGGCAAGTGATGAGTCTGAATGGGAAGAGCAGCCTAGATGGAAGAAAGGCTATGCTCAGTGGTTCGTTAAAACGAAGAAACCGGCGGTTCCTACAATGTTTAAGAAGAGTTACAACATTAAAGGCTATGCTGAAGCGAAGAAAGGAATTATTTGCTGGATATATGATGAGCAGTTGAGGCTCTTCGTGATTAAAAGGTATGACGGTGTTCAGTACTTTAGAAGGATGTTAAGATCGTTGAATACACTGCCAGAATGTGAAGTGAAAGACTTAGCCAGATTGGGATTGATAAACAGAAGTGACGATAATATGGCTAGAGTCATTGGGAAAATTGTGTGGAAAGAGAGTATAAAAGAGAAGAAATTTGAGCTGTTGAAACCACAAAAGGGAAAACTTGTTGAAGACAAGAATAGAGGTTTGAGAGCTGATGGAAAGCCTTGGATGATTATGAAGAATAAACCGATCCGGTGTTTGAAAGAAGTACCGATGAAGCTAATGCCCAAGGATGTACTTAAAGACCTGAAGTGGTGGTTTGTAGATTGTGAGACAGCTGAGACAGTGATGGAAGACGAAGATGAACAAGAGGTTCTTAGAGTGTACGATCCGATGCACTTGGTAAACTTATCGCAAGCTGATTTGCAGGTGTTGAATGACAAGAAGATATTTTATATTCCTGCTTGGAAAAACGAAGTGAGGAAATATCAAAGAGTTGTCTCGGTTTGTGTTCGAGAAGGAGTGCATGCTTGAAGATAGAAGATTGAAGATTACAAGACACGTGTTTGAAGCTAAAGAGATGAAGCTACTGCCAAGAGGGAGTCAGTTGGTGCATGATGTCAGTAGTTCAGTGTCGAGTGTCTGTAATCGTGTTAGTTAGATTTGAGTTTTGTATGTAAGCGAAGTTACTAACAAGTTCGCTTATATGGGCGAACTTGTTAGACAAGCGAAGTTAGGGACAACTTCGCCTGAACATGCCAGGCGAAGTTGTCGTGTCTATATAAGCTGTTTGTTACGGCTTATTCATTAGATTAAGAGTTTATTAGTGTATTCGAGTCAGAGAGTTTGTAATCAGTGATCATAGTATCACGTGTTTACGGTTGGAATACAACGTGTGTTTGGTTATCGTATCGTGTGTTAGCTCGTATTGTTTTCTATACTCGTAACGTCTTACGTAGGGATTCCGCACCTATGTAGAACGCGAATCTCGTGTAGATCCGGCTGGGAACCTACACTGGACTTCGTCAATATACCATCTAGAGTCAATGTTAATTCAATTAAACACATTTGGACCTTCATGACGACCTCGAAATCAACAACCCTAAGTTGAATTGAGTTATAATTCAATTAAACACGATTGGCCATCAGTTTCTTTGTCGTTCACCATCAATACGTAACAGGAAAGGGTAATTGATATATGTTTTTAGTTCGTCTTAATATGTATTACATTAACCCTAAGGTTAACTGAACGAACATATAGTGAATTATCGAATTTTAGATTTTTAGGGCTATGAAACCAGTTTGGTGATTTCTGCTGTTGTATAATATTTATCGTTTATGCTGCTTAACCAACTAACACACCGCCTGGTGTGTGTGTGTGTGTTTTCTAAATGTTCAAGCCGACTGGGGCGCGGGTTCGAGCATCACGCCAGCCCGACATTTTCTTTTATTTTTTGTTAATTTTTTATGTTACATAAATATATAATAATTAATATTAAATATAAAATAAATGTTATTTTTATCAAACCGACATCAGTAAGCTAGCGTTTCTTGTCAACTAATCTCATTACAAGTTTTTGTATATTTATATACGTATATATATATATGTATGTATATATATGTATGAATTATAAGTATATCTTAATACTAATAAACCTTATTTTATTGAAACACGACACTTTTAATTCACGTTCCCTCGTCGTTGAACGTCTTTACAAGCTCGTCATGTGGTATATATATATATATATATTCTATATATACGTATTATTTTTAAACGAAAATATAACAAATGTATAAAACGTATTAACTATATTTATATCATTAGATTTTCATTAAAGATTCCAAAATATATATTATATGATAATTATATATTTAAACGTTTGTATTAAATTTTTTAATATATTACAAGTTATATTTATTTATATAATTGCAATATATTTATCTGAACATTTATTTATTTAAATATTTATATAATTGTATTATATTTATATATCGTATTTTATTTATAAATTGTATATTAATGGTATTTTGTAAATAATAAAAGTAATGCTTCATATAATTAGATGATAGACGATAATAATGTTTTTACAATAATAATAAACGTTAGAAATCAATCGTTTAACCAATTAACATTCTAATCACAAAACATAATTCAATTCACATCGAAATCTTAAATCCATTATACGTGTTATCCTATTTATTATTAGCCCATAATATTATATTATTAAACTACGAATCCTTTTCGGTGAATCCCGAAGGGGTTTAACAGCTCACATTCTCACGTTCTTACTTGTGTATTGTTCTTCTAATCAGGTGAGTAACCACTCCCCTATTTTACTTATTTTCAAATGTTTTAGGGACTTATGCGTACCAATTAACAAATTTCAAATTTTATTATATTTAAATGCAAACTGTTAGTATTTGTGTTGTGTATGAATTTAATGACTACTTTCTACTTCTTATTTGCTTTTATGTTTATTTATCGCATTCGGAGATGTCCATCATATTAATCACATTATTTCGTAGTGGCCGGCGTCCGATCGCATGACAATGGTTTAACCAACAACTCAATTATGGTAACCAATGCCCAAATCACACGACAATGGTTTAGCCCTATAACATCCTACTTTCGGTTATAATAGTAAAAGAAAATTCCGTTTATGCAATAATGTGTTGTGTATCGATTTAGATAATAAATTCTAAGAGGATGAACTTGGACTTTAAAAGATGGAATAAGAAATAGAAATGGCCTTAGGTCCATGGGCTTAAGGGAGTATAAATACCCCTTAAACCCTAATGCTTTTTCATTTTTATCCATCTCTACACCATAGTCTACACCTTGAAAAACACACACAAACACCATCCTATATCCCGAACCAAGATCCAACGGCGAAAACCCGAGCTTGTTGGTGCTGGAACGTCATGACGAGCCAAACCTACATCAAGACTAGTCTGTGTTCATAGATAAACTGATTTAAGGTACGTATATAACGAGAACTTGTTCGTTTAAGTTCGGACCTAGTCTAGAAATCTTAAATCTGTATGAGTATGTTAAAAACTAATCAATAGCAACAAATCTTACTGAAATCCGTTTACCAGATGATCGGTTAATCGATTGATTAATGAACCGGGTCTAGAAATGAACAAATCGCACCCTTTAAAACCCGATGTTTGAATGAATGGATTATTAGGGTTTGTTAGCGCTGAGATTGCGAGTCTGTTGATACCAAACTCGTGTTGTTTCATCGCAATTTGAGTGTTAATTTCAAATCCGGCGTATGTCGACTGTTTACTATTCTTGGCGTTTTTGACTTTGACCTCTGAGTCAAAGTTTGGATAAGACCGATGCCATTCGTTAAGATAACGAATCAGGTGATTCGTTACTCACCAATTTGTTATGATTAAGATAACGAATCAGGCGATTCATTACTCATCAATTCGTTATGATTAAGATAACGAATCAGGTGATTCTTTACTCACCAATTCGTTAAGTTAAGATAACGAATCAGGCCATGTTCAGATATCGAATTAGGCTTAATTCGTTATAGCGAATGAGTTGGCGAAGTAGATATTAATAAAAAAATCCTAATGGAAAATTTGTTAAGATAGTTAATGAAAATAAAAATTTTCCAAGCTGACACGACAGCTTAACCCCAGCCAGGGGCTCTGCCCCTTAGACCCCGCTAAGGGCTGCCGCCCCTAGAACCCCGCTGCCAGGGGCGCTGCCCCCAGACCCCCGTTCGTCGAGGGTTATAATTAAGCTGGGAATACGATATGGATAGTGATAATAATTAATACGCGTTATTGTTATACAGTTAGCCGTGCACAGCTAAAGAAAGGAATAATTATTAACGGTGAACGTAACCGAGCTCAGGTGAGTTTCTAGACCCATTCCTTGTGATGTTTTCGGGGCTGTGTGCATAATCGATGTGATTAGTTAATACGCTTACCTTAAGTGGTAAGTGTATGCCTTGTATGATTATGTATGGATGAGTGCTTGATGGTGCATGAACGAACTTCGGACATTGCATGTACTGCCAGGTGGTAGATTAAAGATATGATTGTTATATGATGTATTAAAGATGTATGTATGTATGTATGTATGTATGTATGAAAGTTAAGATTATGAAAATGTAGACATGTAAGGTATAGTTGTATGGAAGAAAGGGAACCGGGCCTAATAATTCTCGAGGTAGAAAGGGAACCGAGACCTAATAATACGCGAGGTAGAAAGGGAACCGATCCCTAATAATACTCGAGGCAGAAAGGGAACCGAGCCTGAATAATTCTCGAGGCAGAAAGGGAACCGAGCCCTAATAATTCTTGAGGCAGAAAGGGAACTGAGCCCTAATAATTCTCGAGGCAGAAAGGACACCGTGCCCTAATAATACTCGAGGCGGTAGGGCGTATGCTCTTTAACACATAGAATTATGTAAGGTTTAATATAAAAGTCTGAAAGAAAAGTAAAGAAATGAAAGAAAGAAAGTATCTTTAAATACTATTAAAGCAATACAATGTGGACACATGGCCTTCTTCTAAGCTGTCCACATGTGCAATCCAGTCACCATATTTCCATTTTGGTGTTTGGTCAAATTTAGTAATTTAGGCTAAAACGATGTAATTTAAAATTTATAAATTTCTAAATTTAAATTAAAGTTGAATTTTATGAAAAACTGGGTAAATATTTCCTAACATGTAACATTACCACGATTAAAATTTATTATTTGTAAAACGAATATTAATATTTAATTTTCTCATTTCAGGTTATGTTCCCAACTTGATATAGCTAATTTCATGGGTTGAAGATTTGTTAAAAAGATATCTTAATTTTTGTTTAATATTGATGTATATTTTTGTTATTATTCATGTATTTACGTATTTTTCACAATTCTTGTAATTTATTTGATTTTTATATAGTCAATCATATATAGTTGTTGGTTTTGTCCATTTAATATATTTTAATCAGAACCGATGTATTAAAGAAAAACTTTATTTTTGTATCTTATATTTATCTATTTATTAATGATAATCTCTATAATTTATAATAATTATTATAATTTTAGTAATTTTGTTATTATTAATTCATTACCTTTTCTAATTAGTTGTTACATCTTATTTTGACATAAATAATAAAATTTACACCTTACCATTTTTATATTTCAATATATTTGACTTAAAACATTATTATGTTATTATATTGTAAGTTACATTATATTTTTTTTATATATAACCAATTACGTTATATATGGAAAAGCCAATAAATAAGTTATAAAGCTTTCATGATTTTAATTACAAGATATTTAAACTTCTTTTAAATTCGGAAATTGACCAATCTTTCAACAAATTTTTAAAGGTTTTAATACTCTCCATAATTTTAAACTCATTACAAAATCTTTCCATAATTTTTTTAGGTTTTCTAAGTAACTGATTTGATCTTCATATTTGTAGTTATTTCTAAATTAATTAGTCATATTAGTAAAATTATAACATATTTGATTTTAATTTTTGTGATTTGGCATTAACTATAATAAGTTATCATTTTAATATTCAAAAAACTGATTGTCAAACTAAAAATACTTGTCATAATTGTAATGTAATCTTACTTTAATTTACGTGAATATTAATTATTAATTAATACTAAAATAATAACCATGTAATTTTAGAACACAATATTCAAATTGACATAATTTCTAATAATCAATACTTAATATATCATAAATTAAATAACCGTTTTATCATCATTTATAAATATTATTCGTCACGTATGATTTAGTGAATATTATTAAACATACCAACTTTTCATAATTTATTAATATTATTATTCCCATGATTCAAGATATTTCAAATTATTTATATCTTTTCATAGAAGACCAAATTCAAACTTAAAACTACAAAATTTAAACTCCTTTTTAATTAACATATTTACCAATGTTTCAACAAATTTTTAAAGGTTTTAATACTCTCCATAATTTTAAACTCATTTCAAAATCTTTCCATACCTTTTTGAAGTTTTCAAATTAACCGATTTAATTTTCATTTTTGTAATTATTTCTAAATTAATTAGTCCTATTAGTAAATTTAAAACTGATTTGATTTTAATTTTTGTGATTTGACATTAACTAGAATAAGTTATCATTTTAATATTTAAAAAACTGATTGTCAAACTAAAAATACTTACCATAATTGTAATGTAATCTTACTTTAATTTATGTGAATATTAATTATTAATTAATACTAAAATAATAACCGCGTTATTTTAGAACACAATACTCAAATTGACATAATTTTTAATAATCAATACTTAATATATCATAAATTAAATAACCGTTTTATCATCATTTATAAATATTATTCAGCAATACTCTACATAATTTTAAACTCATTTCAAAATCTTTCCATAACTTTTTAAAGTTTTCAAATTAACTGTTGGTGCATGATGCCAGTAGTTCATTTATCTCGTGTTTATTATTGTCTGTAATCGTTACTTTGTTCTTGTTGAACTTGTTTGGTTTACTTTATAGTTTAGTGAACTTGAGTATGAGCGAAGTTAGGACAACTTCGCCTAGCCTGTTAGGCGAAGTTGCCGTGGTATTAATATTCTAACTTCGGCTCACTTGAGATAGACTGGACGGCTGTATTTCGTGACGTTGACGTTACGTGTTTTGGTGATTTGGTTTATCAATATCATCGTTCAACAAGTATTTCTTTATATTCGTGTGTTTACGTGTGATTTACATGTTCATCGTCTTAGCACTCGTATCGTATACATAGGGGATTCCGCACCCTCGTGTTACGAGATACTCCTGTGTAGATCCGGTTGGGAACCTACAATTGGTATCAGAGCATTTGTTCGTGATTGTGTGGTTCGGGATTATCACACGAGTGTTAAAAATTGTTCTGTTAGACTATTCACGGAACTGTTTTACGTTGAGTACCCCTCCTTTGTTAGTTTCTCTACAATACTCATCAATTGCATCTTCCCATCACTCTCGCAACCTTCAAAATCAGCCGTGTCAAACCTGCAAAAACAAGCCGTTCATTAGGCGAAGTTGTTGACACCCGAACTAGGGTTTTTCAGCGAAGATATAGGTTTTTGGCGAACTTATAAGGCCTGCGAAGTTAAGGTGTGCAAAGTTGGTGGCTAAGTGAAGTTGGTGGCTATAGAGAAGTTGGTGGCTAGCGAAGTTGTAATAACTTCGCTGATTTGTAAGGCCCCGTTACCGGTACCTCACTTTAATGTTGGATTTACTCATAAACACAGTTCTGAATATCAGAGTTAATTAAAACTTTCGCGGAAATAATAAACTTGAACCAATATATTACATATCCATCATTCTTGTCTTTGACGAACATTCAAATCATTTAAACTTAAAACATTGTCTTTTAAAAACTTCATAACATAACACTTCATTGAGATGCCAGTGTCTTCAAATCCATGCCATGTGCTTCCCCTCAAGCAAGTTGCCTCATTCTACTCACCTGCGTGCATACTAAAAGTCAGCTACGCTGAGTGAGTTCTAGTTAATCAAACGACATACCATACATTCACATACTGACATATGCACCCGAAGGTACATACTTCATATTTATTTACATACTTACATACATACGTACTTTCATTCTTTCCTTCATACTTACATACATACTTTCATTCATACATATACGTTTTAAAGAGCATTCTGCCCTATAACCTTCGCCGATATTATTAGGGTCGGTTCCCAACGTTCGCCGATATTATTAGGGTCGGTTCCCTACATTCGCCGATACTATTAGGGTCGGTTCCCTTAATTTGCCGATACTATTAGGGTCGGTCCCCTACATTCGTACTACTATAACATACTTGTCATTTACATACCTTCCTTGACAATATGTGAAATCTCCGGAGAGCGTTCACGTACCATCAACATATCATACATACATTGTTCATACATCATTTATATATTCATACATACATCATTCATGCATCACACATATCAATCATACCTTTAACTACCACTTGACGGCACGTGCAATATCCGAAGATCGTTCACACACCGTCAAGCATCATCATACATAAATCATACAAGGCATACACTTATCACGTAAGGTAAGTGTATTAACTATCACATCGAGTATGCACACAGCCCTGAAAACATAACCAGGAAGTGGGGCTAGAAACTCACCTCAATGCGGTTGCATTCACCGTTTATGGTTATTCCCTTCTTGAGCTGTGCATGACTAACTGTATAATAATTATTCGTATCAATAAACTATCACTACACATATCGTCTTTCTAGTTTAATTATTACCCTCAACGAACGGGGGTCCAGGGGCAGAGCCCCTGGCTGGAGTTAAGCTGCCAGGTCAGCTTGGAAAAATTTTATTTTTATTAACTGTCTTAACACATTTTCCATTAGGATTTTGAATCATTAAATAATTTGCTACTTAAAGTCCAAGGGCTTCTTTGTAATTAAATCATTCTTTTCCAAGTCCAGGGACTGTTATTGTCATTCCGTTAAACTTCTAATTCGTTACTGGTTCATAACGAAATGTCTAATCTTAGCGAACTGGTTCCTATAACGAATTGAACCCTTTAACGAACTAGACTTCTTAACGAATCAGTCCATATAGCGAACCGGTCCAAGTAGCGAATTGGACTTTCTAATTCGTTATTTCTTTTAACGAACTAACTATCACAAATCAAGGGTAATTCGTTACCCTTTCCCTTAACGAATCAGACACGAACTAGAGCTAGTTCGTTATGCCCCCTTATACGAATCAACTAACGAATCACCTTTTAATTCGTTAGGTTTCCATAGCGAACTAGTGTTAGGTCAGGGAATTTCAGAACATTCCCTGACATTCTTACCTCGTATTCCCCTTTTCCGGCACCGCCTTTCCGGCGCCGTCGCCGAAAAACCGCGGATTCGTCGGAAAAACGAATTTTAACTCGTTTTACCGTTTTTCGTCCCGTTTGATCCAGATCTGAGCTAGGGTGATCCCTAAGCTCATCTTAGCTTTGGTTTATACCCGATTCCACCCGGATATCGTGACGTAAATAGTTTAACGGAGTCGGCTCGTCGTTTCTTGTTTATATCTAACGGTTTAAGCTCATACAATATCATACTATCAT
The DNA here is from genome assembly GCF_021521415.1 of Bidens hawaiensis. Lineage (NCBI taxonomy): Eukaryota > Viridiplantae > Streptophyta > Magnoliopsida > Asterales > Asteraceae > Bidens > Bidens hawaiensis. The sequence goes on along the minus strand of NW_027494538.1, from coordinate 99,014 downwards.
ACCTTGAATCGGTGGTTGGTTTCCTTCTTGATTTCGGCTAGAGAGAGAGAGAGAGAGCTTAAGTGTGTGTTTTGAATGGTGTATGGAATATGTGTGAATGAATGAAAAATGGGTATTAAGGGTTTATATATTTATTGGTCATAGGCTTAGCCCATGGTCTTTCCTTCCTTCCTTCATAACCCAAGTCCATAACCCATATCCATTTACCCAACACTAGCCCGACTCGTAATAACTCCTTTTTCATTCATTAACCGAAACTAGAAAAACGGGATGTTACATGATTCACTGTTCACAGAATATTGTTTTTGTTTTTTTTAAGTCTCGTTTCATTCAAGTATGACTTTGGTAAGCATCACAGAACTGGTAAAGATGGAAGTTGAAGCTGGTTCAGCAACTAAAGCTCCAAAACTTCTGAAAGGAACTTAGTTTGTTGCATGGAAAGATAGGTTTGAACAATATGTGAAGTATCAAGATGCAAAAATGTGGGTCTGCATTCAAGATGGGTACATCCCTCCAACAGCCATTTTTGAAGGTCGAAAGCAGATTAAGAAGTACAATAAGATGGAAGATGATGAAAAGAAAATGTATGAGGCTGAAAGTAAAGCATTAGCTGCAATCACCATGGCTCTAACTCAAGAGATTCTTCATACTTTCAGAAAGTACAAATCTGCCAGAGAATTATGGGAAGCATTAGAGAATCGCTATGAAGGTAATGTCGGGATTCGTAACTCAAAGTCGAAGTTGTTGAAAACTCAATTCTCAGTGTTCAAAGGATTTAAGAATGAATCACTCGATGACATCATCACAAGATATTATCACCTGATGACGGAACTGAATAACTACTCCTTGAAGTACACCAAGCCTGAAATTATAGAAAAGCTTCTGGACGCTCTCCCACCAAAGTGGGATATATACACAGTTTTAATGAGAGAAGATAAAGAGTTTGAAACGTTTGATTTGGAAACAGTGGTCAATAAGTTGCGTAATTATGAGTTAAATATGATAAGGAAAGAGACTCCTACTGATCAGGTTCAGGATCCGAGAATGTATGGTGGAAAGGCTCTCCAAACTCAAGCTCTAAATCAGAATCAACTGCGTATTACTCAGGAGGTGAACCAAACTCTACACAAGATGGTCATGTGGTGATGAATATGGATGGTGACATATGCTTTGTAGCGGGTGGAAGTAGTTCGTCAAAACCTCAATCCTCAGCTGGTAACTACTCAGCCAATGCCTCTAACAAAAGTTACTCACAGATGCCTATGAGTGTGAAATCAGCTGAACAACAGTTGCTCTTTATGCATCTTTCATCGCCTCATATGAGAACTACATCAAGGGAAATATTGTCGACCCTGCAACCTTGGATGAGGATTATGATCAGATAGATGCTGATGACATGGAGGAAATGGATCTGCAGTGGCAAATGGAAATGATTGTGAGAAGGGTGAAAAGGTTTATGAAGAAGACAGGTAGAAAATTCGTTGGAGAGAGACCAGGTTTCGACAAGTCAAAGGTTCGCTGCTACAACTGTCAGCAGAATGGACACTTTGCTAGAGAATGTACAAATGAGAGAGTGGAACGAGGTCAGAACAGGCCTACTCAACAGAATGGAAGTGGAAATGAAATTAAAGCTATGGTGTCAATCCCGAGTAACCTTGTTTTTCATTTCGTTTTTTTTTTAGAAGAAAAAACATCACTATCGCTGAAAACTATGTCAGTAGCTTAAGTTTGAAGGACATATTTCTGAATATGTTTGGTCTTTACATCTAGTTGTAGACTATAAGGATAGCCATTAACCTAATAACTGAAAGCGACCGGGGCTGTTATGATGAGTTTTGTTCTTTCGCTGAAAATTAGTCGATCATACTTAGCCGGAGGGACACATATTTATATGTGGTTGGTCCTGAGAAGAAATTAATTGTGCTTGAAAAGGTTGACTCACTAGATAATTTTTCCGATCTTTTTACAAAAGTGTTTGACCGATCCCGTTTTCAAAACCTTGTTGAGCTTAATGGGATGATCAATCCCGAGTAACCTTGTTTTTCATTTCGTTTTTTTTTTTAAAGAAAAAATATCACTATCGCTGAAAACTATGTCGGTAGCTTAAGTTTGAAGGACATATTTCTGAATATGTTTGGTCTTTACATCTACTTGTAGACTATAAGGATAGCCATTAACCTAATAACTGAAAGCGACCGGGGTGGTTATGATGAGTTTTGTTCTTTCGCTGAAAATTAGTCGATCATACTTAGTCGGAGGGACAAATATTTATATGTGGTTGGTTCTGCTGATCCACTAGATCTTCAGGATAGCCGTTTACCTGAAGACTTTGAATTGATTGGGGCGTCTGGATTTAATTTTTTTTTTGTTTAGGGAAATGATATACTTTTTCAGTCTATAACTTCGCAAGAAGTTTCAATATTGGTTTTAAATGTGAAAATTGATCCAACCTTGGAAAGTGATAGATAAACTGATTTTGTGTGCCTAACCGGTGAAGTTATTAGGCCTAAAAGACTCTAGAACAGCCATTGTATGGTATGGTAGCTTTCTATGGTGCGTAAAAGTGGAAGTGATACAAACTAAAACTACTCGATTTACTGTGGAGAGTCATTTTGAAATGTGCATGTCTCCACATATATCTCTCCGAATGATAGGCAGAAAAGTGATTACCCAGTCATACACGAGCCCGCGAGTGTCTTCATCCCCCGCAAAGATTGTGTTAGTTTTCTGCAGTGATCCAGATTCGGGACTTGCAGGCATTCATTATAGTTAAAAAAAATCTCTTATTATCGTTAAGTCTTACAAAGATTATTTGTTTTCAAATATCAAAGACATAGCATCAACTGAGTCATGTGACAGCAATTTGAAAGTATCGAAGAGACGACTCGTGCATAATGATTGATCAGACACTACGGGTCGAAGTCAAATCGGGGTGATCTGGGGAAAGCCAAATACGCTTTGAGAATAGATAGGAGGCATCACAATTTCTCAAGTTATGTCCATCTAAATTTTGAGTTTAACTGAACTTAATCCGTATCACAGACGCAATGAAAACCATACTAAGTCATATACCTGCCTAAAAATTGTTTCTCTATGTCATAATAACGCTGAACATGGATCTGTGTGACAGCCTCTTATTCAGTATGATTCCTGTTCGGATCTTTTTTAATAAAACATCTTGGGTTTCTGAAAGACTGAAATTTGATCCCGTTTATTTACTTTCTATCTGTTTTGAATTTGCCTTATGGTTTCTCTTCTTTAAACTCTTTGGTTACTTGATTTTGATCATTTATTTTTATTTTATTTAACTTCTCTATGGGCGAACTTATCTGAAGGGCGAAGTTGACTAAAAGGCGAAGTTGACTAAAGGGCGAAGTTGACCTAACTTCGCCCCTGGGTTTTCCAAAACTATAAAAGGTGTACATAAGGTCAAAATTGGTCAAACCTCTATTTCTTAAACCCTCGGCGAACTTAATCATTGAATCAAACTTCTGTTTTTCAGTTTATCGCTTGATATTCAGGTCTGTAGACCTCCGTAGTGACATAATTCATCTCTTTTGTTTTGTTAATCTGTTCCAAACTGTCTATTTTGATTTTTTTTGGTTTGAAAACCCTTGTCGCACTGTTCAACATTGTTTGGAGGTTGTTTTGATAATAAATAGTAATGTGTAACCCTAATCGCACTATCATATTCAAGCGATCAATGTCTGATTGTCCATATTTTCCTCAAACAGGGTCTGGATTTTAGTTGTTTAAGAAGCGAAGTTAGGTCTAGCGAAGTTAGCCAACTTCGCCCTTGAGACAACTTCGCTGCATGGTCTCCCGCTTGTGTGTTAAGTCCATAGTTAGCTTCTTATCTGTCCCTTGCTTATTATGATGTGTTGCTTACAAGCGAAGTTCTATCTTCAGCGATGATAACTAACTTCGCTTTGTCAACAACTTCGCCCGTACCATAATCGGAGAAGTTATAAACTGTTAGCACCTTAATCTAATTAGCTCGTTTGTTGTGCAGATATGGCTGCTGTGGCAGGTGCTGGTGGCACTGGTGGTATGAAGGCGGAGATGATAAGAGACAGTTTTTCCCAGGTCACAACATGTATATCACCCTGGATCCGGATGGTCGTGGAACTGATGACTTTCTTGAGATCATTTCGTTTCTCATTCGCTCACGCATCTTTCATGCCATTACAACTACTTTGCCGATATCTCTACCGAGTATAGAAGACTTTTGGAGGACAGTTGAATATGATTGTGGGTTGAACCTTCAGTGATGCGTGCTACTGTGAATAATCAAGTGGTACAGTTCTCAGCGAGCCAGATTAGGGAAGCTTTACAGTTTTGGGTTGAGACGACTGAGGACCCTACTGAGTTTTCGGCTACTTTTAGAAATGGTGCGTTTGTTCGTATGGGTTATTCAGGTCCGTTGGACGATTCTCAAAAGCGTAAGGGTTTCTATTGGATCAGTGGAGGTTTTTGATGCACGTGATGATTGTGTGCATGTCTGGTCGCAAGGCTGGTACAGATGGTATGGGTGCAACGTGCAATCTGCAATGGCTGCACTGACTTACAATAAGCCTTGTAGTTTCAGTCAGATGGTATTTTACGAGATCGATCGTCAGCGATGAGCATTGGCACGGGAACGGTTCTTGATGTACCCAAGGTTCTTATAGATGATTCTAAATCATGTTGCTCCTAATCTGCCACAACGTCGTCCTATTTCCTATGTTGAAAGTGTAAACAGGAGAATCTTTGCACAGTGTAGGTCATCTAGTGCCCGTAGCAATCCTGAACTTCGTCCAAGGCACACTGCATTGTTTGGGTATCTGGTAAACCCTGCTTATGTTGCTCCACCAGGGGATGAGGTCATTGATCCGGCTTGGCAACAAGTTGATATTTCACAACCTCCTCCTGTGATACAACCACCACCCGTGGTAAAACAAGCATCAGTGGTTGATCCAGTTGCAGCTCCTGCAGAACAGGTTGATCTTGAAGTTGCCTTTGGAGGGCAAGGTTTCTTTTATATGGGTATGGTAGATCCTGTTGAACTTCAAGCTTCTATTGCTGCAGTTTCTGGTGTGAATGTGGGTTCGTCTGTTGACTCTGTGGGGAATTCTGAGGAGACTTTGTCTGATTCCTCCACTGATGATGTTGTTGAAGAACAACGAGTTCTTGCCAGACAAGAAAGAATCCATGGCAAACGAAAGAAAGACTCAGATGATAGTGAATCAGATTTTGAGGAGGACTTGTATTGGTTAGTACGAAGATCAAAGAAGGCAAAAGTTGGTGAAAGTTCAAGGGTTGTTCATTTTTCTCCAACATCGCTGTCTGGTATGTCTATGTTACCTGCTTCTTCGGCTGCTCCATTGCCGATGACCTCGAGTGTACCTTTGGTGCCCATATCTTCACCATCTAGTGTCACTCCATCTACGGTCCAAGTTTCAACACCAGAGATTGTTTCTTTACCACCTACTACTCTTACTACATCAGAGGTGGTTGCTAGATTTGTTGAGTCCACGCTGGTAGCGACTACTGGGTTATCTGTCTCTATGCCACCCTCAGTTACTACTCAATATACATCCGATCTGTAAGCTTGGAAATTCCACCACCGTATGCTCAGGATACCTCTCACATGAACTTTGACTTTGATCCAAATTTGTCTGATTCTGAGAGGATTGCGTCTCTTGAAAGGGTGGTTGTTGAACAGTCAAGGGTAAACGTTATTCAGACTCAGGCTAGTAATCGTCTGGTGGCGGAGAATCAACTACAGACTGCACTGCTTGTTGAGCATGGTAAGTTGTTTGATCAGTTGAAGCAGTTCTTAGCATCTTAGGGGGAGTCGAGTTGCAAGGGTCATGAGTTAAGAACGAAGAGAAGACAGGACAGAGATGATGATCCCAATGCATCGAAAGATGCAGGTGGTGAGCTGCCAAGAACTGGACAAACTCTTGGAACTTCCACATCTTAGGGGGAGTCTGCTGGTCCATCGGGTAGCGCAGGTGATGAGACAGTGGTTATTGATGATGAGGATGATTTGGGTGATGATGTGTTGACGGCTAGTGAGATTGAGAAAATCGGGAACAGATAGAGATTGACAGTGGGTTAGAGGAAGGAGAGATAGTTGATGACAGTGTTGAGCACGATATTCCAGGTGTTGATCAAGAAAATGTATTTCAAGATAAAAATGTGTTAGGTGATTCTGAGTTGGAAGAGTAGCCAAGATGGAAAGAAGGTTGTGCTCAGTGGTTCTTCAAGACAAAGAAGCCAGTGGTACCCACAATGTTCAGGAAAAGCTACAATATCAAAGGTTATGTTGAGTCAAAGAAAGGTATCATTTGTTGGTTATATGATGAACAGTTGAAGTTGTTTGTGATAAAGCGATATGATGGGGTTCAGTATTTTAATAAGGCATTGAGATCGCTCAACACCTTGCCTGAGTGTGAGGTGAAAGATTTGGCTCGGTTGAGATTAATAAATAGAAGTGATGATGATTTTGCAAGATGGGTTGGAAAGATTGTGTGGAAGGAGAGTGTTAAAGAGAAAAAGTTTGAGTTACTAAAGCCTCAGAAGGGGAAGCTGATTGAAGATAAGGAACATGGTATGCGGGCTGATGGTAAGCCCTGGATGGTGATGAAATCCAAGCCAATTCGCTGTTTGAAAGAGGTTCCTATGAACCTTATGCCCAAGGATGTGTTGAAGGATCTCAAGTGCTGGTATGTTGACTGTCAAACCGCTGAAGCTGTGATGGAAGATGAAGATGAACAGGAGATCCTGAGAGGGTATGATCCAATGCACTTGGTTAATTTGTCTCAAGCTGACAAGAAGATTTTTTATATACCTGCGTGGAAAGACGAAGCAAAGAAGTACCAGAGGGTGGTCTCTGTCTGTGTAAGACAGGGAGTTCATGCTTGAAGACGGTGGGTATGTGATTTTGTATTACAAGACACGAGAAAGATTTTAGAGATATGAAGTTACTGCCAAGGGGGAGTCTGTTGGTGCATGATGCCAGTAGTTCATTTATCTCGTGTTTATTTGTGTCTGTAATCGTTACTTTGTTCTTGTTGAACTTGTTTGGTTTACTTTATATTTTAGCGAACTTGAGTAGGAGCGAAGTTAGGACAACTTCGCCTAGCCTGTTAGGCGAAGTTGTCGTGGTATTAATATTCTAACTTCAGCTCACTTGAGATAGACTGGACGGCTGTATTTCGTGACGTTGACTTTACGTGTTTTGGTGATTTGGTTTATCAATATCATCGTTCAACAAGTATTTCTTTATATTCGTGTGTTTACGTGTGATTTACGTGTTCATCGTCTTAGCACTCGTATCGTATACGTAGGGGATTCCGCACCCTCGTGTTACAAGATACTCTTGTGTAGATCCGGCTGGGAACCTACATTAACTGATTTAATTTTCATTTTTGTAATTATTTCTAAATTAATTAGTCATATTAGTAAAATTAAAACCGATTTGATTTTAATTTTTGTGATTTGACATTAACTAGAATAAGTTATCATTTTAATATTCAAAAAAAACTGATTGTCAAACTAAAAATAATTACCATAATTGTAATGTAATCTTAGTTTAATTTACATGAATATTAATTATTAACTAATACTAAAATAATAACCGCGTTATTTTAGAACACAATATACAAATTGACATAATTTCTAATAATCAATACTTAATATATCATAAATTAAATAACCGTTTTATCATCATTTATAAATATTATTCGGCACATATGATTTAGTGAATATTATTAGACATGGCAACTTTTCATAAAATATTAATGTCACTTTCTATTTCAGAATTTAAATTAATCACATATTAATTTCTTATAGTTGTTATTTATAGTAGATTCAATTGATTATGAGATTCCACACCTGAAACATAAGTTTCTTTTAATTTTCACCGTTTTAAATTTAGTTATGTATGTTCAATTTTATTATTTTTTTCAATTTGTGTTCAGAAAATATTAATGTCACTAAATTTCTCAATAATATATAATAAACACGTATTATATTTTTATCCATTTTAACTAAAAAGTTTTTTAAACGTAATATAAATATTTTAATTATAGCATACAAACAATTTGATAGTCTAAGTCTTCATAATGTTTTCAAAAAATATTAAAAATATTTGATAATTTATTTCTTATACATTTATATTTTGTTTTCATTGATTTTGCATCATATTTGTTCACCTTTAATTATTTTCAAAGTCAACATAGAATTTTATAATCTTTCCAAAGTTATTTGAAAATTCATTTATTGTAAAACGTTTTCAAGTTTTCCAAGTTTAACAAAATATTAATGTCAGTGATTTAAAAGTTTGTTGCAAGATTGGTCAAAAAAAATTCATAATATTTTAAAGTTGACTAATTCCAATTTTTTTATATTTTGTAACTATTTTGAAAATATATCAAAACAGTTTGTTTTAGAAGAGTATCAAATTTGTTAGGTATAAAATGACGGCCAAAAAAGATTTTTATTGATATATCTTTTTGGTTTAATGGTTTAAGTTAGAAAGATATTTTATGTTGTCATTTTACATTGTTTGTTGTTGTATGTTATTTTGTTTTAATAAAAACAACTTTATTAATGCTCAAATGTTACTCATTATTAAACATGTTATTATGGTATATTTAATTTGGATGCTATTGTTTGATTATATTTTCAGGTGATGAAATAAAATGAGTTTCTTTTGGTAGAATGTTTGAATAAGTTGATGGTGGTTTAATATGAAAGTACATGTTTATGTCTTTTGTTGATGTTTTTTGGTTGTGCGATGTACATTAACTTATTGTAACTTTTAACTTTTAAGATCTAGACAATGTAAATGGTTAACGTTTTGGTCCGAAAGTTTGAAGAAGTATTGTGTTGCTTGAATTTATTGTTTAAATTTATTATGTTTGTTATGTTCAAATTAACTTCCTGTAATTTGTACGTTTTAATATTAAGACAACGTAAATCTATTACTTTTTGGTTGGTATGGCGATGTGTTAAGTGACAATGTAAATTTATCAAGTTTTAATAGTTAAAGAAATATTATGTTTGTTTAAATTGATGTTTAAGTTGATTATGTTTAGTGACAAGTTATTCCACCCGCGTGTCACGCGCGTATATACCCTAGTATGATAATATATGTATGAAAGAAAGGCAAGAAAGCTGTATATTACGTATCTTCAGATGCGTAAGTATAAATATGTGAATGTATTGTATGTTACCTGATTAACTAGAACTCACTCAGCGTAGCTGACTTTTAGTATGCACGCAAATGAGTAGAATGAGACAACTGCCTTGAGCGGTGGCACATGACATAAGAATAAGAGTCTGACATCTGAAGACTCATGATGTTTTATATTTATTGTTTTAATTTTGAAAGACAAAAATGTTTTAAGACATGTTATGAATTATTATGTAATGTTTATGAAAGTTTTTATCTTCCACGAGGGTTTTAATTAACTCTGATATAAATATCACTGTGTTTATGAGTAAATCCAACGTCCAATGTAAGGCACCGGTAACGAGGCCTTACAAGCCCGCTCATCATTATTTGTTTACAATGTTACATGCTATAATTTGATTGTATATACTCACAGATAACAGTTTTACTCTTTATTTAAATATTATCATATTGTATTTTCTAAAACTGGTGATTTTCTCACTCAACCTCGTGTTGACAAAATATGTATTTTGTACGCATTAGTAGGTTATCAGGTTGGATTATTAGCAAGATGAAGATCACGTAGAGGTGTCTTTTAGGACTTAAATCATATTCAAGATTACTAGATTTGTTTTTTAATTTATTTATACTTGATGTACTTAAATGTAAAATGTTTTATTTAAAATAATTAATTAGATACTGTCACTTTACAATTGCATTTGCGAGCTGTTAACAATCAGTTCGCGCCCCGACATTTCCACCTTAGGTTAGGGTGTGACAGAACGTCCTTTATAAGGCGTTGTAATTTTCAATACAATGTTCTGGATGCGAAGATAACTATGTTTTGAGAATTGTCAGTGACATGGAAAGATTAGAATAGGATGTGATAGTAGAGGTAAAATGTGTTTTACTCTGTCATAAAAGTGTACATATGCAATATTTCAGCTAGCATATGGGACAATTTTTGAAGTTTGTAACGAGTATTTGAAGATGTCAATAAGAAATTGTGTGCAAGAAAAAAAAAGGTACGCGGCACATTGATTGTACGGGCGGTCCAAATTTTGTATGCGACACATGTATTTAAATATGGATTTCCTAATGTTAGGCAACATTGATTCTACATATTGGGCATAGAGGAATTTCCTAACAATACATGAGAGGTACTGATCATGAGCATCCTATAATTATGCTTAAAGCCGTAGTGTCACAAGATTTGTGGTTTCGACATGCGTTTTATTTAATTGCCGTCGTCCCAACAATGATAATAACGTACTCAATTAATCCCCATTATTGAAAGATGTATTAAATAGAGCTTCACCCAATTGTACAATACAAGTTTACCAACTATAATACAAGTATGTGTAATATTTTTTAGATGTGATATATCCAAATGAGACTACCTTTCGTTAAATCATTTGTCTATCTAGATGACACTGAAAGAAACAAAAGAGGTTCAAAGTAGTGCAAAGAATTCAAAAGGGAGGGCTTCGAACTAGCTTTTGGTGTCCTCAAAAGTCGCCGGGGCCATGATTCGAAATGACCTATGCATCCTAAAAAATGAGGAAAATAATGTACGATTGCATGATACTAGATAATATGGTTCTAAATATATATGAAAGTTGGGCGCTATGATCATATTGAGAAAAAAAAACGAGGTTTGAACATTGATGGTCTTAAAGTTAACGTAAGTACGTATCAATAATCACATGGCTAATATACTTCCACAATCTACGAGCGAATAACATAAAACATATTTCTAAGAACTCACATACTTAACATAGACAACTAGTTTGTTTATTTACTTGTAATTGCTTTTATCAATGAAATTTTGATATTGTATTTTCATTAATGTAATCTAGTTTTATTTTTAATAATGTCATTTATTATCTAGTATATTTATTTATTTTAAATGTTTTTATTAATAAAAGTTGAGAGTGGCTAGGGATGTGAAAATAAGCATTCCCATGGCTTACGGATGGTTAGATGAAACGGAAAAAGTTGATATATAACGTTGATGAAGATGAGAGAGTGTTAGGATGACTGATAAGTGGGGTGTTTTCACACACTACCCTGAGTTCCACTATACATACTTCTTTCAAGTACATTAAGACTGTTTAAAAAATTAAAAAATAAAATAAACATTTAAAAAAATACAAATTCATTAAAAAAATTAAACATTGCATTAATTAAAACTAAAAACATCATAATACGATAAGCTAAATAAAAAATTCAAATAAAAAATAAAACCAACCACGAAAAGTTAAAAGAAATAGAAGTCTAAAACAGTTATTTCCAAACATCCGACTAGTCACAGGGCCGATTAAATGTCTCCATGTCTAGGTCATACATCATTTTCCTCACTGCCTTACGTTGTTTTGCCAACAATGTTATTCATGTGTTTTACAGGTTACCTAGGAAACGATCTAAAATGATCGAATTAGACAAAATGATATTGGCTTAAGAAATGTTATTATTATTATTATTATTTAATATTATATATAGTAATTTTATTTCAAAACTATGAGGATTAAACGAAATGTTGTTTTGACATTTACATGTCACGTGCCTATATATATATATATATATATATATATATATATATATATATATATATATATATATATATATATTTAATTAAATGACATCTAATTTGGGCTCAAACTATAATATAGATTGTTAGATTGTTGATGGATTGCATTTAAACGCATTGAAAAGTACTTACTAATAAAAGTATTAAACACTCATAGTGGGTTGGGCCATAAAGAAGAAAAGAGGGCTGAATTGATAGCGCAATTTGCGAACAAGCCAAGGGAGTCGGCTGGAGGGAAACAAAAGTCATACGAGGTTTGTTTTTTTCTTTTGTGGGTAGTGACTCGCGAAGGACAGGGGGCGGTCCAGGTGGCCGGTGATGTGGCTCGCGAGCACCACTACACCCATCAAGTGGTCAGGGGCGCGGACGGCCCCCGTGGTCGGGACCACGGGACTTGGTCAAGCTTTTGAGCAATGGTTGACAGGGGGCGCGGTCAATGAATTGGGGGTGGGCAACCAAGCCCCACTACACCCTATGAGTCTTGGTTGAGAGGCTTTATCCTGTGCCATGTCATCGCCTACGTGTCGGGTTTTGATTGGATCACTTGGGGATCAACCAAGCCCCATTACCCTTAGCCTAAGGGTCTTCGCGGAAGACCAGCGCAAAAGGCAGCAACCGCCTTCTTGGCTGTTGCGCATGCAAATTATGAAAAGGAAAATCAACTCATATCTATTATTTCTATGAACACTAATAGTTGATCCGCTGCGATGCCGCGGTGTTTAGATGATGATTAAAGCCCGCGTAGCAACCGGGCGTCTTAACATCAACATTTGTCAAACCTAGTGAAAACCAAAAATGTAATAGAACCAACTAAGAATGAAAACTCGTAAACACGTCGTCGTCATAGTCTATATCATTACACCATCACCCTAGCCTTAATCATCCAAACAACTAAAAACCGCTGTTGGCGGAGACAAAAACAGTCATCGTATTTAGACTTTAATCAATAACAAAAATTGTCATCATATTTAGTTTTTAATCAATACACCTCCTAACACCTTTATCAACCAAACCAACTCACAAATCAATCCAAAGAAAATCCAACCAACAATATTCAGAGGTTGTTAAGAAACAGATCATATACGTGATCACCATCATAGTCTTTATCAACTAAACCGACCCACAATCACCTTTAACTGCCGCCATTGACGACGGTATAGCCACCGGCAACAGTGGCTAGGAAAAGTGTGACAACAACATTTCAAAAACTCTTATTAAATTCATATTTTAAACGGCAAACCACCTACAATCTCGAATAAAACCCAGCCAACAATGGAAGGTTGTTAACAAATAGAGTCACAAATAGGCTCAGATACCTAATCTTCATAGCCTTTGTCAACCAAACCGACTCACAACTGTTGTCGGTTGCCGCCGGCAATAGTAGCTCGAAAAACGTGTGAGTTGGGACAACCACTAACCACAATAGCCATCACCACTTGTAAGTCCCCGGTGCGATGGTGATCGATACGAGATCCGCACGATGTCTAAGAGTGCGGAATCCTCCTAGACTCGTTTATGGTGTTGGAGACGAAGAACACGAATAAACACAAACATACACACGAATGAAATAAACGAATCTGCAGATCCTTTATATAATAATCAAAACGCATTACATACCGAACGAGAAAACAAAACACGGCCGACCCGAGGTGAGCTCTACCTCGGGTCTGCCCACATGACTCTCTCTTGGCAGTAGCTTTATATCTCTATCATCTTTCACGTGTCTTGTAACCCAAAAAGCATGCACCATCCGTCTTCAAGCATGAACTCCCTGTCTTACACGAATAAACATAAAATGATAACTTATTCTAGTTAATGTCAAATCACAAAAATTAAAATCAAATCGGTTTTAATTTTACTAATATGACTAATTAATTTAGAAATAATTACAAAAATGAAAATTAAATCAGTTAATGTAGGTTCCCAGCCGGATCTACACAAGAGTATCTTGTAACACGAGGGTGCGGAATCCCCTACGTATACGATACGAGTGCTAAGACGATGAACACGTAAATCACACGTAAACACACGAATATAAAGAAATACTTGTTGAACGATGATATTGATAAACCAAATCACCAAAACACGTAAAGTCAACGTCACGAAATACAGCCGTCCAGTCTATCTCAAGTGAGCTGAAGTTAGAATATTAATACCACGACAACTTCGCCTAACAGGCTAGGCGAAGTTGTCCAAACTTCGCTCCTACTCAAGTTCGCTAAACTATAAAGTAAACCAAACAAGTTCAACAAGAACAAAGTAACGATTACAGACACAAATAAACACGAGATAAATGAACTACTGGCATCATGTACCAACAGACTCCCCCTTGGCAGTAACTTCATATCTCTAAAATCTTTCTCGTGTCTTGTAATACAAAATCACATACCCACCGTCTTCAAGCATGAACTCCCTGTCTTACACAGACAGAGACCACCCTCTGGTACTTCTTTGCTTCGTCTTTCCACGCAGGAATATAGAAAATCTTCTTATCATTAAGTACCTGCAAATCAGCTTGAGACAAGTTAACCAAGTGCATTGGATCATACACTCTCAGAATCTCCTGTTCATCTTCATCTTCCAACATGGCTTCAGCAGTCTGACAATCAACAAACCACCACTTGAGATCCTTCAATACATCCTTGGGCATCAGCTTCATAGGAGCCTCTTTCAAACAACGAATCGGTTTATACTTCATCACCATCCAGGGCTTGCCATCAGCCCGCATACCACGTTCCTTATCTTCAACCAGCTTCCCCTTCCGAGGCTTTAGTCACTCAAACTTTTTCTCTTTAATACTCTCATTCCACACAATCTTCCCTACCCACCTTGCAAAATTATCATCACTTCTGTTTATCAATCTCAAACGAGCCAAATCTTTTACTTCACACTCAGGCAAGGTGTTGAGTGATCTCAATGCCTTCTTAAAATACTGAACCCCATCATAACGCTTTATCACAAACAACTTCAACTGTTCATCATCTAACCAGCAAATGATACCTTTCTTTGACTCAGCATAACCTTTGATATTGTAGTTTTTCTTGAACATTATGGGTACCACTGGCTTCTTTGTCTTGAAGAACCACTGAGCACAACCTTCTTTCCATCTTGGTTGTTCTTCCAATTCAGAATCACCTGACACATTTTCATCTTGAAATACCTTTTCTTGATCAACACCTGGAATATCGTGCTCAACACTATCATCAACTATCTCTCCTTCCTCTAACCCACTGTCAATCTCTATCTATTCTCCGATTTTCTCAATCTCACTAATTGTCAACTCATCATCACCCAACTCATCCTCTTCATCTACAACCACTGTCTCATCACCTGCACTGTTCGACGGACCAGCAGACTCCCCCCTGAGATGTGGAGGCTTCTAGAGTTTTTTCAGTTCTTGGAAGCTCGCCACCAGCATCTTTCGATGCATTGGGATCATCGTCTTTGTCTTGTCTATTCTTTGTTCTCAGCTCATCACCTTTGCAACTAGTCTCCCCCCCCCCCCCCCCCGAGATGCTAAAAATTGCTTCAGCTGATCAAACAACTTACCATGCTCAATAAGCAGGGTAGTTTGAAGTTGATTCTCTGCCACCAGACGATTAATAGCCTGAGTCTAAATAACATTTACCCGTGACTGTTCAACAACCACCCTCTCAAGAGCCGCAATCCTCTCTAAATCAGAGAAATTTGAATCAAAATCAAAGTTCATGTGAGAGGTATCCTGAGCATACGGTGGTGGAATTTCCAAGCTTGTAGGAATATCGGGTGTAGATTGAGTAGTAACTGGGGGTGGCATAGAGACAGATAACCCAGTAGTCGCTACCAACGTGGATTCAACAAATCTAGCAACAACCTCTGATGGAGTAAGAGTAAGAGGTGGTAAAGAAACAATCTTCGGTGCTGAAAACTGGAACGTAGTTGGAGGAATACCAAATGATGACGATATGGTCACCAAAGGTACACTCGAGGTTACCGGCAATGGAACAGCTGAAGAAGCAGGTAACATAGACATACCAGATAACGATGGTGGAGTAAAATGGACAACACTTGAACTTTATCCAACTCTGGCCCTCTTTGATCTACGGGCAACACGATACAGCTCATCCTCATAATCTGACTCACTATCATTAGATTCCTTCTTTCGTTTTCCTTGCATTCTCTCTTGGGCAACCAGAACACGATGTGCTTCCACAGTGTCATCGGTGGAAGAATCAGATAAGGTTTCCTCTGAATCCTCCACGGAAGCAATAGATGGTCCCACGGATGGACCAGCTGTGGAAGCAGGCATAATATTAACCTCACCCACCGAGGCATGAACTTCAGCTGCAGGATCAACTCTGTCCATATCAAAGAAACCTTGCCCTCCAAAGGCAATCTCAAGATCAACTTGTTCTTCAGGAGCTGCAACTGGATCAACAATAGGTGCTTGTTGTACCAAGGGTGGTGGTTGAACCACAGGAGGTGGTTGAGGGATATTAGCCTGTTGTGGTACTGGATCATTAAACTCATCTTCTGGAGGAGCAACATAATCAGATTCACCAAATAACCAAACAACGCAGTGTGTCTTGGACGAAGTTCAGGCTTTCTACGAGCACTAGATGACTTACATTGTGCAAAGATTCTCTTGCTCACACTTTCAACATAAGAGATAGGACGATGTTGTGGAAAATTTGGAGCAACATGATTGAGAATCATCTGTAAGAATCGAGGGTACATCAAAACCCATTCCCGTGCCACTGCGCGTTGCTGACGATCAATCTCATAAAATACCATATGGCTGAAACTGTAAGGCTTGTTGTAAGTCAAAGCAAATTGCATCGTCGCACCCATTCTATCTGTACCAGCCTTGCGACCAGACATGCAAACAATCATCACGTGCATTAAAAACCGCAACTGATCCAATAAGAACCCCTTTCTCCTCTGAGAATCCTTCAAAGGACCCGAATACCCCATACGAAGAAACGCACCATTCCTGAATGTAGCCGAAAACTCAGTAGGGTTCTGAGTCGTCTCAACCCCAAACTGTAAAGCTTCCCTGACTTGATCAGCTGAGAACTGTACCACTTGGTTGTTGACAGTGGCATGCATAGCAGGAGGTTCAACCCTACAGTCATATTCAACGGTTCTCCAAAAGTCTTCAATATTTGGTAGTGAAATCGGAAGAGTAGTAGTAATGGCATGAAAGATATGTGAGCGGATAAGAAATGAAATGATCTCACGAAAGTCCTCAATTCCACAAACATCCGGATCCAAGGTGATATACAAGTTGTGACCTGGGAAAATCTGTCTTTTATCACTTCCGCCTTCATCACCACCAGTACCACCAGCACCAACCACTTCAGCCATATCTGCAAAGTTAAACAAGCTAAGTTAGACCATTGTGGCAACAGATTACAACTTCGCTATTATTATACTGGCGAAGTTGTTTAATAAAGTTATGTTATTAGCGAAGTAGTTCACTTCACTATGACTATTACACCGCTTTAACACACAAGTACAAAAAGGAGGACAAAGTAACAGGGCAGCAGAAAATTCAGCGAAGTTATTACAAGGGCGAGGTTAAGGTTAACTTCGCCAGTATTAACTTCGCAGCTAATCAGATTAATTCAAAACCCTGATTGATGATTATATGGACAAACAGACCACGATCGCATGTAAAGGACAGTGCGATTTAGTCTACAAACAGTCTTTTAACCTCAAAACAATGTGTAATCAGATTGAAATCGAGTCATTAGGGTATGTTAATAAAATGGATCAACATATAACAGTGTGGACCAGATTAACAGTCAAACCAGATGAATTATGATTCAATAAAGGTCTGACGAACCTAGTAATCAGACGAGATTCTGATAAACAGAGGTTTGAATCAATAGGTAAGTTGGCCGAGGGTTTATTGTTTTAGAAATTTGACCAATTTTGACCACCGATCCCTCTTATATATTTTTGGAAAACCCCAGGGGCGAAGTTAAAATAACTTCACCCTTTAGTCAACTTCGCCCAATGTCAACTTCGCCCTTCTGATAAGTTCGCTCAAAGCGAAGATAAAAAATTAAAATTAAGAAAACAAGTAACCAAGAGTTTATGAAGTCAAACCATGTAACGATTCCGACGAAACCACGGATACCCTAACCGGTAGACGATATTTACGTCATATTTAATGTCGGATACATGAATTACCATAGTAATTATACGAGAATACAGGGTTCACTGTATGGATTGTACGTGAATATATAATTCATCGTATTGAATATGCGATCAATCGATCGATAGTTATTGAAACCCGAACGAATCTAGAGTTCAATTATAGACGAGATATATGATATTTAGTGATGTTACGAAGTATTAAAGCTTCGGGATAAGTGGATTAAAGCACAGAAAAAGGATTTCGATTTAATAGTACGTCGGTACGTTAAACGAAACCTTTAATACCAAACCGAGCAAGAGACGATCGATCAAGCCGAAAAAGATGCGTAATAATTAGTAATATGACGTTTTAAGTTAATAAATGTCATGATTTAAGTTTTTAAAGTTTTTAAATCAGTTTTATATAAATTTCATTTTTAAGCCGAAAAACGACCGTTTTAGCTTCGTTTTAAGCCGAATTAAACATTTAACCGAAAAACGAACTGAACCAGATTATCCAAAACATTATCCGGATATCCGAAATCCAAACATGTGGCTAAGAATGAAGAGGTGGGTCCCACCCCACCCCCTCAATATTTCCGATCGGTCTCCATGGGTTAACCCCATTCCACATTTCTTTTTTCTACATCAAATCTTCAAGTTCTTCATCTTCTCTCAAATTCATGATCTAAAAACCGAGATATTTAGCAAGAAAACAAGGTAAAGAACCGAGTTAATCACGTGTTCATCTTCGTTTCTTGAGTTTGTTTGCAAGAAAATGAGGTTTCAAAGATGAAAACCGATTCTTGCGTGATCAAGTGATGTATACGGGTTATACAAGGGATCTTGGTCCAAGAAAGGAGTTAAACGAACCAAGAACGAATTTTTACGGTTTAAATCTTTGTTTTTGAATCATAACCGAAACTATAGTGTAAGAGGCTTGATCGTGAGTGTAACTTGCTTGGTATTGTGGTATGTTGGTTGTAGGTTCTGTTTTTAGTGGTAGATAAGGCGGAAAGACGAGTTTGTAGCTTGTAGTGGCGGAAAACGAAAGGTATATTCGGTTATGTTCGGTGTATGTGTTTTGGGACAGATTGTTGACAGTTTAGAGTTGGGTCATGAAATTTTACAGAGATGTTCTACACATGAAAATATGAGTTCTGTGAAATTTTGGTAATTTTTGGACAAAGGATGAATATTTGGTGAATTTAATGCTCGGTTTTGGCCAAAAATGGTGAAAAATAGTTAAATATCATGACAAATTCTGGAAAATTGCAGATAAGCATTTTATATCATGTATAAGTCACACACAAAATTTGAGGTCCGTTGGAGAAGTCTAAGTTGACTTTTCGGTTAAACGAGTTCTAGGGTTTTCTAGCTCGGTTTTAGTGAAAATGGCATGTAAAAGAAGATTTTGGTTCTGGAAAAATTACAGGGGACTATGTGGATGGCAGGGGAGATCCAGGAAAAATTTGGGATTTTTCTAAGATCGTTTGGTATTTACGACATATTTAGTGTTTAAATGGTGTTTAAAAATAGATAAATAAATTTTAAATATAAAATTTATTTCTGGAAATATTTTTATAAAATTACCCACTGTCAAAAAGTGATTTGTGCAAAATTTTAAGATCCGAGACTAAACGGATAATTATTTGTGCTGATTATCAAACTTATAAAGTTAAAACGCGTAAATCGGTAAAGTTCGTCTAAACGAACTGACTGGTGTATAAAAACCCTAAAAATGGACTATTTTCATATAAATGAGTTAAGCAAGTAAAAATGAATCATCCGAAAATAATTCGGATGATTTGAGTAATTTTAACCTATTTTAACAGTTTCCGGTACGCCAAAGACGGAAACGGGTCCCGCGGCCAATCGGGACGTCTAAACCGAGCTA
Source organism: Bidens hawaiensis (assembly GCF_021521415.1). Taxonomy (NCBI): domain Eukaryota; kingdom Viridiplantae; phylum Streptophyta; class Magnoliopsida; order Asterales; family Asteraceae; genus Bidens; species Bidens hawaiensis. Next base: position 79,241 of record NW_027494538.1, on the reverse strand, counting down.
TAATTTCACATCTTTAATTAAATTATCAGTCAACCACTATTTTCGGGTCGTGTGTGACCAAACTCATTTTTGAAACATAAAAACGGATAACCGTGCTAGGCACGCAAAACGAGAAAAACGACTAATAGTAATTGTGACCATGGAACTCTAAACGATATCACCATCTGAGTCCGGAGAAGTATTTCGGGTACAATACTGGGTTAACAGTGTTCCCAGATGTACCGGTTGATACGGTTAAAAGATTATATAAACAATAAGTGTATAATAACGATCGTAGGGATCATATTAGAGATTGGACGTGTTAACTGATAATGATTGTTGTTACCTGCTTGCATGTGCTAAGGTGAGTTTCACGAGCCCCTTTTTCTGAATTGTTTTTAAATAGTTTCTCGGGGCGGAAGCATGTTATTACTGAAATGTTTAAATACATACTGAACGCATGGATTTGCGTGGATTTACATATATTTTATTGTACGGGAATCGTACGGAAATGTACTAAGATGGTAATTATCTGAGTTGCTAACATTCTAAGGCCCCGGAACACGAGTGATTAACTGAAAGCCGGTAGAGTGTGGATAGTACTATTGGTCTGACAAACCCAACTGGTCCGTCATGGATTTGTTGATGTTTCCCAGCCAGTTGCGCATGTCTATATTGGGTGTTATATTTATTTTGCTATGTAATGTTAGACATAGCGGTTTGGGGCAGTTCCGTGGGCGGGGGATATGCCACGGGTCCGTGGGCGGGGGATATGCCACGGGGGTTGTGTGTGATAGTCAGAGGTTTCACTTGTGGGCTCAGCATAATTACATCGATAATAATATTATTATATGATAATGATTTATCATGGTTTACTCGAATTGTGAAACTCACCAACTATTCGTAGTTGACCCGTTTTCTCACATGCTTTTCAGGTACAATTAAGATGAAGTGATTGCTTACGTGCTAAGTGCTTGATGTGTGTAAGATTTGCGTGCAGGATGTTAGGATACATTATAACAAATAGAATTGTGTAGCGTATTGTATGATGCGTGTATCACCTAGACGGTAATGAAATACAAGATAATGTAATTTGAAGTATATTAATGTATTCAGTTTTCTTTATAAACAATGTGGTTGATATCAGAGGTGTCTGTTGCATCCCGTTTACGTTTCCGCTGCGGTTGCGGGGTGTTACAGAAGTTGGTATCAGAGCCATTGGTTATAAAAGAATTAGGATGTCTTTAAAAGATACCTAAAATATAACCAGTAGCTCAAGTATTATAGGATCTGAATATCAACTAATAATATATGGTGACGGGATCTGGATGAACTTGGATAGACAAGTGAGTTATTATGGTCCGGAACATAATAACATACTTGTCCGCACGAGGGAATTCAGGGGAAGTCACTGGGGACATTAATAGGTAAAAATGGCAACATATGTGTAAAGTATATGATATTATTTATACGTGCTAATGTGTATATATATGTATGTACATATCTTGTGGGTACATGTATTGAGAAATGGGACCCGGATAAGGAACCGGGGGATGAAATAATAAAAGTACCGAGGATGCTGGAATTCCTAGAGCATCGGTTGATGATAAGTCTGACTTATCGGGTCACAGCTATGATAGCACCAAGTTAGACCTCCCGTTTGACATTAACCAGAAATATCTAGTAACCGTCACTCCCAACCAAAATTGATAAATCCCTTACCCTACCAATACCGGTACCGTATATTCTAATAACCCCAGATGTTCACCCGAACCGTCGACCCTCACGTACGGACGGACCCGTACCTGAACCCATTCTTATTCCATTAAGGTAAAGGAGTAAATAAATAAATAAATAAATAAAATAATAATAATAGTAAATTTGATAATAAATGAGCAGATAAAAATAATATATAGAAATATATATATGTATTTCTCACTCTCAAATATATGAGTCATACCACCTTCAGATCGAGAATCACCGATTTTAGCGAACCTAGAACGCCGAGGACATTGATTGAGCAAGTGATAGAGTTTCCCATGATAGTAATTAATAATATTTGAAGGCAACCCATGTTGCACGATTACCTTGAACCTTGCAGCTCCCTATGCTATCCTTACATCCGTTAGATGCCTATACCCATGTATACTCGAATAGAATGATTACCCATACACAAAGAGGTGTCGGAATCATTATAGCATAGTTGGTCATTTGTTCGTAGGTGGTATACCGTGTATGCCGGGTATACAAACAGACACGGATATTATAACTCCGTGGTACGTAATCGTTTGGTGCTCACGGTGAGCGTGTATCGGTTATGCTGACGTGCAGAAGGATATTGAAATCAAGCATATTAAACATTAATCTTTGTTGAGAAAGATCTATATGTCAGTTGGTGACAAGGGTTATGAAACATATTTAAACGTTAACCGACGTCAGGTTAAGTCCATATGTTATTATATTTGTGGGACATATATACTAGATGCCGGTATGTGTAATATGTATGATAATATTTGGTGTGTATGTGTACCTGTTGTTATGATTGAGCTGCTAACGAGTTATATGGTGAGATTAGTATCGATTACTGCGTACGGGATGAGTACGGCAGAATGACATAAAAGAGTAACTCCAATGATGGAGATTGATATGATTCAGTTGATTGCTCAAAGATAGCAGATGATGATACCGAATGTCGTATCACAGATCACTGCTAGTGTTGATGCAAATGTGATCGCAGATTTATAGATCGAGCAATCACATGATTATGAATATTTCAATTCTTAGTGTTATTACTAATAGTGTTAATGTCCCACCGAATACTATTATGACTACAAGTATTAGTTATAAACTAAGCATGAATAGTAGTCGTAATGAATTAGATCCGGTATGAAGGATATGTTTGTTGGTTTTGTTAAGGAAATTATTAATAGTTTACTGATGGTAAAGGGAGGAATAGATTAGCGAGTGAATAGAAAAGATCGAAATGGTTAAGGATATTGGTAAGAGTCTAGAACATTGTGTAGTGAAATATGCTACAGATATGTTGGTAGATTATGTTGTATCGTGATGGGACACGATGGTACAAAATTATAATTAGAAAATTATTACTCAGATTATATGGTCAGAATTTAAAATTCTTGTGCTAGAGCACTTTTATTCGAGCAATCAAGCTCAGAGATTGGAAACTGAGCTATGAAAGATAGAAATGTTGTGTGCTGATCACTTAGAAAACGCTAATCGTTTGAAGGAATTGTCATGTCTGGTAACATGGCTAATTACTCCTGAAACTAAGCGAAGTGAGCGCTATATTGGGGACTAACTCCATCGATAAGGAGTATAGTCAATCCTGTAAAATATACAACCTTTGGAAGGGTTGTGTCACAAGCCAGCATTGATATATTTGACTCTGTGGGAAGCGGACTGGAAGGACGTTAGGGGAGACGTCGAGTATTAGAGAAGAGAAATGATAAAGGTATAGTGCAAGATAGACATTTGAATAAGTAGGTATGTCCTACAACCCAGAATTATACTAAGACTAGTTCTGGTGTGAAAACATGAACCGCATGAAGGGTCCTTCCCTAAATGTGGAAAATATGGTCATCGGCAGGAAGAAGAATGTCAAGTGATAGTAGGCCACGGGTGTGGTAAAGATGGACGTAATGCCGTAATTGTAGAACCAATTGAAGCCATGTGAACCGGCAACCCCAACCCATTCTTGTACAACCACTCCGAACCCAACAACCTCAATAACAATCCATCCAAAGAAATCAAATTATGCCAAACAGTTGTACTTGCTATGAATGTGGCAGTACAGAACGTTTCTAGAGAATTGCCCAAAGTTGAACCAAGGTGTCGTTGGAAGATGAACCTCATGACAAGCATCAACCTCTGGTCAAGTAAGGAGCCGTGCTTTCGTGAGTAATTCGAATGAAGCACGTCATGATCCAAAGGTGGTATTGAGTATGTTATAGTTTTAAATCAATAGGCTTCAGTGATATTTTTACGGTCGCCGATAGAAGTTAGTTCCTGCTAACCTCCTATCATTTGGAAAGATACCGATTAGTGAAACTATAGAACCCTATACTGTAGAATCACTAACGGTAAATCCCTAATGGTTAAGTAAATTGTTCGGAATTGTCCTATTATTCTGAACGATTAACATTTCCTTATTGACCTACGACCAGTAAAGTTAAGAAGTTGTGACGTAATAGTTAACGTGGATTGGCTAACTCAACATGAAGCTGAAATCAAATATGAAAAGAAGATGATTAGAAGCTCTCTTTTGGACGATGAAGCGATTAGATACAGAGAAAAGTGTACGATATTATGTTACCACTCTAACCTCATCTTGAGATGTTATAATATTTACGACAAGAAGACGTGGTGTATCTAACAAACGCGATGGCCAAAGTATTTAAAAGAAGACATATAGAAGATATCCCGATGGTACGCGAATTTCCACAAGTTTTCCCAGAAGAACTTCCTGGAATACCGCCAACCCGACAGGTCGAATTCAGAATCGATTTAATACCTCAAGCTGGCCCTGTTGCTAAAGCATCTTACCGACTTGCACCAACTGAAATGCAAGAATTATTGGATAAGGTTTCATACGACCTAGTTAGTCACCATGGGGTGCACCAGTGTTGTTTGGGAAATGAAGGACGGAAGTGTTAGGATATGTATTGATTAGGGAGAATTGAATAAAGTGACGATCAGGAATAGGTATTCACTTCTTCGAAGTAAATGATCTATTTAACCAATTGCAAGGGGCGATTTATTTTTAGAAAATTGATCTTAGATATAGTTATCACCAAATGAAAAATCCAAGAGGAGGACGTTGCAACAACAGCGTTTCGGACTCGTTACGGCCATTATGAATTCTTAGTTATGCCTCTCGGGCTAACAAATGCGCCGGCAGTGTTCATGGACCTCATGAACCGAGTCTATAAACTTTATTTTGATAAATTTGTCATATCATTCATTGATGATATTTTGATATATTTGCAACGTAAAGAAGAGCACGAACGACGTGTAAGGAAAATTGTGGAAGTGTTAAAGCAAGAGGAGTTGTACGCGAAGTTTTCGAAATGTGATTTTGAATAAAGAAGGCATAATCCCTTGGTCATGTTGTAAAGCAACAAGGATTTCACATAGATCCAAATAGGATAGAAACCATTAAAATTGTGCCAAGCGCCGATTTTAAGTCTCCCCGATGGAGACGATGGTTTTGTCGCGTATTGTGACGCATCGCGTAGAGGGTTAAGATGCGTGTTGATGCAGAATAATAAGGTTATAGCCTATGCTTCCCGACAGTTAAAAGTACACGAGAAAAATTACACTACTCACGACTTAGAACTGGGAGCGGTTATCCTCGCACTTAAAATGTGGAGACATTATCTCTACGATACGAAGTGCACCATCTTCACCGATCATAAAAGTTTGCAGCACATATTCGATCAGAAAGAACTGAATATGAGGCAACGAAGATGGGTCGAGTTGTTAAGCGATTATGACTGTGACATCCGTTATCACCCCGGCAAGGCTAACGTCGTAGCCGATGCTTTGAGTAGGAAAGGTCGGGTTAAGCCATTGCGAGTGCGAGCGCTAGGGATGATAGTCCAGTCGAACTTTTCGGACCTGATTCGAGTCGCTCAACGTGAGGCGTTGAAAGAGGAACAGCGAAAAGGAGGAACTTTACGGCAATGAGAAGAATTTTGAACAGCGCGTGGACGAAATTCTCTACTTTAAAAATCGGGTTTGGATCCCGACCCTCCATGACCTTCGTGAATTAATCATGGACAAAGCGCATAGATCGAAATATTCCATACACCCGGGATCGGAATAGACTATTGATGTTACGAATATCTGAAAGGATTGTATTAATGGCCGAGTTTGGAGAAAGATATGGTTACGTATGTTGGTGAATATTTAAGTTATGCAAGAGATAAGGCTGCACGCCGAAAACCCTAGGGAACGCTACAACGACAGAAAAATTCGCCAATGATAGTGGGAATAAATTATGTAGGTTCCCTGGATGGATCACACGAGATATCCCGATATACACAGGTGCGGAATCCCTGTGTAGATCGTTACGGACGTAGAACACAAGCACACAAACACACGAATACAATACGAACAAACACACGTTATATTAATAACTCAACACGTGATACTTACAGACTCTCGACCTCACGTCACTTGACTCACTGAATTACACGTAACTTAACCACTTCGTAAACAGTAATCTGTAACCTATATAAATACACGACAACTTCGCCTCAGGCGAAGTTGTCCATAACTTCGCTTGTTCAACAAGTTCGCCTAGGCGAACTTGTCAACAACTTCGCTTGGTTAACAAGTTCGCCTAGACGAACTTGTCAACAACTTCTCTTTAAACAAACAAATACATAAACAATATTACAGACTCGATTACAGACACTAGACATATGAACTACTGACATTTATGCACCAACAGACTCCCCCTTGGCAGTAGCTTCATATCTTGATCTTTCAGCTCTTGTCTCGTAATCCTGTAACTTCAAGCGTGCACTCCTTCTCTAACACACACCGACACAACTCGTTGATACTTTCTTGCTTCGTCCTTCCAAGCTGGAATATAAAAGATTTTCTTCTCGTTAAGCACCTTCAGATCAGCTTGCGATAAGTTAACAAGATGCATCGGATCGTAAACTCTAAGGATCTCTTGTTCATCCTCATCTTCCATCACTGCCTCCGCTGTCTCACAATCAACGAACCACCACTTTAGGTCTTTGAGCACATCCTTGGGCATAAGCTTCATCGGTACTTCTTTAAGGCACCGGATTGGTTTATACTTCATAACCATCCAAGGCTTTCCATCAGCTCTCAAACCTCTATCCTTGTCTTCAACAAGTTTCCCTTTCTGTGGTTTCAGCAGCTCAAACTTCTTTTCCTTTATGCTCTCTTTCCATACGATTTTCCCTATGACTCTAGCCATATTATCGTCATTTCGATTGATCAACCCCAATCTGGCTAAGTCTTTAACCTCACATTCAGGCAGTGTGTTTAACGATCTCAACATTCTTCTAAGGTACTGAACTCCATCATATCATTTAATCACGAAGAGCCGCAACTGCTCATCATAAATCCAGCATATAATCCCTTTCTTTGCTTCAGCATAGCCCTTAATGTTGTAACTCTTTTTGAACATGGTAGGGACTGCCGGTTTCTTTGTTTTGACGAACCATTGAGCATATCCTTCCTTCCACCTCGGCTGCTCTTCCCATTCAGTATCTTCAACTGCCGTCTGATCACCTACATCGGCCTTCTCAACCTCTGGAATATCATGTTCGACATTTTCCTCTACTATCTCTCCTTCCTCAATCTCATTCTCAATCTCAATCTGCTCACTGATCTTCTCAATCACATCACTCGGCAGCACATCCTCATCAAACAACACATCGTCGCTGAACATATCATCGTCAAGTTCCCTCAACGCATCAATCACGTCATCATCCACCAACACCACATCATCACCACCAGAACCACCAGCCGCGTCGGCAGACTCCCCCTCAGCTGTGGAAGTACCAAGAGTTTGAGAAGTTCTTGGCAGCTCACCACCTGCATCTTTCGATGCATTGGGATCATCGTCTCGGTCATATCTTCTTTTCGTCCTTAGTTCGTCGCCCTTACAGCTCATCTCCCCCTGAGATGCCAAGAACTCCTTCAAGGCATCTATAATTTTCCCATGCCAACCAGGAGGGATGAGTGTAGTTGATTTGCTTCTACTAGGCGTTGAATAGTCTTCGATTGCTCTGCCACGATCCGCTCTAGTGAAGCTATTCTCTCTGAGTCTGACATAGGCGTAGGCGAGACATCAGAAGCAAGCGTAACCGCAGGTGGTACCATACCTGATAACCCTGCAGTAGTGATGACCGTTGACTCTACAAATCGTGCAGCTACCACCGACTGAGTAAACGTTGGAGGTGGTAGAGACACAATCTCCGGAGTCGACGTCTGGATGGTAGTGGTGGATGGAATGCCAGCAGATGATGTAGCCACCACGGGAACATCCGCAGCGCTTGAACTTGTAACCTGTACAGAAGTAGGAACGATAGACATACCAGACAGTGCAGCCGGAGCGAAACGTACCATCCTTGAAGTCTCTCCAGCTCCCATGCCAGCACCTGTCCTTTCCCTTCTTGATCTTCTTATCAGCTTATGTATATCTTCTTCCTCTTCTGACTCATCATCATCCTCCGTTCTCTTTCTCTTCCCAAAAGTTCTCTCTCGAGACACCATCAACCGTCTCCCCTCATCCATGATTTCATCCAAATTTGAGTCAGCCATCGACGTTGCTGCTCTAGTAATACTCACACCCGAACCCTGTGCAGCAGAGACCTGCACCTCTTCAACTTGATCCATATCGAAATAACCTTGACCTCCAAAAACAGCATCAAGATCTATATCCTCTGCAGCCGACACAACAGGCACAGCAGGTGCAGCTTGAGTTGCTCTTGCCTGTCGAGGTTGAGGATCTCTGAACTCGTCCCCACCAGCAGGAACATACTCTGGGTTGATTAACAACCCAAACAGTGGAGTATGCCTTGGACGACGTTCAGGGTTGCTCCTCGCACTCGAAGTGCGGCATTGAGCAAAGATACGTTTGCTCACAGATTCCACGTATCTTATCGGTCGTCTCTGAGGTAGATTCGGAGCCACATGGTTCAATATCATCTGGATAAAACGTGGATACATAATGAACCGCTCCCGAGCCATCGCCCTTCTCTGTCTGTCAATCTTGTAAAAGACCATCTGACTAAAACTATAGCGTTTATTGTAAGTCAGTGCAGTCATTGCGGACTGCATGGTCGCACCCATACCGTCAGTGCCCGCCTTCCTTCCTGACATGCAAACTATCATGACGTGCATAAGGAAGCGCCACTGTCCAAGTAGAAAACCCTTCCGTCTCTGTGAATCGCCTAATGGACCAGAATAGCCCATTCGGAGAAACGCTCCATCACGAAACCGAGCCACAAACTCAGTTGGGTCATCCCTCGTCTCTTCTCCAAACCGTAATGCCACCCGAATTTGTTCAGAATTGAACTGAACTTGTTGATTGTTCACAGTCGCTCGCATGACCGGGGGCTCAACACGACAGTCGTATTCTACCGTCTGCCAAAAGTCTTCGATATTTGGTAAGGATATCGGCAGAGTGTTCGTGATAGCATGAAAAATCCTCGAGCGTAGGAGGAAAGTTATGATCTCGCGGTAATCGTCCACACCGCTCGCCTCCGGGTCTAAAGTGATGTATATATTGTGACCCCGGAAAAATTGTCGCTGATTGTCACCATCGTCTCCTCCTGCACCTCCAGCACCAGCTACTGCAGCCATATCTGCAACAAACGAACCAAGTTAGAACAACATAAAGACATAGCACAAGTTCGCTTTGTTACCATGAGCGAAGTTGTGATACACTCCGTATAGGCGAAGTTAAAGGTGGGGCGAAGTTGGGAACAACTTCGCTTCAGCTTTAAGTTCGTCTAATTAATCACTAAGTAAAATTGATCCAGGCGAAGTTGATGTTAACTTCGCCTCATCACAACATCGCCTCAGGCGAAGTTGAGCCTCAGGCGAAGTTACGGATAACTTCGCCTCAGGCGAACTTAAGCTTCAGGCGAAGTTACGGATAACTTCGCCTAAACCCTAACTTCGCCTGAATCTGAAACGGCAACAGTAAGGATAATTCAAAATTCAAAATCCGAGATTTTATGATAAGTTTGAAGATTAAGGACTCCGAATAACATGGTTTTAAGGTTATCTAGACGATCAGAATAGTTCTTAACACGTAAAAACACAAGTTATGAAACTCGGTTTCAAAAACCGATGGTCCGAGGGTTCGAAACAAGTCGAAACAAACATTTAGAAGCTTGAATGAACATTGATTATGTGATATAATGGCATTTCGAACCTTGAATCGGTGTGAAAACTGGGAATTAAGAACAAGTAAACTGAAAAGATAAGTTCACAGGATAAACAATAAGTTCGCCGGAGAATACGGATGATATAAGTTCGCTGAGAATTGAAAAAATGACCAGTTTGACGTTAAGCATCCCTTATATAGGGGATCTGTTGTACAGGCGAAGTTACAGATAACTTCGCCTAGGCGAAGTTATCCACAACCTCGCCTGTTCAACAACATCGCCTAAAATTTCAAAATTTAACCCTTAAAATTTTAACAGTTATCAATTAAGTTATAAATTTTCCTTGAAGAAATAAATGACATGATCAATTCTAAGTAACCAGTTAAAAATCATAAAACTATCTAAGTACAAAAACTTAAAAAATTTAAAGTATAAGGGATCAAATTTCAGTCTAGTTAGGGGTTACCACGTTTTAGAAAAGATCCGAACAGGAATCATACTAATTACGTGACTGTCACATAGATCCGTGTTTAGCTGTATTATGACATAAGGAAACAGGTTGTAAGCAGGTAATATACTTAAGATGGTTTTCATCGTTTCTGTGATACGAGTTAGGTTCAATTATGCCTCAAAATTTAAGTGGGCAACAACTCAGAAATATTGATGCCTCCTATCTCTCCTCAAAGCGGATTTGGCTTTCCCCAAGTCACCCCGAATTTACTTCGACCCATAGTGTCTGATTAAACTTGTAAGTATTCTTGATCTGCTTCCCGTTCTTCTCTCTTACTCAATGATTGTGAAGTCTTGATTTCATCATCTCTAAAATGTTTCAATAACTCCAAATTTTTTTTTTGTCGAATAAACATAGACTTCAAAGTAGAAATTAACTGCAAGTCCCGAATCTGGATCACTGCAGTATCTTGAGACGCTATCTTCACGGGAATCAGAACACACATGGGCTCGTGTATGACTGAGTAATCGCTTTTCTGCCTATCATTCGGAAAGATATATATGAAGACATGCAAAACTCTTAAGGAGTTTCCACGTAAAATCAAGTAAATTTAGTTTGTATCACATCTACTTTTACGCACCATAAAAAGTTACTATGACATACAATGACTGTCCTAAAGCCTTTTAAGCCTAATAACTTCACCAGCTAAGCACACAGAATTAGTATATCTATAATTTTCCAAGGTTGGATCAATTTTCTGTTAAACATAGCTAACGAACTTCTTACGAAGTAACAGACTTGAAAAATAATTTCATCTCCCAGTTCTTTCAAAATTTTAACATTAATCGCCCCGACCAAAACAAAGTCTCCAGGTAAACGGCTATCCCGAAGATCCAATGGATCAGCTGGACCGACCACATACTAGTATGTGTCCTTCTAACTAAGTATGATCGACTAATTTTAAGCGAAAGAATGAAAAACTCATCATAAACCGCCCCGGTCACTATCAGTAATCTGGTTAATGGCTATCCTCAAAATCTACAAGTAGAAAATGAGGACCAAAACATATCCGAAGACAAGTCCTTCAAACTGATGTAACCGACATATTTTTAAGCGATTAGTGACGTTTTTTTTTTTTTTATTTAAATATCACAAGAAAAGCATGGTTACTCGGGATTGATCATCCCATTCAGTTCAATAAGGTTTTGAAATCTGGATTTGTCAAACGCTTTAGTATATAAATCAGCGAAATTATCAAGCGTATCCACCTTTTCAAGCACAATCAATTTCTTCTCAGCACAATCCCGTATAAAATGATGACGTATGTCAATATGTTTAGTTTTACTATGTTTCACGGGATTGTTAGTTACTGAGATAGCAGCTGTGTTATCAATGCAAATAGGAGTAAGTAAGAAATTCAGACCATAGTCGCGCAACTGTTGTTGTATCCAAAGAACCTGAGAGCAGCAATTGGATGCTGCCATGTATTCTGCCTCACAGGTTGAAATTGCGACTGAAGTCTGCTTCTTGCATTGCCACGACACCAATCTGCCACCAAGAAACTGACATCCTCCAGTTGTTGACTTCCGACTCTGATTGCACCCTCCATAATCAGAATCTGTGTAAGCGACTAGCTCCAAGTCTCCTCCTCTCGGGTACCACAACCCCAGCTTCGGCTTGCCCTTGAGATACCGCAGTATCCTCTTTGAACCTTTCAAATGAGATTCTTTTGGATTTGCCTGAAAACGTGCACAAAGACAAACAGCAAACATTATATCAGGCCTAGATGCAGTTAAGTACATTAAAGAACCTATTATTGCCCGATATTGAGTTGGGTCCACATCTGCATCACCGTCTACTTCAGCACCCAATTTATGATTGACGCAGATTGGAGTATCATATGGAGAACTGTCCTCCATCTTGAAGCGCTTGAGCACATCATGAACATACTTCGTCTGATGAATGAACATCCCGTCCTTCTTCTGATCAACCTGTAATCCCAGAAAGAAAGTTAGTTCACCCATAGCACTCATTTCAAACCTTTTCTTCATGACGGCTTCAAACTCCTGACACATGGAGACTTTTGACGCAGCAAATATAATGTCATCCACGTAGACTTGTACCAGCAGGAAGTCGCTTCCATCTCTTTTGAAGAACAACGTGCTATCAATTTTCCCTCTTTCAAAACCATTCTCGAGCAAGTAATCCGATAAAGTTGAATACCAGGCACGAGGTGCCTGATGTAATCCATACAACGCCTTGCTCAACCTGTACACGTGATCTGGAAAGTCTGGGTCAGGAAAACCCGGTGGTTGCTCAACATACACAACCTCATCAACTTTCCCATTCAAAAATGCACTCTTCACATCTAGCTGAAACACCTTCATCTTTTCATAAGCAGCAAACGCCAAAAACAATCTTATGGCTTCTAACCTGGCGACAGGAGCGAACACTTCGTTATAATCAATCCCCTCTTGTTGATTAAAACCTTTAACGACTAGCCTCGCCTTGTTTCTTATAATAATCCCCTTATCATCTCTCTTGCACTTAAACACCCATTTCGTGCCTATTGCATGCACATTCTTTGGTTTTTCAACCAAAGTCCAAACTTCCATCTTCTCGAATTGAGCCAACTCTTCTTGCATGGCTTCAACCCACGAGCTGTCCTTTAAAGCCATTTGATAATTCTTCGGTTCAATCTGGCTTATAAAGCAGGTATACAGGCATTCATTGATTATTCCTGTCTCCTTAATGCTTGTATAAACACAGGTGTGTTCATTCAAGCTACTTCTCGTTTGTACACCTGAGGACACATCACCAATCACATTATCCAAAGGGTGATCTTTATGAATTCTCGTGGTCGGAACAGAACCGACATGCAAATTATCTTCCAAATTAGAAGAGATCTCATCAATGGTTGTTTCATGCTGAGAGTGAAAAGGATTGATAAATTCTTCTTCAGCTGAGGCAGCAGGGGTACCGATAGTGTTTGATGAGGAAGGTTGACATTTATCAATCAGCTGTCTTTGCAATAGGTTTTCTTCCTCATCGAGTATCATCTTCGTCGCAACTCTTTCTTCTTCTTCAGAAATTTCCAAATCCGGGATGTTAAACGACTTAAAAAGCTTAACATAGTCGAAAAGCTCAGCAGGTCCATTGCTTGGTTTTGGCGGTTGGTAACTTGTGATGTCGGTGTTACACACCACCTCCACCTTGCAAGTCGAAGTATTGAAGACACGTCTGTTGGGAGTACCAACAACATAACCGACTAATATTCCTTCATCGGCTACTTCGCCAAATTTAGAATTTGTCTTCAAGATCGAACAAGGGGACCCGAATGGTTCAAGACCACTCAAGTTGGGCTTCCTTCCATGCATAAGCTCGTAACACGTTTTACCAAGTCTCTTAACGGTTAACACTCTATTCAGAACATAGCAGGCTGTAGCAACTGCTTCAGCCCAGAACATCACAGGAAGCTTCGAATATGCCAGCATAGTTCTGGCTCCTTCAATTAAAGTTCGGTTCTTCCTTTCAGCCACTCCATTCTGTTGCGGAGTATACGGAGCGCTGTATTGGTGTTCAATTCCTTTCTGAAGACAGAAGATCTCCATTTCAAAATTCTTGAACTCCGTTCCATTGTCACTCCTGATGAACTTCACTGTTTTACCCATGACATTCTCAACTTTAGTAATCAAATTCTTCACCATTTGAGCCATCTCATCTTTCGATTTCAGAAAATATACCCACGAATATCGCGAGTAGTCATCAGTGATCACCAAGCAGTAAGAAGTACCTCCTAGACTTTTTACATTCACGGGACCGAAGAGATCCATGTGAAGCAGTTCTAGAGTACTGGCAATAGAGTTGACCTTCTTAGTGAGATGGGATTTCTTGTGTTGCTTTCCCTTCTTGCATGCAATACATTTGTCTTCAAAGTTAAAACTTTTCAAGGGAACGCCCATCACAAGTCCATTCCTGACAATGTGGTTCATCTTCCGAAGATGAATGTGCCCCATCCTCCTGTGCCACAGTTCGGATTCCGATTCGCTTGCTTTCGTCATTAAACATGATTCTTCCGTGGCCATTTCAGTAGACCTCATATCCATCACATAAGTATTTGTATCACGTGGAGCTTTCACCACTATCCACTCGTCTGGTATCTAAAAACCAGGCTTCAACACGATCGCCTCATTCTTCGTGAAATGAACAGTGTACTCCTTATCACAAATCTGCGACACGCTCAGCAGATTGTGCTTCAATTCTTCTACAAAGTTCACATTCTCAAGAGTCATTTTTCCATTGGACACCGTTCCTCTTCCAGTAATTCTTCCTCCACTTTCACTGGCAAAGCTAACTCTCGCTCCTTGAACAGGTTTTAAGTCGTGCAACAAGTATTTGTTACCCGTCATGTGCCGGGAACAGCCGCTATCTACAATCCAAAGACTGTGGGCAGCCCTGTTCAACTGTTCCTGCACAATAAAGCAAAGGATTAGAATCTAGGGACCCAAGACCAATTGGTCTTGGATCTATACATCCCGTACTTCTGCTTTCCAAAGTTAGCATCTGGATAATTCCTGTCAGTCCTATTAGGAAATCTCCTTGGAAATTGAGTGTGAGGCCTTCCAAACCTATGTGTATTGGAAGTATTATATCTTGAGGTTTGGTTATTAGCATAGTTAAACTGAGGTTTGTTTCTGTGAAAACCTGAATTAGTTACATTTCGGAACTTTGAAGGGTTTTCATTTTTAGCAGTATTAAAATTACCATTTGGCTTACGCTCAGTTTTAATAGGCCTCACACCTCTGAATTTCGGCGTCAGAGGGCAATCTGCAACAAGATGTCCTAACTTATTACACCTAAAACAACACCTATGCTCCATTTTCTTTTCAAAGGTTGTTTTGGATGTAGAGGCTGTGTTACCGGCCGTTCGTCTCACATAAGGTGGGACGTACGGGTTGAGTGGAGTACTCTTTTTATAAGTTTTATCTTTTTCTCCACCAGTGGGTAACACTACCTTCTCTTTTGTCTTACCCGATTCGGACAACTTATCCGAATCTGATGAGACCGGACTCGTAACAGAAATTTTCACACTTGAAACAGGCGAACTCGTTTCGCCACTACTAACACTTGGTTCTTTACTCGTAACCTTGATTGGAACTGTCTGAGGAACTTCAAAATCAACAGATTTCTGAACACTAGGGTTAAAAGTGTAATTGTGGTTATAAGGTGGTGGAACCTCGTGATAACCAATTCCTCCCCTCTTCGCAGAGGTACCTTGATCACTAACAAGGTGATCAAGAATAGCTGAGGAATTTCTGAACTGCTCAAGTTTTCGGTTCAGTTCCACCACTTTCACCTGGTGGTCAGCAATCTGCTTTTCTCGTTCAGCAATCAGTTTAGTCTTTTCTTCTAAAACCTCATAACTTAGATCAATTACTTCAATTTTTTCAGCAAGTTTTGTTTTTAAGCTTTTAACATCTTTTTCACACGCTTTTATTTTAACTTTGTAACTGTTTTCTCTTGCTTTCATAAAGTGATGATCTTCTTTAAGAGTTTTAAATTCAGCATCTAAACGAACATACTGATCAGTTATGGTAGCAAGTTGCTCAGACAAATTCTCACATTTAGTACAAATAGATTTAGAACTTACCTCGGAGAGTTGATCATTGTTATCTGTCATGAAAGCTTTTTCTTTACCAGTAGCTTTCTCTTCTCCGTTAATCTTCTCACAATCTTCATTCTCAACCTTAGCCATATTTGCCTGCTCACTAGTTTCATTCGAATGCAGGTTCCAGTTGTATTCACCTGCTTCTCTGGACATCATGGCATTGACTTCTTTACTACTCCCAGTGTGCTGTGCAGACCGGCCTAGACCACGTTCAACTCGCTCGTTTCTGCACTCTTTGGCAAAGTGCCCGTTTTGTTGACAGTTATAGCACCTCACCTTAGACTTGTCGAACCCTGGCCTGCCACCAACAAACTTTCTCCCCGTCTTTCTCATAAACTTCTTCACTCTCCTCACTATCATGGCCATCTGCCATTGTAAATCCATTTCCTCCAGATCATCAGCATCGATCTGGTCATAGTCTTCATCCAGCATCGCTGGATCAACAACCTTTCCTTGAATATAGTTTTCATATGAAGCAATAAACGAAGCATAGAGGCCAAACTGCTCTTCAGCAGATTTGACGCTCATTGGCATCTTAGAGTAATTATTGCTTGAGGAACTTGAAGATCCACTACTCTTGCTTGCTGTCTGTTGAGTACCACTTGATCCACCCGCAACAAAGCAAACATCCCCATTTGAGTTTACTGACACATGCCCCTCCTGTGAAGAATTGGCACCCGACTCACCCTTCGAGTAGTAGGCGGCAGAATCAGTCTTTGAACTTGTATTGGAGTTTACTTTAGCACCGTACATGCCTGGATCTTGAACCTGATCCATAGATGTTTCTTTTCTTAACATATTAAGCTCAAAAGTTCTGAGCTTGTTGACAGTGGTTTCAAGATCATAAGTAGGGAAGTCCTTGTCTTCCCTCATCAGTACAGTATACATCTCCCATTTTGGTGGGAGGGCATCGAGAAGCTTTTCCACAATCTCTTCTTCTTGGTAGGAAATGGAGTAGTTACTCAATTCAGTCATTAGATGATAATATCGAGTGATAATATCATCAAGAGATTCGTTCTTTAAGTACTTAAAGACTGAAAATTGAGTTTTGAGCAACTTTATCTTTGAAGCCCGAATACCTACATTCCCCTCAAATCTATTCTCAAGAGCTTCCCAAAGCTCTCTAGCTGATGTATACTTTCTGAACGTATGGAGGATCTCCTGTGGAAGAGCCATTGTGATTGCAGCATGAGCCTTGCTCTCGGCTTCATACATCTTTTTCTCCTCCTCTTCCATTTTACTGTATTTCTTGATTTGGTCTCGACCCTCATACTCCATGACTGGTGGAATATATCCATCTTGGATGCATACCCACATTTTCGCATCCTGGTACTTAACGTATTGTATGAACCGATCCTTCCACGCGACAAAATCGGTTCCCTTCAGCAACCTTGGGGCCTTTGTAGCTGACCCCGCTTCAACTTCCATCTTTACAAGCTCCGAAATGTTGATCGACGACATCCTTCTTGAAGACCAAGAAACCCGAAAAATTCTGAGTAGGCGAAGTTAAAAAAAAATTTCCTCTGAACAGTACTGTAGGCGAAGTTAATGATAACTTCGCTTAAGTAATAACTTCGCTGGATCTTTCTTAAATTCGCGTGACTGGGCGAAGTTGAGAATAACTTCGCTTAGGGTAAGCGAACTTAGAAAGTAGGCGAACTTGATGAGAACTTCGCTGAGCTAGGCGAAGTTGAGGAGGTAGGCGAAGTTGTAAATAACTTCGCTTCTCCTTATATCTTCGCCGAAACCCTACGTATCCTGACGGCAACTTCGCCTGATGAACAGCAACTTCGCCTGACGAACTCAAACTTTCTGCAGATCTGAAAATCGGATTTTAACGAGGTTTTTGACGGTTTAAAGGCTTGAACACACTGGTAGGAGGCTAGAATGAGCAAAAACACCAAAAACTCGTCCCGTGAATAGCCGAAATGGGACGAATTCTACACCCGCGTGAATATCCCGAACCACACAATCGAGCAAAAGCTCTGATACCAATTGTAGGTTCCCTGGACGGATCACACGAGATATCCCGATATACACAGGTGCAGAATCCCTGTGTAGATCGTTACGGACGTAGAACACAAGCACACAAACACACGAATACAATACGAACAAACACACGTTATATTAATAACTCAACACGTGATACTTACAGACTCTCGACCTCACGTCACTTGACTCACTGAATTACACGTAACTTAACCACTTCGTAAACAGTAATCTGTAACCTATATAAATACACGACAACTTCGCCTCAGGCGAAGTTGTCCATAACTTCGCTTGTTCAACAAGTTCGCCTAGGCGAACTTGTCAACAACTTCGCTTGGTTAACAAGTTCGCCTAGGCGAACTTGTCAACAACTTCGCTTTAAACAAACAAATACATAAACAATATTACAGACTCGATTACAGACACTAGACATATGAACTACTGACATTTATGCATCAACAAATTACAAAGGATTTCGGGACGCAAATTCCCAAGATATATCAAAGGCATGATGTAAATTGGGTAATCGCAGATCGATTAACCAATCCGCGCATTTCATCCCAATCTATGATGACTACCACAATGAATTCTCGCCCAAATTCATGATGGTGAAATGGTATCTCATCGTGGAATACCATTTTCAATTATCTCATATCGAAATGGGCATCCTACTTCCATTATTGGAAGGCGGGGAAGGAAGCATCGAAAGCTTGAAGCTTTCTATGGGTGAAGTAATTATCACCAATTTGTTAAATTGAAATTGGGCGTCACTCAAGCCATAAGATTCGAATTGATTCGAGAAACAACCAATCAGATTTATAATATTTAGGATAAGTTGAAAGCAGCGCGAGATTGGCAAAGGATTTATGCCAACATTCAATGGAAACCATTGTCACTGGAAAGAGGTGACAAGGCATTTTAAGGCATCACCTTAGAGAGAGGTGATATGAGGTTTGGCAAAACCGAAAATAGCTTCTTAATATATTGGACCTCATGAGACTATCTCCATGATTGGTCATTTAGTTTATCGATTAAAGTACTCCAGGGGCTAAGTACTATACATGATGTTTTGCCATGTATAAGGATTGAAAAGTACCTAAGCGATGAGGCAACGAAAGTACTAGTAATGGAGGTACTCATAGAAGTCATACTTGATATCATAAATAATTCCGTAGAGATAGTAGACGGGAAAACTAAACAGTTTGGACACACCAAGCTTTATTGATTAAGATTAAGTGGAATTCACAGCGAGGACCAGATTATACCTGGTAACGTGAGGGTGTATTCTAAAGGAAAAACCCTCACCCTTCCCTCGGAAAGGGATAGTGAGCGTGTAAAATTTCGAGGACGAAATTTATTAACGGGGGGAGAATGTAACGATTCCGACGAAACCAGGGATACCCTAACCGGTAGACGATAGTTACGTCATATTTAATGTCGGATACATGAATTACCATAGTAATTATACGAGAATACAGGGTTCACTGTATGGATTGTACGTGAATATATAATTCATCGTATTGAATATGCGATCAATCGATCGATAGTTATTGAAACCCGAACGAATCTAGGGTTCAATTATAGACGAGATATATGATATATAGTGATGTTACGAAGTATTAAAGCTTCGGGATAAGTGGATTAAAGCACAGAAAAAGGATTTCGATTTAATAGTACGTCGGTACGTTAAACGAAACCTTTAATACCAAACCGAGCAAGAGACGATCGATCAAGCCGAAAAAGATGCGTTATAATTAGTAATATGACGTTTTAAGTTAATAAATGTCATGATTTAATTTTTTAAAGTTTTTAAATCGGTTTTATATAAATTTCATTTTTAAGCCGAAAAAACGACCGTTTTAGCTTCATTTTAAGCCGAATTAAACATTTAACCAAAAAACGAACTGAACCAGATTATCCAAAACATTATCCGGATATCCGAAATCCAAACATGTGGCTAAGAATGAAGAGGTGGGTCCCACCCCACCCCCTCAATATTTCCGATCGGTCTCCATGGGTTAACCCCATTCCACATTTCTTTTTTCTACATCAAATCTTCAAGTTCTTCATCTTCTCTCAAATTCATGATCTAAAAACCGAGATATTTAGCAAGAAAACAAGGTAAAGAACCGAGTTAATCACGTGTTCATCTTCGTTTCTTGAGTTTGTTTGCAAGAAAATGAGGTTTCAAAGATGAAAACCGATTCTTGCGTGATCAAGTGATGTATACGGGTTATACAAGGGATCTTGGTCCAAGAAAGGAGTTAAACGAACCAAGAACGAATTTTTACGGTTTAAATCTTTGTTTTTGAATCATAACCGAAACTATAGTGTAAGAGGCTTGATCGTGAGTGTAACTTGCTTGGTATTGTGGTATGTTGGTTGTAGGTTCTGTGTTTAGTGGAAGATAAGGCGGAAAGACGAGTTTGTAGCTTGTAGTGGCGGAAAACGAAAGGTATATTCGGTTATGTTCGGTGTATGTGTTTTGGGACAGATTGTTGACGGTTTAGATTTGGGTCATGAAATTTTACAGATATGTTCTACACATGAAAATATGAGTTCTGTGAAGTTTTGGTAATTTTTGGACAAAGGATGAATATTTGGTGAATTTAATGCTCGGTTTTGGCCAAAAATGGTGAAAAATAGTTAAATATCATGATAAATTCTGGAAAATTGCAGATAAGCTTTTTATATCATGTATAAGTCACACACAAAATTTGAGGTCCGTTGGAGAAGTCTAAGTAGACTTTTCGGTTAAACGAGTTTTAGGGTTTTCTAGCTCGGTTTTAGTGAAAATGGCATGTAAAAGAAGATTTTGGTTCTGGAAAAATTACAGGGGACTATGTGGATGGCAGGGGACATCCAGGAAAAATTTGGGATTTTTCTAAGATCGTTTGGTATTTACGACATATTTAGTGTTTAAATGGTGTTTAAAAATAGATAAATAAATTTTAAATATAAAATTTATTTCTGGAAATATTTTTATAAAATTACCCACAGTCAAAAAGTGATTTGTACAAAATTTTAAGATCCGAGACTAAACGGATAATTATTTGTGCTGATTATCAAACTTATAAAGTTAAAACGCGTAAACCGGTAAAGTTCGTCTAAACGAACTGACTGGTGTATAAAAACCCTAAAAATGGACTATTTTCATATAAATGAGTTAAACAAGTAAAAATGAATCATCCGAAAATAATTCGGATGATTTGAGTAATTTTAACCTATTTTAACAGTTTCCGGTACGCCAAAGACGGAAACGGGTCCCGCGGCCAATCGGGACGTCTAAACCGAGCTATAATTTCACATCTTTAATTAAATTATCAGTCAACCACTATTTTCGGGTCGTGTGTGACCAAACTCATTTTTGAAATATAAAAACGGATAACCGTGCTAGGCACGCAAAACGAGAAAAACGACTAATAGTAATTGTGACCATGGCACTCTAAACGATATCACAATCTGAGTCCGGAGAAGTATTTCGGGTACAGTACTGGGTTAACAGTGTCCCCAGATGTACCGGTTGATACGGTTAAAAGATTATATAAACAATAAGTGTATAATAACGATCGTAGGGATCATATTAGAGATTGGACGTGTTAACTGATAATGATTGTTGTTACCTGCTTGCATGTGCTAAGGTGAGTTTCACGAGCCCCTTTTTCTGAATTGTTTTTAAATAGTTTCTCGGGGCGGAAGCATGTTATTACTGAAATGTTTAAATACATACTGAACGTATGGATTTGCGTGGATTTACATATATTTTATTGTACGGGAATCGTACGGAAATGTACTAAGATGGTAATTGTCTGAGTTGCTAACATTCTAAGGCCCCGAAACACGAGTGATTAACTGAAAGCCGGTAGAGTGTGGATATTACTATTGGTCTGACAAACCCAACTGGTCCGGCATGGATTTGCTGATGTTTCCCAGCCAGTTGCACATGTCTATATTGGGTGTTATATTTATTTTGCTATGTAATGTTAGACATAGCGGTTTGGGGCAGTTCCGTGGGCGGGGGATATGCCACGGGGGTTGTGTGTGATAGTCAGAGGTTTCACTTGTGGGCTCAGCATAATTACATCGATAATAATATTATTTTATGATAATGATTTATCATGGTTTACTCGAATTGTGAAACTCACCAACTATTCGTAGTTGACCCGTTTTCTCACATGCTTTTCAGGTACAATTAAGATGAAGTGATTGCTTACGTGCTAAGTGCTTGATGTGTGTAAGATTTGCGTGCAGGATGTTAGGATACATTATAACAAATATAATTGTGTAGCGTATTGTATGATGCGTGTATCACCTAGACGGTAATGAAATACAAGATAATGTAATTTGAAGTATATTAATGTATTCAGTTTTCTTTATAAACGATGTGGTTGATATCAGAGGTGTCTGTTGCATCCCGTTTACGTTTCCGCTGCGGTTGCGGGGTGTTACAAACCATAAGACAAAACACATAACAAAAGTTAAGTAAAAAGACGGGATCAAATTTCAGTCTTGAAGGAACCCTGCATGTGTTTTAGAAAAGATCCTAACAGGAATCATACTGATTAAGAGGCTGTCTCACAGATCCATGTTCAGCGGTATTATGACATAGAGAAACAGGTTGTAGGCAGGTATAAAACTTAGTATGGTTTTCATTGCTTCTGTGATACGGATTAGGTTCAATTAAGCTCAAAATTTAGATGGACATCACATGAGAGATTGTGATGCCTCCTATCTATTCTCAAGGCGTATTTGGCTTTCCCCAAGTCACCCCGAGTTGAATTCGACCCGTAGTATCTGATTTATCAATATTCACATGTCGACTTTCCGAAGTCTCTTATACTTTAAATTATGCTTTCCTGCCTTTTTCTTGATATTTGTAAGCAGAGAATCATCGTAAGGCTTTAACGAGTATAATCAATGATGATGATGTTTTTTTTAAATAGAACTGCAAGTCCCGAATCTGGATCACTGCAGACACATAACACTATCTTCACGAGAATCAGGACACTCACGGGCTCGTGTATGACTGGGTAATCACTTTTCTGCCTATCATTCGGAGAGATGTATGTGGAGACGTGCACAGCTCAAAATGACTCTCCACAGTAAATCGAGTAGATTTAGTTTGTATCACTTTCACTTTTACGCACCATAGAAAGCTACCATACATACAATGACTGTTCTAGAGTCTTTTAGGCCTAATTACTTCACCGGTTAGGCACACAAAATCAGTTTATCTATCACTTTCCAAGGTTGGATCAATTTTCATTTTTAACACCAATATTGAAACTTCTTGTGAAGTTATAGACTGAGAAGTTATATCATTTCCCTAAAAAAAATTTAAATTCAGACGCCGCGATCAAGTCAAAGTCTTTAGGCAAACGGCTATCCTGAAGATCTAGTAGATCATCCGGACCGACCACATACGAATATGTGTCCCTCCGACTAAGTATGAACGACTAATTTTAAGCGAAAGAATAAAAACCCATCATAAACCGGCGCGGTCGCTTTCAGTCATCTGGTTAATGGCTATCCTTATAGTCTACATGTATATATAAGGACCAAACATATTCATGGAATATGTCCGTCAAACTTAAGCAACCGACATAATTTTAAGCGATAGTGATGGGTTTTTTTTAAGAGATTAAAGAAAAACCCATCTACCTCGGGTCTGCCCATACGACTCTCTCTTTCTGTTTCTCTCTATGCAACTAAACAATTGAACAATTGAACTACTAACTTTTTCTGGATACCAAACCCTAAACATGACACACGTATATATGGATACAAAACTAGCGGGCTTGGGCTTGGGCCTATGGTGAAGTTATCCTAAATTCACCAACAGGTGAAGTTGTTCCTAACTTCACCAACACGTGAAGTTGTTCTAACTTCACCAACACGTGAAGTTGTATTAAATTCACCAACACGTGAAGTTTTCCTAACTTCACCAACACGTGAAGTTGTTCTAACTTCACTAACACGTGAAGTTGGCTCCCTCCACAACTTCACCCAACTAGTCGGAATTGCACAGCGACGGTCACAAAATGCACCAACAAACTCCCCCTTGACCGTTGTTCTCAATTCTAACAAACACAATAGATCATCTGTTACAAAACATGCACCAACAGACTCCCCCTTAACTGATGATCTTCTGGGTTCTTCTCCTGGTAAGACACGATCTTCAGACATTGCACTGTGATCTTCAAGGTTGAACTTCACATATATACGCAACATCAATCCTGTCTTCAACCAGCAGTGTCTGAAACTGTCTTGTAGCTTCACAAATCTACCAATTACCCGGCGTCTTCCATATCAGATCTCCCTTTCAGTGTAAGCCCCTTCAAACTATATCAATCGAGATCTTTGACCTACATCCCGGTGCCTAATCGATCATCTCAACCATTCGGTTAGTAAAATAAGGTTCAATCTTCAACTACTCAACAGCAAGTGATCAGTTTCATCACAAAACTACCTTGACAGAATCTAACACACTTGACCATTAATATATAATGGGTTTCCTCATTTGATATCGAAAGACACTAAAGTTGGCCTTACAATCACCCCCTTGACTTATGATATCAAAAACTTTGTTGAACCATGTCTCGTATCTTCACGAATCAACCCTATAAAGCCGAAGCATCTTCAATCACCAGGGGTAACGATCAAATGACTTTCTTATTATTTCTGAGAATGAAATTATTTAAGTATCTCACCCCTAATAAATAAGTATCCCATATACTCATAACCCACGTTTTCAGGTTGAGAGCTTATACAATTTAATTCCCGATTAAATCCAACTTGTTCAAAAATTTTCACTTTAATAAATAAGCATCTCGTATGCTCGTATCCCACGTTTTCAGGATCCAAGTCTCGAACGCCTTGAAAATAACATAAATACTATGATTTGAACATGATCCAATAATGACGAAAACCCGAAAAAAATTTGACTTTCTTAAGTTGGTCAACTCCAAAAAAAATATTATCACCAAATTTTTCCTCAATGATCCTCTCTTCAAATATATGAAAATTTTGGTTCAAGAAAATTTCCCGAATTTTTTTTTGGATAATCATATCTTGAACGTCGGAGGAAAGGAAAACATATCGTTTGACTGACCTACGGGTGAACATCGCATAACCTCGCCTGTGAACTTCACCTAATAACTTCACCCCTCTTTAACTTGACCACCTGTTAACTTCACCACCAGATAACTTCACCCTTCATTAATTTCGCCAAACTTTAACTTCGCCTGGCATTAACTTCACCTGACTTTAACTTCGTCTGGTACTAACTTCACCTGACTTTAACTTCGCTTGGCATTAACTTCACCTGACTTTAACTTCGCCTGGCTATAACTTCGCCAAAACCCTAAGATTTGATCGACAACTTCGCCAAAACCCTGTAACTTCGCCGTTTCCGTCTTCCCCAACTAAAATCAGATCTGAAACGTGCCAAAAACACCAAAACGCAGATCTCGAACCATAGCATAAGAGCCTAAGGCTCTGATACCACTTTTAAGTCCCCGGTGCGATGGTGATCGATACGAGATCCGCACGATGTCTAGGAGTGCGGAATCCTCCTAGACTCGTTTATGGTGTTGGAGACGAAGAACACGAATAAACACAAACATACACACGAATGAAATAAACGAATCTACATATCCTTTATATAATAATCAAAACGCATTACATACCGAACGAGAAAACAAAACACGGCCGACCCAAGGTGAGCTCTACCTCGGGTCTGCCCACACGACTCTCTCTTTCTGTTTCTCTCTATGCAACTAAACAATTGAACTACTAACTTTTTCTGGATACCAAACCCTAAACATGACACACGTATACATGGATACACAAACTCGCGGGCTTGGGCTTGGGCCTATGGTGAAGTTGTCCTAACTTCACCAACAGGTGAAGTTGTTCCTAACTTCACCAACACGTGAAGTTGTTCTAACGTCACCAACACGTGAAGTTGTATTAAATTCACCAACACGTGAAGTTGTCCTAACTTCACCAACACGTGAAGTTGTTCTAACTTCACTAACACGTGAAGTTGGCTCCCTCCACAACTTCACCCAACTAGTCGGAATTGCATAGAGACGGTCACAAAATGCATCAACACCACTCAAGCACCATGCCGGGTCGCCTATGGTTCCATAAAGGAACCCGACAAAAGCAAATCCACCCATTAGACCACTAAGAGAATACCGAACCACCACGCTACTACCATGACGGTTCACCACCATAAATCCACCGCCACTAAGGGTTCCAAATTGGAACCCGACAACGACAGAAAACCGGCCTCTCCAAACGCCGTCTGTGTTCCCAAACGGAACCCGGCCAGGATTGATTCGTTAGTGGACAACTGAACCACCACGCCCAATTTCGGTTCATACCAAGAAGATGAAGCCGACGTTGGTGTTAGTTGATTCATGAGAGGTTTTGGTCAGAAACGGTGGATGAATTAGACTGTTAGATGATAGTAGAGATGAGTCAACATGCCAAAAGTGGGAGTTGAGTTAAAAACACAAATAAGTGTTTTAGCAGATGAAAATGAATCTGGGGAGTATGACACATAGCAAGATGAGACAACAGCTGGCAAGCCATAACCAATTAAACCAATGTACAAATAATGAAAGCGTATGGTACAAAGGTCTATGCACAAAGTAAGATGTACTTGTAATATTATAAATTAGTTAATTATTTTTTTATGTAGAATTGGATAGAGACAATATTTAATTTCCTTATAACTATGATCGGCTAAATTTCTTGTGATCATAACCGGGTGCAAGGTTCATGTTAGTGATTTATACTCAATCTAGTTTTTATCTTTATGTGTTTGATGGTCTGGGTATAAAAAACCTGTCATAACTAACTTTATATCAACGAGATGTCAGTTATTGGTTTTTAATATAATCGTTAACATGCATGAGGTCAAGTGAATTTAACGAGTCTATGTTGGTAATTGTTTAAACAACATCTTAGCTTGGGTCCTTATTCAATTTAGTATCGTTAAGTAACTCGGTTAGAATCCTTAGTTTTACAATTACTGGTATTTGTTAAAAAAATATCCTAGCACATGTTCTTATTCAGTTACATATTGTTAGTTCAACACGGCCGGATTCTATAGTTCTACAACTATCTATTTACCTTATCATTAAACAAGATATGGCCACGTGGCTTTCAACTTAATAAACTAACTAGGTCAAGCATTGTGATTCTAAACCTAAAATCCGGGTGTAATTACCTTTTTATTAATTATTTACAAATCATGTTTAATTTAACTTTATGTTTCTTAGTCAATCAACTTTCAAAGTTCAGATTGACATCAAATGCCCATGTCACACCCAAAATTTAGGGCCGAGAGGTGTGGCACCCGTTGGTACAGGTTTTGTAAATATATCAGAATTGCGGGTTGTTTTAACGAAGAATTTGATTTAATAAAATATTAATCTATTTTCAAAACTTACTCGGGAGTTAAATACCCAAGTATTCGATTTACAAAACTTTTTTTCATTTTATTACAAGTATTTAATAAAAGTGATTTATCTTCTTATAGAGAACATCTAACTCTATAAGTGACTCTAATTCCTTGTTACATAAGCTAAATTTGATTTCCTTGATTTCCTGAAATGTGGAGGAAAAATATGTCAGTTATATGCTGGTAAAACTTTTGAAGCTTAAAGCATTTAACAAATCTTTAAATGACAAGATAGTTTTCTTGAACATTACTCAGCAGAAACGTCTTTTATTCATGGGATTGTCTGATTGACATACATCCACAGTTCAAAGGCTCTCCGAGCCACGTAGCCCGTTGAAAAACTGGTTATGCTTGACATTTAGCATACATGTTTAGTCAATTATGTTCCAGACACATGTAATCGGTATGAGTCGCTTTTATTGTCTCGCTTTTATTGTCTATTTTGCATGCTAGAGATCACATAATATTTTATAAACATTTAACTGACTCTTTGAGACAAACTGCACATTCCTTCCATCGAGTATTAAGTCTTTTGATTGTTTATAAAGGTTTAATATATTCACATGTGATGTTCTGTATGATGTGATTTCGTTTGAAAACCTTCATAAACAAATGCTGCTTAACCTATAATAAAACAGGTTTACAAAAATACCTGGATCATCTCTTGACCCGACTGTAGACCTTTAGCAGGGGCGGCTCTTAAGGTGTGCGAAGTGGACGACCAGCCGGGGCACCTCTTTTTTTGGGGTCACATTTAAAAAAAATCCCAATGTTATATATGTAGAATACCCGAACATTTATAATCCCACTATTTTTGTAATACTGAAACACCTTTTAGACCCACTTTTTTCAAATTACCCAAAGACATATAAGCCCATTAAAATTTGAAAAAGGCCAAGTGATTTTAATTAATCAATATAAGTTAAATAAATAAAAGAAACGAATATGAGAGATAACAATAAAACAGATCTGCATAAAGGAGTTTTTCAAGATTATAGTTATTGAAATCTTATTTTTATCTACAAGAGAGCATAAACTACGAAGAGTCGATTAACCAATTAGCTATCAAGAATGTTAAGAGAGTTTCACAAATCCTTAATTAACTATTAGCATATTCAGTATGTAATAAATTGATTCTAATACCATGATTTTTCTAATTATTATGTTTATCGCAATAACTTTAATCGGCGTATAAAAATGTGTGTACATTATTTAGCAAGTTAGAGTTTAAGGAACATCTTTTTTCGGCTCGGCCGGGGCACATGAATTCTTAGAGCAGGCCCTGACCTTTATTTTGGTTTTGATAACTTTTGACCTTGATAAATCGTTTGTTTGAATAAAATATTTAGACATGTAGTCTTTCTGTTTTTTTTTACAAATTACGTGTTACGTTTCTTCCTCATGAAGAAACGTCTATTTTAGGTTTCTTTATCTAGAAGAAACATCAATGTGACTATAATCATTGTATGTAAAATCTTATGTTTCTTAATCATAAAGAAACATTATTTTGACTATACCCATTATCCATAAAACTTTATGTTTCTTAGTTATAAAGAAACATTATTTGACTATAATCTTTATATATGAAAGCTATGTTAAACTTAATTTGATCAAGGTTTGGGCTATAATCTCGATTAAGACCTAAGACAATGTAATAATAATCAAATAACTTAAGAGGAACCCCTACCTTATACAGTTACTTGGAGTTGGACGCCTATGGTTGAGCGAACAACACTTCTACTTTTCATTGCGTATCGTGGATAAAACCGTTAGAGCGTCGGGATCGGAACTTCGGGGGAACCCGGACACGCTTTTCGATGCAGTGTGTGTGGAATGTGTGTTTGTGTGTGTTGAGGGATGTGCCATAGCCCCCTTTTATAGGCTGATTTTACATTTCTAATGTTTGACACGTGTCCCCAGTTGCTTAACGGGGTCATTGTGTATCGCGGCGATGACCCAAAGGATTTAGCCATCACGTAGCGCAAATCCACTCAAATCTTGGGTTTCTGTCAACTTCATCGCGTAGCGCGACGAGCTTGGTTTTTTCTGTTGCGTAGCACGATTGTGAAAATTGTAACACCCCGACCAAAGGCGGCGGAACATGCCGGGGTGAAAAGGATTGCCCAAGAACACAAGACACTATTAAAGTGACAATATTTAATCAACTCGTTAATTTCATTCAAACATCAAAGTGACACATATTGTTCATACAAATAAACACCAAAATATAAAAGATAGATATTGTTCATTCTTCTAATAACCTAGCGGTATCAAATAGAATGACGTCTTCGCACTCCAACTCAAGTAATAATCAAACCTGTAACAATGCATAAAATAACATTTGTCAACACGTATGTTGGTGAGCAATTTCATAGTTTTGAGTATATATAATATGAGCGAAATCCACAAACGTATATGAGACTATAAATAAAAGCATCAATCGTGGCTTATAAAACATATGTAAATGAGGATCCTTTCTACTCGGTAACAACCGACATACTCGAATAATAAGGCCCTATTCTACTAGCACTAGGCTAAGTAGTTAGGGGAGCGTATGATCATACTTAATGAGGCTCAACAACAACATAAAAATAAACACTCGCGCAAGTAAAGCATATGAGACATATAACACACAATAGAGCAAGTATTCTAGCATCATACACCCTAAAGTTTGTTGTTTGATAAATGAGTATAATATAAATCATTTTTGTTGAATAAGTATGCATGTTACCCCTAAAGATAAAAGTGAAAACGGGGGATTAAATGTACTCACGTTAACTAAATAACTTGAAAGATTGATTCGTGAATTATCGGAGATCGGGTTTAGCGAGCAAGACCTAGATTAAATGGTTCTTAAGTTAGTAGGTAGTCTTGGAAGGGTTTAAAGTAAAATATGACAAGTAAAGTAAATAATGAAGTTCATGGTTTAAAAATATACATAGTTGGGAAATTAAAGACATGTTCAAAAAAGTAAGTTTACTCGAAACCGGGTCTTGGTATTTCATTCATAATTATTACTCAACCTATGTTAAGTAACTTATGTGGGTTATAATGCACTAATGCAAGACCCTTTGGGTATATGAACAACAAAACAAGGTTTTAATCGAGTGTTCGGATTTGTTAACTTGGGTCTAGATAATTAACTAAACTCAAAGTTAACTTTCCAAAATGTTTTGAGATAACTCAATAAAATCGAAAGACTTAACCAAGTATATAGTTCTATTATGAAGAACCTTAACGTCCGTTAAGTGAGTATTTGGTTTCACCGGTCCAAGCTTGTTATAAGATCAAGTTGGATACCGACACACCAAGTAAGTTGATAAAATACTTAAAATTAGTTTAAAATATATTCTTGAAGAAAAGATGAGTTTCGATGGCCAAAAACACACTTGTGTGTCTTAGGCAAGTGAACTCGGTTAGTTCGGTTTTGGTTCGGTCCTTGACTCGGAATGATACCGAGGATGGTTGCCACATACCCAAATACCATAGAACTATCAAAATGGTTTTAGAAGTTACAAGGTTCAAATCTTTCATAAGCATGTTTATTTAACTATTTTTAACAAAAATAGTAAACAAACTAATTTAAACAAAGGCTAGTAAACAAGAGTTCGGTCTTGGTTCGGTCTTGATTCGGGTCTAATCTCGGGATAAAACCGAGACTAGTGACTTCATACCCAAGACCATGAAACTCTTTAAACATGAATTAAAACTAAACTATTTTAACTATTTTAAACAAAACTAGTATACAAAACTATTTAAAACAAAAGCTAGTAAACAAGAGTTCGGTCTTGGTTCGGTCTTGATTCGGGTCTAATCTCGGGATAAAACCAAGACTAGTGACTTCATACCCAAGACCATGAAACTCTTTAAACATGAATTAAAACTAAACTACTTACAATATAAACAAGACTAGTAAAGCATTAGAGGAAAATAATATAATCAAGAACTACAAAGAGTTCTCCATGAAGCCTTGCCTTGTAGCATATCACCTCCCGAAGAAGATGAAAGCCGAAGGAAACAAGGGGTGCATATTATATATATGTTGTACCACAAGATATGAATTAGTAAGTAACAAAACAAAAATTAAAGAAGGTTGTTGTTAGATAATTATAAACCTTGAAGGTTAGAGATAGTGTTCTTAGTTTGAGAGAGAAAGAAGATGAATGAGCAAGAAGAAATGAAGGGGATGGGGTTGTTTATATAGGGAAGGAGTCAAACTTGTATTCCTTGTTTTATATCAATACTTGCATGTGCTTTTTTTCAAAAAAAAAAGGTTTAAATAATACAAACTTGTAACAAATCCAAAAAGTAAGAGATGATTATGAAACATAAAAATCCAAGATTTTATATCAGTGAAAGATTTGGTTTACAAATCGGGTCGGGTTTTGATACAAATACAAATACAAAAAAAAAACGAAAATGAAGAATGGTACAGTCTTCCCTACTTTAGGAAATTTCATCCCGAAATTAAGAAGAATCCGTAATAAATAAGTGCGGGTACTTTTCCTTCATCTCGTCTTCTCGTTCCCAAGTAAATTCAGCGCCACGCTGTGATTCCCAACGGACGTTAACTAAACGGATGCGGCTACGTTTGGTTCGTTTCTCATTGCGGTCCACGATTTCAACGGGTTTTTCGATCATTTGCAAGGTTTTATCGATACGTACTTCATCGAGAGGTATATGGAGATTATCTTCGGCTAAGCACTTTTTGAGGTTTGAGACATGAAAGGTGGGATGAACACCGGTAAGTTCTTGCGGTAAATCGAGCTTATAAGCCACTTTTCCAATCCTTTCGAGGATCTTGAATGTGCCTACAAAACGAGGTGCTAGTTTTCCTTTCTTTCCAAAACGAACTACCCCCTTCCACGGGGATACTTTGAGAAGGACAAAGTCGCCAACATTAAACTCGAGAGGTTTTCGCCGTTTGTCGGCATAGCTCTTTTGGCGACTTCTTGCAGCGAGGAGATTTTTGCGGATTTGATCGATACGATCGGTAGTGTCTTGAACCATCTCGGGACCGGTGATTTGGGCTTCACCAATCTCGTTCCAACAAATCGGAGAACGACACTTACGACCATAAAGAGCTGGGAAAGGAGCCATCTCAATGCTAGAATGATAGCTATTATTGTATGAGAATTCAATAAGTGGGAGATGAGCATCCCAATTTCCATCAAAATCAAGAACACAAGATCGAAGCATATCCTCGAGAGTTTGGATTGTACGTTCGGATTGGCCATCAATTTGAGGATGGTAAGCGGTACTAAGATCGAGGCGAGTGCCCAAAGCTTCTTGAAGCGATTTCCAAAAACGGGATGTGAAACGAGCGTCACGATCAGAAATGATGGTCAAAGGAATACCATTGCAGCATACAATCTCACGAACATAGATTTGAGCGAGTTGTTCAACGGAGTATTTCTCGCGGATCGGGATGAAGTGAGCCGATTTGGTTAATCGATCAACAATGACCCAAATGCTATCATTTTGCTTTTGAGTGGGAGGCAATTTGGTGATAAAGTCCATAGCGATGCCTTCCCATTTCCAAACGGGAATAGGAGGTTGCTCGAGTAAACCAAAAGGTTTTTGATGTTCGGCTTTAACCTTTGAGCAAGTAAGACATTTCGAGACATAAAGTGCTACGTCCTTTTTCATACTCGGCCACCAATAAATAGATCGAAGATCGAAGTACATTTTATCCGCACCGGGATGTACGGAATATCGTGACATATGAGCTTCGTCGAGAATGAAAGTACGAAGTTCATCATGATTGGGAACCCACAAACGATTGAGGAAATAAAGCAAGCCATCGGGTTTGGTTTCAAGTTGAAGTTCGGCTCCACATGACATTTCATAATACATATTGCCTTCGTCAATGGAGGCGCATTGGGCTCGATAGATGCGGTCTTGCAGATCAGTTTGGATGATGATGCTATGAAGCAGGACGGATTTAACATTAACTTTACGACTAAGGGCGTCGGCTACAACATTTGCTTTACCGGGGTGGTAGCGAATTTCG
The DNA here is from genome assembly GCF_021521415.1 of Bidens hawaiensis. Classification (NCBI taxonomy): domain Eukaryota; kingdom Viridiplantae; phylum Streptophyta; class Magnoliopsida; order Asterales; family Asteraceae; genus Bidens; species Bidens hawaiensis. Next base: position 45,764 of record NW_027494538.1, on the reverse strand, counting down.
CAATCGTAATCGCTAAGTAATTCGGCCCATCGACGTTGTCTCATGTTGAGATCTTTTTGGTCAAATATGTGTTGTAGACTTTTGTGATCGGTGAATACAACACACTTTGTGCCATAAAGATAATGTCTCCAAATTTTGAGAGCGAAAACGACGGCACCAAGTTAGAGATCGTATAATTCTTTTCGTGATCCTTGAGTTGTCTTGAGGCATATGCGATAACTTGACCTCGTTGCATGAGAACGCAACCGAGACCTTGGTTGGATGCGTCACAAAATACCACAAAGTCGTCGTTTCCATCGGGAAGGGTTAGAACGGGAGTGTTGCAAAGCATATGCTTTAGAGTTTGGAAAGATTATTCTTGTTTCGGTCCCCATACATAAGGTTCTCCTTTATGAGTTAGAGTGGTGAGGGGTAACGCGATTTTTGAGAAGTTTACAATGAATCGCCGATAATACCCGGCCAAACCAAGGAAATGTCGGATTTCCGTGGGTGTGGATGGAGTTTTCCAATCTTTTACGGCCTTGATTTTGGCAGGATCGACATGAATACCTTTATCGTCGACGACGTGACCCAAAAATTGAACTTCTTTTAACCAAAATTCACATTTGGAGAACTTGGCATAAAGTTGTTCTTTTTGTAGGAGGTCGAGAATGGAACGTAAATGATGTTCATGTTCGGCTTGGGTCTTGGATAAGATAAGAATGTCATCGATAAAAACAATTACAAATTTTTCCAAGAATGGTTTGCAAACACGGTTCATGAGGTCCATGAATACCGCGGGTGCATTGGTTAATCCGAAAGGCATAACCAAGAATTCGTAATGTCCATACCAAGTACGAAAAGCGGTTTTAGGAATGTTTTCTTCATGAACACGCAATTGTTGATAACCCGATCGAATATCAATTTTGGAAAAACAAGTTGCGCCTTGAAGTTGATCAAAGAGGTCGTCGATTCGAGGCAAAGGGTAACGATTTTTAATGGTGAGTTTATTGAGTTCACGGTAATCGATACACATGCGAAACGAGCCATCTTTCTTTTTCACGAAGAGGACGGGAGCGCCCCAAGGAGAAGAGCTTGGACGGATAAAGCCCTTATCGGAGAGTTCTTGAAGTTGGTTCGATAACTCTTGCAATTCCAAAGGAGCTAAACGGTAAGGAGCCTTGGCTACGGGAGTCGCGCCGGGCACAAGGTCGATTCGAAATTCAACAGGACGAATGGGTGGAAGACCAGAGACGTCTTCGGGAAAAACGCTGGGAAATTCACAAACAACGGGAATGTCTTGAATTTTCTTTTCTTTTGGATCTTTCACCACCGCTTGGGCTAGGAATGGAACGTACTTTTGGCGCAAGTACTTACGAGATTGAGAGCAAGACATGAGGTTGAGTTTCTTGGGGATCGTTTTGCCAAAGACTTTGAGAATTTTGCCATTGACGAGCGGGATACGAATGAATTTGCCATAACAAACGACTTCGGCACGGTGCAAAGCTAACCAATCCATGCCTACTATGATGTCGAAGCTTCCCATTTGCATCGGGATGAGGTCGATCAAGAACTCGTGCTTGCAAAGTGTGAGGATACAATCGCGAATGACCGAATCGATGATGATGGAATTTCCATTGGCGACTTCGACAGAAAAGGGGCGAGAAAGTTTAGTGCAGGATACGCCGAGAATAGATTCAAATTTAAAAGAAACAAAACTCTTATCAGCTCCGGTATCAAATAAAATTTAAGCTAAATGCTCATTTACAAAAAACGTACCGTTCACCACATCGTTGGCAACTTGAGCTTGGTTGGCGTTCATCATAAAGGCAAGCCCTTAGTTGCCGTGGTTAACTTGTTGAGCTGGAGGTGGTGGGAGAGCTTGCATGGCTTGCAGATGTGGTGGAGGAGGAAGGGCTTGCATGGCTTGGATTAGTTGAGCGGGAGGAGCCAAGAGTTGCAGGATTTGGGGTTGGTAAGTTTGAACATGGTAGGCTTGGGTTTGGTAGTAAGGTGTGGGTATGATTTGGGCTTGGTTAACAAGAGCAAGTCGAGGACAAGCATTGCGGAAGTGATTCGGGTCTCCGCAATTGAAACAAGCCCTAGGTTGAGAAGTAGGGTTTTGAGCAAAAGGATCGGGACGATTTTGGTTGGATGGGGCAAACTTTGGTGGAGCGGGTTGCCCACAAGAGGCTTCTCGACATACGTTGTTAGTGTGACCATAGCGGTTACACTTGGTGCAGTGGCGACAAGCAGAGTAAGAGGGATGATGACGTTGACATGTGTTACATAGTGGGTGCGGGCCGGAATACGGTTTTGGGTTTTGGAGTGCGTGGGATTGAAATTGAGGTTGTGATTGGTGAGTGCGGCATAGTTTCGGTAGTTTGGTTTGGTTTTCTTTTTGGTGTGGTGGGTGGAATTGGAGTAGTTGATGGCTTGAGATTGTGGGTCGGCTTTAGCTTGAGGGGTTGGTTCGGGCTTACTCTTGTCACTCGCTTTCATGATGGAGAGGGTACCGTCTTTGACATGGTTTTCAGAAATAGCACCGGCGAAGGTAATAGCATCATGAAGGGTTTGCGGGTTGCGAATCATCACCGAGTCGCGGATTTGCATAGGCAAACCGCCGACATACTTGTCAATAGCCCTTTCGAGGGGAGTGACCAAGTGAGGAACCAAGAGACTAAGCTCGTGAAAGCGGTTGGAGTAGGTGGAGTTGTCACCACTCTCTTGCTTGAGTTCCCAAAATTCGGATTCGAGTTTTTGAAGTTCATGTTTTGGGCAAAACTTTTTCATCATGACTTCTTTGAGCTTGGTCCATGAGTAGGCCATAGCTACTTCCGCTCCATGGGTGGAAATCTCGCTATTCCACCAAGTGCGGGCGGTATTCTCAAACATGCTAGAGGCATACGTGGTCTTTTTGAGTTCGGGGCACTCACAAAGAGTAAACACACTTTCCATTTTCTCGAACCATTGTAACAAAGTGGTGGCACAGCTCGTACCAAAGAATTGAGATGGGTTGGCACTAGTGAAGTTTTTCAAAGCGAAAGATATGGGGTTGGGTGTGGTTTGAGCAACAGTGGGTTGGGTGGCTTGGATTTGAGTTATGAGTCCGGGAATCACAGCGGCGATTTCTTTTGCTACCATTGCGGCCATCCGACGACCGGAGCTCGGCTTGCGTAGTTGGCGACGGATTGGAGACATTCTAAAATAATAAAAGAAAAATGGTATAAGTTTGGGGTAATTGATATAAGTATGAGGAAAAAAAAATGAGTTAATGTTGGGTTTTAATGATTGTGAATCCTATAGTTATGAGGATGAGAATGTTAGTAAAAACTATTTTATACTTGCATCAAAAGATAAAAATGTATATATATTTATAAGTTTTAAACTTTTGTCATTCAAAAATTGGAGGTTTTGGGATTTTGAAATTTATATATATAGTCGGGAAATCGTACATGAAATCACCAGGGTTTGATATCCCGACAAATAAAGTTGTATAAAATAATAGGTGGAGTCGAACATGTGCACGTACCACCGTGTCTAATTATGTTGTTGTGACTCAAATAACGATAATAACATATAATAAAAACGGAAATACAACGACATGTTAAAAACAACTTGTATTTTTAACACCAAAAATATAAGGAAGCAACCGGAAAGCTTGCATTCGACAACTTAAAGTATTGACATGTATAACACGATTCATAGGCCTAGAAAACGCACACTATAATTCAACCATCCCAGGTAAGTATATCACCTTCGATTCTTGGAATCTTTTTGTCAAATGGTCGTTTCATAGTGTTTCGCTTTCCATGATGGCTACAAATCCGATATAAATGCAACCTTTAAGGAGATCTTAAATAACGGGATCCAAATTAAGTTTCTGATCCATAAAACACAATATAAAAACTAATGTTTTTGCGTTTTAAGGTAAGAATACCTTGGAATACTATGAGAGTGTGTGCATGTGTATATTTTTGAATATTAAATGAAATAAATAAGCAATTAAATGTATAAGTGTAATGAACAATCAAGTAGGGTAACACGTATAAGCAACACGTATAAGGACCCTAAAGCAAAACTATACTAGGCCGTTACGTCTAACCACCTATCTTATAGTCTTGGCTCTAATACCAATCTGTAACACCCCGACCAAAAGCGGCGGAACATGCCGGGGTGAAACGGATTGCCCAAGAACACAAGACACTATTAAAGTGACAATATTTTATCAACTCGTTAATTTCATTCAAACATCAAAGTGACACATATTGTTCATACAAATAAACACCAAAATATAAAAGATAGATATTGTTCATTCTTCTAATAACCTAGCGGTATCAAATAGAATGACGTCTTCGCACTCCAACTCAAGTAATAATCAAACCTGTAACAATGCATAAAATAACATTTGTCAACACGTATGTTGGTGAGCAATTTCATAGTTTTGAGTATATATAATATGAGCGAAATCCACAAACGTATATGAGACTATAAATAAAAGCATCAATCGTGGCTTATAAAACATATGTAAATGAGGATCCTTTCTACTCGGTAACAACCGAAATACTCGAATAATGAGGCCCTATTCTACTAGCACTAGGCTAAGTAGTTAGGGGAGCGTATGATCATACTTAATGAAGCTCAACAACAACATAAAAATAAACACTCGCGCAAGTAAAGCATATGAGACATATAACACACAATAGAGCAAGTATTCTAGCATCATACACCCTAAAGTTTGTGGTTTGATAAATGAGTATAATATAAATCATTTTTGTTGAATAAGTATGCATGTTACCCCTAAAGATAAAAGTGAAAACGGGGGATGAAATGTACTCACGTTAACTAAATAACTTGAAAGATTGATTCGTGAATTATCGGAGATCGGGTTTAGCGAGCAAGACCTAGATTAAATGGTTCTTAAGTTAGTAGGTAGTCTTGGAAGGGTTTAAAGTAAAATATAACAAGTAAAGTAAATAATGAAGTTCATGGTTTAAAAATATACATAGTTGGGAAATTAAAGACATGTTCTAAAAAGTAAGTTTACTCGAAACCGGGTCTTGGTATTTCATTCATAATTATTACTCAACCTATGTTAAGTAACTTATGTGGGTTATAATGCACTAATGCAAGACCCTTTGGGTATATGAACACCAAAACAAGGTTTTAATCGAGTGTTAGGATTTGTTAACTTGGGTCTAGATAATTAACTAAACTCAAAGTTAACTTTCCAAAATGTTTTGAGATAACTCAATAAAATCGAAAGACTTAACCAAGTATATAGTTCTATTATGAAGAACCTTAACGTCCGTTAAGTGAGTATTTGGTTTCACCGGTCCAAGCTTGTTATAAGATCAAGTTGGATACCGACACACCAAGTAAGTTGATAAAATACTTAAAATTAGTTTAAAATATATTCTTGAAGAAAAGATGAGTTTCGATGGACAAAAACACACTTGTGTGTCTTAGGCAAGTGAACTCGGTTAGTTCGGTTTTGGTTCGGTCCTTGACTCGGAATGATACCGAGGATGGTTGCCACATACCCAAATACCATAGAACTATCAAAATGGTTTTAGAAGTTACAAGGTTCAAATCTTTCATAAGCATGTTTATTTAACTATTTTTAACAAAAATAGTAAACAAACTAATTTAAACAAAGGCTAGTAAACAAGAGTTCGGTCTTGGTTCGGTCTTGATTCGGGTCTAATCTCGGGATAAAACCGAGACTAGTGACTTCATACCCAAGACCATGAAACTCTTTAAACATGAATTAAAACTAAACTATTTTAACTATTTTAAACAAAACTAGTAAACAAAACTATTTAAAACAAAAGCTAGTAAACAAGAGTTCGGTCTTGGTTCGGTCTTGATTCGGGTCTAATCTCGGGATAAAACCGAGACTAGTGACTACATACCCAAGACCATGAAACTCTTTGAACATGAATTAAAACTAAATTACTTACAATATAAACAAGACTAGTAAAGCATTAAAGAAAAATAGTATAATCAAGAACTACAAAGAGTTCTCCATGAAGTCTTGCCTTGTAGCATATCACCTCCCGAAGAAGATGAAAGCCAAAGGAAACAAGGGGTGCATATTATATATATATGTTGTACCACAAGATATGAATTAGTAAGTAACAAAACAAAAATTAAAGAAGGTTGTTGTTAGATAATTATGAACCTTGAAGGTTAGAGATAGTGTTCTTAGTTTGAGAGAGAAAGAAGATGAATGAGCAAGAAGAAATGAAGGGGATGGGGTTGTTTATATAGGGAAGGAGTTAAACTTGTTTTCCTTGTTTTATATCAATACTTGCATGTGCTTTTTTTTTTAAAAAAAAAGGTTTAAATAATACAAACTAGTAACAAATCCAAAAAGTAAGAGATGATTATGAAACATAAAAATCCAAGATTTTATATTAGTGAAAGTTTTGGTTTACAAATCGGGTCGGGTTTTGATACAAATACAAATATAAAAAAAAACCCGAAAATAACGAATGTTACAACAACCGACACTTTTCGGCCAATATTTGTACATGTCCTAAAGGCGCTTATATTTTATGTGTTTTATTTGACATATTTTGCATTAACTAGATCAATTAATTCTAGCGAAGCCATACATATCGCTACACACTCTGGGTAATTTTAGAAATTAACGGTACACATATGCAAGTTAGCTTGACAAACTTGAACGCTGATAATAAATTTTTATAAAATCAAAACAAGGTTCAATAGTCCAACTTATAAGCTTTATATTGTACACTCAAATCCAAATTTATATTGTACACTCAAATCCAAGAACTTAAAGATTCATGCCAATATAAAATTTTAAAACTCTATCAGTAGTCTGTCTCAAATTATCGTCTTATATGAATATCATGTACATGTAATGTAATATACAAGTATTATTACTAGTACAAATAATCCCACACCAGTAACCCTAAACTATCAAGACAACCACACAAGTTAAACTACCTAACTTAATATAACCGAAGTGTTATATTGTGTTAAAATACGTTACAAGGCACATTAAATCAAGATAGGCTTATTATATAAATAATAATTTATCTATATAATAAAAGTGTGGGTTCTTAAACAACTTCTTTTTTTATAATTAGTCAGAACTTGCCACATAGAAATTCATAATTATTTTTTAAATAATTTTAATTCAATATTATATTTTATCATTCACATTCATATATGAGAATTTCAAGTTTCAAATTCTATATCACGCTTTCAAATTCAATTCACAGCTTCTAACCCTAGCAATCAACTAAATAGGTTACTATCCAACCTTTGTAATCCGATTCACATATTCAATCGTCTCACCTAAACATATTCAATCTGATTCGAACGATTCACCTTCAAATCACAAGATATATCAAGTTATCTTTGTAACTCTATTAACTGGCTCAGTCGACCAATCTTTGTAATTGTATTAATCGGTAAATAATAAAAACACAAATTTTATTAAAAAAAAGCATACTTTATAAATCTCTTATGTTTCGTTAGATAGCTGAGTTTGTTAGATATGTATATGGATGATCAATTAGAGCTTGCGATTGAGATTTTAGATGAATGATATAGATTTTAGGTTATTGATATAATTATATGGATGATTTTGATTGTAATCATAGCACTGATTTGTGTTAGATTGATTAGGTGTTGTATAATGATATGTTCATTATCCGTGACTTAATTTCAATGATACCTAGCATTTGATCAAATTGTGCTATCAAACAAAATATTCTGGATTTCGGATTATAGCTATTTATTTTTTAATTTTTTAATTTTTTAATTCATAAAAAACAATCACACACCACAAATAGGTCTATATTATGTCAAATATTTATCCGTTGTTTTTACTTGATTACAATATATTGTCAGGTCCGATAAGTTTTCTTACCTTTTTTCTTTAACGATGTTCGATTAGTTTTCTGGTAAAATTATAATTAGGAAGAGGTAGAACACCAATTGCAATAGGTCAATTATGTGTTGTTAACCTTAAAAGCACTTAGTGTTACTTTTTATTTATGTTTTTTTAGTATTCTTTTCATCTTTGTTTATAGTTTTCATTAACAAAGTTAACGCAGTTAACATTCAGATTATTTACAATAGTTCTATCATCACTTCTCTGGTTAATAATTTAGGATTAATTGGCTTATAGATTATCCAATACATGTCTTCAGATAGGCAATGTGAGTGATGAAATTCGGAACATAACACCCTCTGACTTAACCACAAACAAAGACGTCAACCAGGTTTGAATTTATTTATTTTTACAGAATTTTTAATGAATATTTATGGACTTTTATTGTTTTAAGGAGATGATGTCCTTCAATTGTGTCACTCTGATGTCTTCCACATCTACTAATATTGTGTTGCCAATACCTATATCTAATAGTAATGATGGTATATTTCTCTAAACTCTAATTCTTATTATTCATTATTGATATTGATTACATCATAATTATTTACTTGGTAAAATTATCATCTTTCGCTTGTTTAATTTAGGTATCACCAATGAGAATTTCGCCTCTACACAACATATTACACCACGAAGATTGACCAAAAATTGTAGCTTAGTTTTATTTATTTGCACTTTTTATTAATATTTGCCATGTTGTTAGAGTCACTATTATATTAATTTTCTTTACTTTTAGATATATGTAAGGAAATCCGACGGTTAAGAAAAATGATCCGTGATAACAGAAAAATAACCCTGATCATATAACTTCAAACCTAAGTCATGTAGTTAATTGTAAGAAATTTTTTTTTTATTCATTATTCATATTTAAATTACATCTCATACGAATGAACAAAGAGCAATTCTTACACCCACGAATGAGGTTGTAGAACAAATCAATGATCTATTGGCCTTTTTGTTCTGTCAATTTGTTTTTGACTTTCTGGTTTTTTACTTTTTTCATCTAAATAATTGTGATTGAATCGTGAGTTAATCATATTCCCATTTGGATTGAGATGTTGTCAATATATATATATATATATATAGGGGAGGGTTATTTTGAGAATCATTGTGAGTTTTAAGAACTTTAAGAACTCAATTTTGAACCACACATTTACTTAAATTATATGAAATATGTGGCTGAGATTAAATTCAATTAAAAATGAAGCAGGAGAGAGAATAAGTATTTTTGACAATTACACAAGTTTAAACGTTAGTTACACATGTGTAAAGAAATTCGAAATTTTTTTTTTGTTACGTTGAGTTCTTTCGAGTTCTTAAAACTCAAAGTGGTTCTCAAAAGAAATCAACCATATATATATATATATATGTATATATATATATGTTTAAGTTCAAGAAAGAAATCAAATTATTGTAAGAAATGAGAGAAATGAATATGAGGCACTAGTTTTTATTTTAGGTTTTAAATGTTTTAAAATAAATAAAAAAGATATAAATGCAACAATAAATAAACACTCTCTCTCTCTCTCTCCAATTAATACAACTAATATAACTATAATAAATCTCTCTTTACTTAATATATTTAACTAATTTAACTATAATAATTAAAAAGATAAAAACACTACTTTAATTTTATTTTTTATTTACACATTCTTCTTTTATTTAACACAAATACAATTTATTCATATAATATTATTCTTTATATTAAAAAAAATAATTTTCACTAAATTCATTAGCATGTTTTTTAACACTAAATATCAAAACATAATATATATTTTTTTTCAACTGGTTTGTCTATAAAAATTATTGTCATAAATAATAATAAAAAAAATATCATACAAATGTGTCCATTAAATGTAAACAATAAATATACAACCTACACAAAGTTATATAACCTACACTTGTTTTGAGCGATAAAAACGTACAACATTCAAAAAGCGTACAAATTACATATGTAACTCGACATCAACAATTATATACACTACACAAAGATACACATATCCTACACATGCGTAGGTTATATGTTTTTCGCATGTAGATTATATGTTTTTTAATTCTTAGAAGAAGTGTAAGTTATATGTTTTTGTGTAGGTTGTATATTTTTTATTGACATTTAATGCAAACATGTGTAACATAGTTTTTTGTATTATTCATCACAATGTAACTACGTGTTGATGGATATTGATATGTTGAGTTTAAAGAAATTGGTTTTGAATAAAAAGTTATTAATGTATGAAATAAATTGTATTTGTGTATGATAACATTTTCGTGTGTAGGTTATATGTTTTCGTGTGCGTGTGTATTTTATTGATGATAAATTTTGAGTGTAGGTTAAATGTTTTTCGTGTGTAGGTTATATGTTGTCTTATTATTAGAGCAAGTGTAGATTATACATTTTTGTGTAGGTTGTATGTTTTTTGTTGATATCTAATGCAAACACATGTTAAATAGTTTTTTGGTATTATTCATCATAATGTAAGTATGTGTTGATAGATATTAATATATTGAGTTGGAAGAAATTAGTTTTGGATAGAAAGAAATTTTAATGTATAAATAAATTATACTTGTGTAGGAAAATTCAAGAAACAAAAATTAAGCTATAAAAATAAATGAGTTCTTAATATTTTTTAATTATAATAATTTAATTAGTTATATTAATTAAATAGACAAGTATTATGATTTATTAGTTATATTAATTGAAGAAACAGAATAGTTAATATTTTCTTTATTTAGTTTTTAAACATTTAAAAATTAAAATAATACTAGTGATTCATATTCATTTCTCCCATTTCTTGCAATAATATAATTTCTCCTTTGAACCATCACACACACACACACACACACACATATATATATATATTGCAATTTAAATAAGTCTAAAATTTATGCAAATCTCATATAGGGATATCAATGAAACCTGAACCCAATAGGAGAACCCGAAACCCGACATAAATGGGATAGGTAATACCCGACACATTAGGGTTTGGGATTAGTTTCAAAATTTTTCGCGGGTTTGGGATTTCTGATATACCCGATTACCCGATAACATAAACCCATTTATCCGATTATATACCCGATATAGCTTATTATATTATATATATACCATATTCCAAATAAATTAATTGTCGAAACTGGTTTATGTTAATTATTAGAAATATTTTATCTGTATGGTAACCATCTTTGTAATCGATTAGTAATATTTTGTCAAAACTCTGCGGGTTTTGAGCCGAGTATACCCGAGGGGTATTTTATCAAAACCCGATAGGAAACCCGAAACCCGATGGAAAAACCCGAAACCCGACGGGTAATTACCCGATTAAAACCCGACGTGTTTGGGAGGGGTTTTGGATGGACTTTAATAACCGGGTATGGGTTTGGGAATACCCAAACCCGACCCATTGCCATCCCATTCTCATAAAACAAACAACTTAGTCAACTAATATTATTTCAAAAAGTGCAGATCGAGTTTAGATTTTTAGGAATAAATTATGAACTTGAGTTTTTTTTAGACAATTGCACTTTGTTAAGGACTAACATTGCAACGTGTTGAAAAAATTACTAAGATCTAATATACCTAAGGGCATATGTAGTGGACGAAAGGAATGGACGATTTGGGGCGCGAACACCGCCCCCCTGGGCGAATTGTGGGCGATTTGTGGGTTGGGCGAGTTCTGCATATCGCCTTGGTTGGTTTTGATTATATTATTATATAAGTATGTGTGTGTTATATATACATATACATATATATTATTATTATATTACCATTACACTCCTACACCATTACACCCCAAAAACAAATTCTCACTCCTTACTGACTGACCGTCACAAGACGCAAAACGTCCTAATTTGTAGTCCCTCCACTACGCATAGCCTAAGTTATGACTTATGAGTTGCATACTACAACAAAAGTGAGTCTGGTAAAGTTGAAAATAGTTTTCTCAAAGTCAACCTATATGTAAATTCAAAACTACATAAGTTTTGATTTGATATGGGTACAATTATATTTTTACTATATTTCGCTGATTCAAGTTGGAAAAGGAATTTACAGATAATTTGAAGGGTAGTTTGGAAATTTTGATTTATGCTTATACGAGTTATTCACAATGGTTGCTTATTTATTTATCTTTTATTTTGTATTCTCTATATATATTAAAGATAGTAAGCATGGATCAAACTGATTGGTTGTATTTTATGTTATGTCTTTCCTTGAGCTATGCCTTTTAAGGAATTTCATACCCAAGTACCAAAAGGTATTTTTCTTAAAATTGTTATCGTAGCCTAATTCTCCAAATTGAATCTGCTCATGATATTAAAATTAAAAAAAGATTATAAACATTACCCCCTTTGAATTTGAATTTGGTTAAAATCTTTGTTACCTCCTTTTAGGGGATTAGCAAATCTTATAGGTTTTTTTATCCTCAACACACCAAAGTATTGTTCATTAAATTTACAATTCAATTTTATTTTTTAACAAAGCATAATTTTCTGATTTGTTTTCATCATACCAAAATTTATGGCCTACTTTTTTTTGTAATCATGTTAATTATTATTTAAAAATTTCTTTACTTAAATAAACCTTCATTTTAAAACTAATTTAGATCATTATTCACGAATCTAATTTTAAAGTTTGAATTTTAAATCTACAATTACAATTTAAGTTTTTTAACTTTAAAATTTTCAACACTCAAACCCATTTATAACTAACTCACAATTTTCATTGTTTCATATGTTTGTTACATTCATATTAATCATTTCATGCTTTAAAAGAAAGCAGTACAGGTCATTTTTTTATCAATTTGGAAAAGAAGTCTACACTGACGTGGTATTTCTATTTATTTTAATTTATCTTTTTATTTTATATAATTTTATCTTTATTTTGTTTATTACTTGAAAGGTTGAGATTTCATAACAAAAGCTGCTTACGAGTAGATATTGTCGATCCAAAGACACCGTCGATAACTCAACGTAAATTTTTGAAACCTTTTAACACTATTTTTATTTCTTAATATCCATGTAATCCAATAACCATAAAATATCTATTATAAATTTATTTTTCACAAGAACATATATCAATCACCGGCGAGAATAGAATAACTCCAATTTCAAATGGAGACACAAACCGTCAAAGTTCTCCACCATCCGATTTAAAGAGGAAACCTGGAGATATCTATGACATTGATGATATTGATGATGATGTTGTTGCAAATTGAACTAATAAATCCAAGGAAGTGTGATGTTTCTGAAGATAAGAGTCTATTAATTTCAAAAAAGGAAAAATAGATGTGTTGTCATCACTTTAAAAACAATATTTGTGTTTCTTTGGTTTTGATTTTTCCGGTCATGTTTTACCGTAAACTAATTTACATTTGTGTCTTTTATTATGTTTCATGATAGGTACTTTAGTTGGTTTGACATTGGAGAACTTTTATTTTTTTATGAACACCGGAGAAGAGACATAAATTAAAAAAAATAATAATAAAATAACAAAGTTATGGCTTTATGGAGGCTTTATGACTACACCATATTTTTGTAAAAAAACCATAACTCTGACTGGACGTCACGTGACGCATAATGTCTGGGGATAAGGCTTTAGGACTACATATAATCTTATAACACAAAGTTTAACTATTATATCTTTAAACAGTTAATCAAACTAAACCCAAACCAAACCACCCATCCCATTTTCACATACACAAGCCTATCTATCATACATAGCCCAATATCTTCAAAAACAACAAGCCTACACATGTTAAAAATGGTGATTTAAGTATAAGGAAGTCAGAGGAGTGGTAGGAGCTTAGGAGCTCAAAATCTCTTCTTTTCTAAATATTGTTATTCTTATTATTGTCTCCTCTATTCTTTGCTTAGGTAAGCTCCTACACCATATTATGGCATTTTCTTGATATATATAATAATATTGAAAACTTTCGTAAAGAGTCAGCTAAATAACTTTGTTAAAAGAAACAAAGAAAAGATAAAAAGAAAACTCTCATAATATATAGTTCTCTTTAAAATGTTTATTTTATTAAAAAATGGAAAATGCTTTAAACAAAAAAATCCATGTTAGCATACTCGTTTTGTAATGGAAAGTGTCTAAGAGGTGAATGGGCATTCATTTGTTCTACTCATTTATTGAACAATCATATGTCGTTATTTTAATTATACCTTAAAGTACTCATAAATCAGAAAATAACTGGAAACCTATATTCATAAGTATTCTAAACTTTTTTTTTGTTCTTTTGTTAAAATTTAAAAATAAATAAAACAATTCAATAAAATTTCGTCCAGGATGAAATATAAAATTTTTTGGTTTTTTACTTTTTAAAAAATTTTGTTTTTTTTTGTTTTATAATTTTTCAAGAGGTTTTTTTGTGGCCCAGAATGATTTTCAAAGATTTCAATATTAAAAAGAGGCACCATATATATATATATTTATATGGTAAAGTTAAAATACAAAGTACAACAAAAATGAGAAGTGTGAGAAGAAATATAATTAATTGATCTTAAATTTGAATGATGAAGATTAATTTAAGAATAATATTTGATGAAAAGGGCATGAAGATAATAACTCACTTATAATAACTTTCTCCCTCCACATGCAAGATATATGTCGATTCTCCATCATTTTAAAACGTCTATAACTTTTTCATACGACATTTTTTATTTTTTTTACCATAATAACAATCGGTTTTAACTTTAATACGAATATCATATTGTTATATGAAAATTAAAATAAAAAATTAGTGGGTTTTTTTATATTATGTTATTTGGTTATCCATTGTGTTTTTTAATTGAGTTTTTTTATGCATTATGTTATAGATTTTGGTTATTGTGTTTTTCAATTGTTATTCATATTAAAGATAAAAATTAAAATAAAGATTACATTATTGAGTTTTTTTGTTTGTCATTGTGTCTTTGTGCTCAACATTTGTCTTTTTACTTATCATTGTGTTTTAGTCATTGTGCTCAAAATTCACTTTATTTGAGAAAAATAGTATTATGTTCATTGTGTATTACGTTCAAGTCATGTAAGGCCCCGTTCCCAGCGCCCTACTTTGGCTTTGGATTTACTCATGAACAACAGTTCTAAATATCAGAGTTAATTTAAATTTTCACGGAATAATATAATAAAGGTCTACCATTCATTACAACATTCATAACTTGTCTTTTTAAAACATAACATAAAATATATTATTGGAACATGATGACAAATCTTCAGATTCCAGCCTCTTCAAATCATGCCACGTGTCCCCCTCAAGCCAGCTGTCTCAGTCTATTCACCTGCGTGCACACTAAAAGTCAGCTACGCTGACTGAGTTCTAGTTAATCAGGCAACATACAACACATTCACATACTTACATATATACGTATCCGAAGATACATATTACATAATAAGCATGTTACCTTTCTTTCTTTCGTACATATATACTTTCTTTCTTTCTTTATTTCGTACTTTCATACATTCATTTATACATTCTTTCGTATCATCACACTTTCATACTTTCATAATACATAGATAACTATTTTTACCATCTCAGATATTTGTAGGGTCTGGTCCCTTTCTTCTCTATCTCATTTATTATTAGGGTCTGGTCCCTTTCTTCTCTATCTCAGATATTGTTAGGATCTGGTCCATTTCTTCTCTATCTCAGATATTATTAGGGTCTGGTCCATTCTATCTCAGATATTTGTAGGGTCTGGTCTCTTCTTTCCTTTCAACCATACATTCACATCTTTGCACATACATTTATTTATATAATTCATACATACTCATAATCATTCATTTATCATCAATACATTTGTCGTAACTCACCTTCATTGGCGATGCGTGCAATAACCAAAGATCATTCACACACCGACAAGCATTCATTCATAACATTCATACATACTATCACCATCAATCATTATAGCATACACTTACCATTTAACGTAAGTGTATTAACGTTCACATTGAGTATGCACACAGTCCCAAAAACATAACAAGGAAATGGGGCTATAAACTCACCTGAGTCCTGTTATGTTCATCGTTAATGGTTATTCCTTTCTTTAGCTGTGCGTGACTAACTGTATAACAATTACACGTATCATTTAACTATCACTACCCATATCACGTTTCTAGTTTAATTATAACCCTCAACGAACGGGGGTCCGGGGTCAGCGCCCCCGGCAGCAGGGTTCTAGGGGTGGAAGCCCCTAGCAGGGTCCAAGGGTCGTTATCCATTAACCGTCTTAACACATTTTTCATTATAATTCCAATTTATTATTTTATTTGCTAACTCATAAAGTTCGAGGGCTTCTTTGTAACTAATCCATTCTTTTCTAAGTCCAGGGACCTTTCGGTCATTCTTTCAAACTTAATTCGTTATCCAGTTTGTTCACGAATGAGGTTCATTCGTTACTTCTTAACTTATAACGAATTGACTCTCATAACGAATTGGTCTTTATAACGAACTGGGCTTTATAACGAACTGGCCTTTATAACGAATTGGTCTTTATAACGAATGACCCTTTATAACGAATTGGTCTTTATAATGAATGACCCTTTATAACGAATTGGCCCTTATAACGAATGACTCTTTATAATGAATGAACCTTCTAATGAATGAGGGTTCATTCGTTATCTCTCTGTAGCGAAGGACATAACGAATGGGTATAACGAATTGCTGTTAATTCGTTATTCTTCCGTTAACGAATTAGGGTTAGGTAAAAAAATGTCAGAATATTCTCTGACATTCCCTTTAACCTCGTACGCCGTTTTCCAGCGCCGTCATCACCGGAAAAGCGAGATCTCACTCGTTTTCCACCGTTTTCACCGTTTTTTCGTCCCGTTCGATCCAGATCTGAGCTAGGGTGGTCCCTAAGCTCACCTTTTGATCAGTTTATACTCGATTCCATCCAGATCCCATGAATTTAACGGTTTAGGGTGTCGGATCGTCATTTTGCGACTAGATCTAGCGGGTTTGGATCCATATAATATCATAACGTTATTACCTCGGATCGATGCTCAAGTTTCCTTGGTTATTTCGGCTAGAGAGAAGAGAAATATAAGAGAGAGCTTAAGTGTCTGTTTTTTATGGTGTATGGAATGAGTGGAATCAATAGATTATGGGTTAATTAAGGTTTATATATCATGGGTCATGGGCTTAAGCCCAAGGTTTTTTGTTCCTTCCTTTTTAATCCAAGTCCATAATCCATATCTATTTAACCAAACACTAGCCCGAATCATAATAACTCATATTTTATTTTATTAACCAAATGAGAAAACGGGATGTTACAAGTCTTCCTTCCATAAAGAGGTTTTGTCCCCGAAACCTAACTATTACTGAAACAAATCTGGATAAAACTTGCGCATCTCTTCTTCAACTTCCTAAGTGGCATTTGATCTTTTACGATGCTTCCATATCACCTTTACCAAGGCAATGATCTTGTGACGGAGTTGCTTTTCCTTGCGGTCAACGATCTCTACAGGCTGCTCGATATAGTATAACTGTTCATCAACCTCGATGTCTACTAACGACACATGTGACGTGTCATCAGCTAGACATTTCCTCAGATGAGAAACATGAAAGGTAGGATGAATTCCTTCTAGCTCCTCGGGTAAATCTAGCTTGTAAGCTACTTCACTCACACGCTCAACAATCTTAAACGGTCCAATATACCTAGGACTTGCTTTCCTCTCTTCCTGAAACGAATAATTCCCTTCCATGGCGAGACCTTGAGCATCACATTGTCACCAACGTTGAACACAATTAGTCGTTGCCGCTTATCAGCATATGACTTATGTCGGTCTTGAGCAACTTTCATTCTTGCCTTGACCTGATTGAATCTTGACGAGGTTTCTTACACAACTTCCAAACTTCCAATCTCCTTCTGACCAATCTCTCCCCAACACACAGGGGTTCTACAACGTCTACCGTATAGCATCTCAAACGGTGGCATGCCAATACAGAATGGTAGCTGTTGTTGTAAGAGAATTCTACAAGATGTAAATGATCATCCCAACTTCCTCCAAAGTCTAAGACACATGCACGTAGCATATCCTCAAGGGTTTGGATAGTCCTTTCAGACTGCCCATCTGTTTGAGGATGATACGCCGTACTGTTGTTCAATCTCGTTCCCATAGCTTCATGGAACTTCTTCCAGAATCTTGAAGTAAAACGAGTATCTATATCAGAAACAATCGATAATGGAACTCCATGTTTAGCCACGACCTCCTTAATGTACACATTTGCTAACGTTTCTGACGAGATGGCCTCTTGTATAGACAGAAAGTGAGCACTTTTAGTCAAACGGTCCACAATCACCCAAATGGTATCATGATGTTTAGCTGTACGCGGTAGCTTGGTTATGAAATCCATGGTGATGTGTTCCCATTTCAATTCAGGTCTCTTCGCATAAGGCTTCATGTGTTCAGCTTTGACTTGTAAACAAGTTAAGAACTTACTAACATAATCTACTACATCATTCTTCATACCCGACCACCATTAGTCTCTTTTTAGATCTTGATACATCTTGGTGGATCCCGGATGAATTGAGTATCTCGACTTGTGAGCTTCATCTGAGATTTGACCTCTGAGATTTCCAAGGCGTGGAATCCACATACGGGCAAACCTAATCTTAACACCATGAGTGTTTTCCATCAGTTCGTCTTGATGTTCAATAATTCTCTCCTTCTTCATTATTCCTTCATCTGCAAGCACCTCAGACTGTGCCTTGACGATTTCTCCAAAGAGGTCTGAGTTAACAATTAACTTATACGATTTCACTGTCTCAGTGACTTCCTCATTCTTACGGCTTAGCGCGTTAGCGATCACATTAGCCTTACCAGGATGGTATTTGATATCACAGTCATAGTCCTTAATCAACTCTAACCATCTTCTTTGTCTCATGTTCAATTCTTTCTGTTCGAAGAAGTACTTTAAACTCTTATGATCTGTGTAGATAGTACACCTAGTACCATACAGATAATGCCTCCATATCTTGAGAGCATGCACTACTGCTGCTAACTCTAAGTCATGCGTCGGGTAAGTACTCTCATGAACCTTCAACTGTCTGGATGCACAAGCTATCACTTTTCCTCATTGCATTAACACACAACCTAACCCAGATGCTAGACATAAGTACAAATAACCAAATCCTCGTTGCCATCAGGTAGAGCAAGGATAGGAGCTTGTGTGAGTCTTTTCTTCAATTCCTCAAAAGCTTCTTCCTGAAACGTACCCCAACTGAATACTATAGTCATTCGGGTTATTCTGGTCAACGGTGCGGCTATCTTAGAAAAACCTTCGATAAATCTCCTATAATAGCCAGCCAACCCTAAGAAGCTTCGTATATGTAACACCCTTGGCAAACACAACATCGTCCCACTCTTAGGCTATCCCACATCGGCCGTGGACAAGAGAGATCACTGGTTCATAAGTAATGTCCTGCCTCTTCAATCACCAACGCGTTTTGGGCAACCAAAAACAAATCTGTGAGCTCTTCGTGGGCATAGCGGACAATATTGGTGGTGCGAGGGGCCGGATGTTACAGTATATCACTCTGGTTTTGTGGAGTCTTCCAATTTATTATCGCCTCAATCTTAGCTGGGTCCACGATAATCTCTTCAGGATTGATCACGTGACCAAAAACTGCACTTCACGCAACCAGAATGCTCTTTGAAAACTTAGCATACAGCTTCCCTTTCTTCAAAATCTCCAATACTTCTCTCAGATGTTCTTCATGGTCAGTCTCGCTTTTGGAATAAATCAATATATCGTCAATGAAAACGATATCTGACTTGTCTAACATCGGCCGACATATCCTATTCATCATATCCATAAATGTTGCGGGAGCATTAATTAGACCGAACGACATCACGAGGAACTCGTAGTGTTCATACCGCGTTCGAAAAGCTATCTTGGTGATGTCTGCCTCCTTCTCCTTCAGCTGATGATAGCCTGATCTAAGGTCTATCCGCGAGAACCAGCTCGAACCTTGTAGTTGATCAAACAAATCATCAATCCGTGGCAACGGATATCTGTTCATCACCGTAAGTTTTTTCAACTCTCGGTAGTCTATCGCATTCTCATACTTCCATCCTTCTTCTTAACAAACAACACCGGTGCATCCCACGTAGAAACACTCGGTCATTTAAAACCTTTATCGAGGAGTTCTTGTAGTGGGGACATCAATTCTTTCATCTTGGACGGTGCCAGGCGTTATGGTGCTTTCACGACGGGTTGGGCTTCTGGTATTAAGTCTATCTGAAATTCTATCTCACGCTCCGGTGGCAACCCCGGAAGGTCCTCAGGGAACACTTCTGGATAGTCGCACACGACAGGAACATCCTTCACTTCCTTTGCCTCGGCCGTAGCTTTGACAACATACGCCAGGTAGGCACCGCACTCTCGCCTTAATAATTCTTTGGTTTATATCATCGAAAGGACATTGAGCCCCGAACTTTCTCTATCACCATAGACCGTCACTTTATGTTGAGTCAAGAAATTGACCTAAGGGGGAGATTGTTAAGTCAAAGACTTGTTCTATGGAACATATGGAAGATTGGAATCTTCTCAACCTCCTCAGAACATGCTAAGTATGGATCCGGGCACACCTTCGACTTCCGAGCAAGCTTTTACTTAACCGGGTACGATATTTTGTCTATTCGGCAGGGTTATCTTCTTGAAGTTTTCTTTAGTGGAAATCTGGGCAGGGTTTGCAAATTAGTGTATTACCGAGCAAGGTTCACTAGTTTATGCAAGTCCAGGTATGGTGCACTGTATCAAGCAGGTTTGTTCTTCATAGCCAAGTAAAGTTCACTTCCGAGTAAGCTTTAGGCTAACCAAGCTCATGAAGCCAAGTAATTGGAAGAGCGGGCAAGGTATTGATTAATAAGTATGGTCCAAGTAGGCTTGATGATTTAATGATATATCTCAAGTATGATCGGGCAAGGTTCAACTCAAGCAAGGAACAGTGCTACCAAGCACACTTTGCTAATAAGTTATTCTCTAACAAAGAGTTGAAGGGACGATTGAATAACAACGTTGCTCATATGGGTTTGTCGGGCAAAGTCAAGAAGATTGAAGTCTACCCGATGAGTATTTTACTTGGTAAAATACTCTTCAAGTAAAGTCTACCCGAAAATTGATTCCAAGCACACTTCTATATTACCAAGTCCTAAAGGATGGCAGAGCATACTCAGAAAGACAAGATTGATGCAAGCCTACCCGGAAGACTTGTTTTGCACTTAGGATTATTTCTGAATATGTAACTTGAATATGTCTTATCATTTAGGATTTATAGAAGGAATGAAAACTGTCATAGGGTGGCAGGCCTATAAATAGAATGTTTTAGGCACGCCACCCAAGGGAGACAGACACATTAATTAAGAGAGAATATTGTGTGTGACCGCTGTATTAATATAGTATGGATAAAACCTTCCTTCAAGAAAACCTAAATCGATTATCCACTTTGTATGATTTATATTATATAAATGGAAATCCTTTGAGTGAATCTTGTTTGTGTTGGTTACCTTTGAATACTGATTATACAACCATATGTTTTTTATTGATTCCGCCTTTAACAAACGGTAATCTTTCTAAATATAACAACCCGTCATTAACTCTCTTGTCGGCACATTTATTTGTGTGAGTTATGACTTGATTTGAGTAAGATCCAGCTGAAATAGGGGACCTGACAAGTGGTATCAGAGCCGATTACTGTTATTTTGGAAAGATTCTTGTTGCTGATTGAAGATTTGAAGAAAGATGATGTAAGCAGACCACTGTTCCATTGATTCGTGACGTCAGCAGCTCTGTTCTTCATTTTTCTTGTAGATCTACAATCTACCGGTGTTTTCTCTTCCTTATTTCAATTAAAGCTTTAATATTTATATCTAAATCTTGCTCCAATCGTATCAGACACATCAGATCTGAACAACAAGTTTTCAGATCTGATTATTTTAAAACTTTGCTATTTACAAAGAAACTGATTTTAAGTCTTTGAAAATGTCTGGATACGAGGAACAAGAGGTGTCTACTAACAAGATACCAAGATTGTATGGACAGGAACACTTTACCAAGTGGAAAGTGCTTTTTGAAGCAGCCGTATGCTACAATGATGTTGATATGTGGAATTCCATCAAGAATGGTCCACAAGCTGCAGTTGAGGAAGGTGCAAATACAGCTGGAACTGCTGTAAGAGAAAGAATGAGAAAGGTGGATGACAGGGCCTTAGCTATGATTAAGCTAGGACTGTCTTGGGAGATTTTAACCAAAGTGGCACATCATACAACTGCCAAACAAATGTATGATGCCATACTTGAGATGTATGAAGGGAATACTGAACTGAAGAATATTAAGAAGCAAAGATTGAAGCAACAGTTGGAAAGTTTCAAGTATAAGGAGGGAGAAAGGTTAAAATCAATTCTAGAACGTTTTCTAGCTATTGTGAATGAATTGAGGACAACTGATTATGTAATGACTGACTTTGATTTAAATACAAAGTTACTCAATTCAATGCCAAAGGAATGGTATACTGCTTGCAAGTTCATCCTTCAGAAGCATAATTTCAATGAATTGAAATTGGATTATGTAGTATGCTTCCTTTAGGCTGCAGAACTTGAAATGATATCGAATGAAATGATTAAGGAAGAAAGACCCTGCTTCAACGTTTCAAATGCATTGATTGCACCAATGGGTAACTTGACTACCAAGAATCAACAGCAAATTCCCATCATTGAAGAACCAGTTGAGCATAATGCTGATACTCCAAAATCTTTCATTGGAGGTAGCACAAGTAATCAAGGAAATCAGCAGAGGTTCAATGTGCAACTGATTGATGACACTGATTCTGCCTCTATGGCAAGTAGGAATTTACCTCATTCTAGTGGTGGAAATGGACAAGGCAATGAAACACAAGCCTTACTTTCTATTTTCACTGAGTCATATAATGCCTTTGTTGCAAAGAACTTAATTCACACAAGTGTGGTACAAGATGACTTGGAGCAAATTGTGCAGATGATTTGGAAGACATGGATTTGAAATGGCAAGCTGCCATGTTGGCTTTAAGAAGTAAAAGGCTGTATAACAGAACTGGTAGGTCTCTGGTTTCTGTCCTAATGATAGGATTGGATTTGACAAGTCAAAAGCAATTTGCTACAATTGTCAGCAACCTGGTCATTTTGCAAGATAATGCAATCAACCAACAAACTTTCAGATGAATCAATTTCAGAATCAACAGCCAAGAGGTCAGCAGCAATACCAACAAAATCAGCCAAGATTCAATAACAACAACTTCAATCACAACAACAATTACAACCCCAACTTCAAGAACTTTCAGCCTCATATGAACAATCAATAACAAAGTATGCAACAGACTCAAGGTTTTCAAATGAACAACAATCAAAACCTTCAAGCAGCTCAAAATGTTCCAAACAACACTGTTCCAGCAAACCAAAGTCAAATCAGAAATCAAGGAAATGTGGCAGTGACAACACAACATGAAGGAAATTTTGATTGGAGCAATCATGAAGAGGACATTGCAGATGATATCAAGAAATAAAATGTGGTATTCATGGCCATAATTGAGAAAGAAAAAGGATCATCATCTCAGGTACACTCTTCTCCACTGTTGATTTAAATGAAATTATTAATGAATTGTCAAAAGTAGGCAAGCTGGAAAGTGAGTGTTTTAGGAAACAAAGTATCATCAATGGGTATGAGGCTAGTGAGCTGATCAGTGAAGAAAAGATTAAAAGCCTAGAAGATGACTGTATGATCAGTTACAGAGCTCAAACCAGATATATCACTTAGATAGATGGATTAAAGAAAATGTTAGTTGAAGAAAAGGTGCAGAACATAAAACTGAAGGTTAAAACTGAATTTTTGAAGAATTTGGTCTCAACAGGCAACATATGTGGTATTCTGAACCAAGTAAAGGACGAAGACAAATACAAAGCAGTTCCACCTCCATTCAACAACAACTTCATGCCAAAAGTTGACAAAGAGAAAAGAGATGCATACTTGCAACAATTCAGAGATGTCTTTCAAGACAAAGAAGAATTTGTTGATTTATACAAGAAGGTAGAAGTGAATGAAGAAGGAGAGTTTGTGATTAAGGAAGAAGTAAAAGATGATAAGTCAATTGGAGTTCAAGTCTCTGAGGATGACTTTGATCCTGTTGAATTGGATCAAGATGATTTAAGTGATCTAAGTGATCAAATCACTGATGAAGAAATCAAATCTGTTGAAAGAGGAAGAAAATACAAGAAACCAGAATCAGTTGATAAACTTCCAAAGTATCCACCAGTCACACCAAGAATGAAGAAAAATGACAAAATAAAAAGAGAACATGTTTTTTTTGACATTTGTGAAAGGAAGAAGATAAGCTACAATGCAGTCAGGCCACCAAGCAAGGCTGTATTAGAAAGGATAAAACAAAACAAAAAGAAGATGGTGACTGAAGAAGTTGATACAGAAAATTTTATCCTAGTTTATCCAATCTTTTCTAGTCATGAGGTGTTGGATGTTGGAGAAGTAGAAACTATGGAAAAGTATGAGAAGAGACAGTCAAGGGTTGAAGAAAGTATTGATGAAGAACCTATGATTATGGAGAAAGTTGTCTTTGTCAAAAGCAAACTTGAAAGACAAAACATCAAGATTGAGGAGTTTTTGTCATTCTCAATTAACTTTGACAGTTTAAAGAATCAGAAGACTCTAGGAGTCAAGTCATCTAAGCTGATGTACATATAAATATACATCTTTTCGGCATCAAATAATCTTTAAAAACTGCAATTTCTATCCAATAACATAGCATAAAAGACTACTTGTCATAATAAAACATAATTTCAGGTGAAACCAAGCCTCAAACGAAGAAACAAGCAAAAAGACGAAGAAAAACAAAAGAAAACACAAGAAAACAAAGAAACACGCCCCCATGCCTCAAGAAACACGCCCCCATGCTTTTGAAACAAGAAAAGACAAAATCTGGAAGAAAAAGCACGGGGCCATGCTCATCATGCACGGGGCCGTGGACGAGAACACAGAAAAGACAAAGAAGAATTGAGCACATGTCACTAAAAATCACGGGGCCGTGATCATCATGCACGGGGCCGTTGACGAGAACACAGAAAAGACAAAGAAGAATTGAGCACATGTCACTAAAAATCACGGGGCCGTGGACAAGAACACAGAAAAGATAAAGAAGAATTGAGCACATGTCACTAAAAATCACGGGGCCGTGCCTACCAACCACAGGGTCGTGGCCACGTCACAGAAAAGACAAAACAAATCTGGCACATGTCATAAAAATGCACAGGGTCGTGCTCATCAAGCACGGGGCCGTGCCTCACCATCTAGAATGCCTATAAATAGTGGCTCATGTTGCACTCATTTGGTGTGCCTTGAAAAGAATTCTCTCCAGTTTTCACTTATAAAAACACACACTAACACTCACTTTGAAGATCTAGTGAAGAGTTTGAAGGTTTGGAGGTCATCACCACTAATCATCATCGTCTACCATCATTACCATCATTAAGAAGAAGGATTCATCTACATTTGGTTAGATTGTTCCAAGTTTAGTAATGTATTTGTTATTACCAATCATCTTAATGTGTATCACTATGCTCATTATGAGCTAAACTCCTTTTACCATCTAAAATCTATGAAGAAGCTTTGTTTTACTTGATAATTAACCAAGACATGTGATGTAGTCTAGTAAAGTACATGGTTATATTACAATTATCTTTTGATGAGAAATGTTTCACCATCTTAAATCACTAAATCAAAGTTGGTGGTTGTCAATATCTTTGGCAATCGTTCATGATCGATTCATGTTCTTGAAAGATAGAAATACTTTGATACATTATCGAAACATGGATCCTTATATTGTACTTAGAAATGATGAGATATAAGTTATGGTGTATTTTTCTAAACCTTGGTAATCCGAAAATGGCTTTGCTTAGGATATCAAATTAGTTAAAGAAACCATATGTTAACGGAATGTATAATTATAACCTACATAAATCAACCCAGGGGAGGTTGTGTGATGAACTACAACTACCCGAAGTTGTTAGAATTGGTATTTGAGAAATCGAAGTCAATCCTAATCTTTCTACTTTACGAAACTACTTATCAACTCAAATCGACATCATTGAGATGGTATGACATTAGGAAAGGGTGGACTTTAAAATGCGCATACCATCTCCTTAGTGCCGAAGATGCTCAATTAAGGCTCAAGGAGCTATCTATCATATATTGCTACGGAAAGTTTATCACATGTATACATATTAATTATCAATGCTAAAATGGAGTGGATTCTTGATCTTAATATGGTAACCTTCGCATAATTGAACAACTCGTTTAGAATCTCTTGTCTCAGTCACCTATATATTATATATATAAGTATTTATATTTTATAAAAAGTTTAAAAATCAACCCCAAATGATTAAAACCTCCGATTGAAGTAAAACAACGCTTTATTATTAGAAACCTTTGTGTCCACGGATCGATACTTGGTTCTTACCAATACTATTCTACATATACGATAGGTACACTTGCCTATTTTGTGTGTGTTTAGTCTTTGTAGAAATCACTTTTATAAATTTAAAACACGATCTTGTGCAAAAGCAAATCATCCAACCTTTCATATTTTATACCACTAGCACGCACACATTATAAGCCAAGTGAAAGATTCAAGAAACCAAACGAACATGAAATATTCAAAGACAAGGTATGGTGCAAGAAGTGTGATGAATATGGTCACCACACAGACTCATGTAATGAATGATTGAAATTTCAACCATTTCATGTCCCAGATGGAACAAAGTATGGCTAAGACTTTGTTCTGTACAAACAGAAGTATGATGTATATCTGGGAAAAGGAAAGGTGTGTGGAAATGAAACCATGAAAAGAGAAGAATACAAATCTGCTAAGGAGACAAGGATTGAAAAGAAAGCTGATGTCAAAACAAAGAAGCAAAGGACTAAATCAGCAAGAAGAAGTATATCTCCTAAGAAGCATGAAAATGTGACCAAAAAGAACTCTCAGCCTTTGAGAATCAAACAAGATACTCAATCAGTTAAATCTGATAAATCTCAAGGATCACCTAGAAGTGAAAAGATAAGAAACAAAGGTGTTTTTTCAAGAAAGAAATCAACAGAACTGACAGGTGATGAGAAGTTCTTATTGAAACATGGATATGAACCACAAGGTTTTCTTTGGAAACCTAAGACTGAGATTAAGGTTGAGACAGTTGCTGATGTGAGAGACTACTCAGAAAAGAAGGACTATGTGATTAAGGAGTATGCCACTGACTCAGCTGAGTACCAGAACTCAACCTCACTTGTTAAAACCCCAAGAGAGTGTGGTTATGAAACCGATAATTCAGACAACTTAGAAGTCACTCATGAAGATCCTGAACCAACAACACTCACTTTCCAAGCTGTCACAGAAACTGAAAATGATGAGTTGCAAGCTGTAGAAGCCTGCACTTCATCACTCAACTAATCAAACTCTTTTTTTTGTGCAGAAACAGTCCACTCCTCTGAATGACATATGGTATATGGCTAGTGGTTGTTCTAGGCACATGACTTGTGACAAAAGATCACTTGTCAATTATGAAGAAAAGTATGAAGGTCCTGTAGCCTTTGGGAGTGATGAAAATGGTGGAAAGATTGTAGGGAAAGGAATCTTGACAAATGGAAAGGTTTCATTTGACAATGTGTTTCATGTTGAAGGTCTTTAGTATAATCTACTGAGTATATCACAAATGTGTGATAAGGGTTACAAAGTCAGTTTTGATGATTCCCACTGCTTCATCTTAAAACCTGAGTTTGTAATTCCACCTGAAATGATTATGATGATGGCACCAAGAAATGGCAACTTGTATGAATTGAATATGAAAGAAGCTGTTTCAAAGGGAGGTGCTTGTTTTGTCTCCAAAGCCACTGAAAATGAGTCAAAATTGTGGCATAGGAAACTATGTCATGTGAACTTGAAGAACATGAACAGACTTGTAAAAGGTGAGCATGTGATTGGCTTACCTACAAGAGAGTTCAAATTGGAAGATCATTGTAGTTCATGTCAGAAAGGATAACAACACAAATCTTCTCATAAGCCAAAGCTCATCAACTCAAGTGATCAAGTACTTGAATTACTTCACATGGATCTTTTTGGTAAGAAATGATACTGCCTTGTGATCATTGATGACTATTCAAGATATAATTGGGTTTATTTCCTAAGTACCAAAGATGAGACTGCAGAGTTGATTAAGGGTTGTGTAACAATGATTGAGAACAAGTTGAATAAGAAGGTTAAATTGATGAGAAGTGACAATGGTACTGAGTTCAAGAATGGAGTTATGCAAGAATTTTGTGCAGAAAAGAGAATACTCCAACAATTTTCAGCTCCTAGAACTCCTGAACAAAATGGTGTTGCAGAAAGAAGAAATAGAACTTTGATTGAAGCTGCAAGAACCATGTTAGGAGATGCTAACTTGCCTGTTACTTTTTGGGCTGAAGCCATAAATACAGCCTGCTATGTTCAGAACAGGGTGCTTGTCAACAAAAGGCATAACAAGACTCCATATGAAATATTCCACAACAGAAAGCCTTATATCAAGTTTTTCAAGCCCTTTGGATGCAAATGTTTTCTTCTAAACACTAGGGATTATTTGAACAAGTTTCAAACAAAATCTCTAGATTGTTTCTTTGTTGGATATTCTACACACTCAAAATCATACAGAGTATATGTCAAAGACCATTTGAGTGTTATAGAATCTTCTGACATCATCTTTAATGAGAATCAATTCAATACAGTTGATGGTGCAGCATGGCTGTTTGATCATGAAAAGTTAACAAGGTCTTTCAAGATTTATCCTGAAAACTTTGATGACTCATTCTACAAGACCAGTGTAATTGAAGAGAAAAAGAAGAAACCACTGGACTTAGAAGAAATGTGAAAAAAGGTTGCTAGAAAAGAAAAGTGTAGGTCCCCGGGATGGATCTGCACGGGATATCTCGATCTACACAGGTGTGGAATCCCTGCGTAGGTCGTTACGAGCGTAGAACACGAATCAAACAAACACACGATACGAATAACCGAACACGCTTTATATTATAACCGAAACACGTGATATAATCACTGAATACAGACTCAATACTCTCTGGTTCTCAAGTCTCTCGACTCACACACGTATACGATTACCTTCAACTACCAAAACAAGCCGTGACCTAGCTTATAAATACACGACAACTTCGCCTGATATGTTCAGGCGAAGTTGTTGCTAACTTCGCTTGACTAACAAGTTCGCCTGATAAGCGAACTTGTCAGTAACTTCGCTTAAACATAAACAAAACACAATTAACATTACAGACTGGATTACAGACACTAGACTATGAACTACTGACATTATGCACCAACAAAAAGGAATACACTTTTGTGAAAAATTCCTCATGTGATGTTGTTGAGCAAGTTCAAGAAAATATACAAGAAAACAGTCACAGTTCTGAAAATGATCACACTGAGATCAATCAAGACAATCAAGATGTACAGGAGGTTCAAATTCAGAATGAGGGAAACACAAGCAACCAATCAAATGAAGATGAAGCTGCATCTACTGCAAGGTTTCAAGACCTGTTTCAAAGATTGAACTTAGAAAACAATGGTGCATCTACTTCAGGATAAAATAATGAAGAAGCACCAGAATTTCATGATGCAGAGACTGATTTGTTCATTGAAGAACCAGAAATCAATGAGTCAAACCTTGACACAACTGTGTCTACTGATATGATTGTACAAACTCCTTATGTGGAAAAAAATCATCCCTCTGAAAATATCATTGGAAATTTGCATGAAAGAGTCACAAGAAGTCACTCAGAAATTGCAAACATTTATCTTTACTCATGTTTTCTATCCCAAATAGATCCTAAGAACATTGCTCAAGCACTGAAAGACAATAGTTGGGTGGAAGCAATGCAGGAAGAATTGGCACAGTTCAAAGACCTACATGTGTGGGATCTTGTTGATAAGCCATTTGACAGATATGCAATAGGAACAAATGGGTTTTTAGAAACAAAAGGGATGAGAGGGGTTTGGTGATTAAGAATAAAGCTAGACTTGTGGCACTAGGATGCCTTCAAGAAGAAGGAATAGACTTTGAGGAAGTCTTTGCACCTGTTGCAAGACTTGAAGCTATCAGGATCTTTCTTGCATATGCTGCCTCAAAGAACATTAGAGTGTTCCAGCTTGATGTTAAGTCTGCATTCCTAAATGGAAAGATTGATGAAGAAGTGTATGTAGCTCAACCCCCAAGTTTTGAGGATCCAATGTATCCAAACAGGGTTCATAAGCTAAACAAAGCCCTTTATGGATTACATCAGGCTCCTAGAGCATGGTATGATGAGCTATCAAATCATCATATTGAAAATTGTTTTCAGAGGGGAGCCATTGACAAGACACCCTTGTACAAAAGAAAGGGATCAGACTTGCTGCTGTTACAAGTCTATGTTGATGATATCATCTTTGGTTCCACAAATGAACAAATGTGTTTGGAGTTTGAAGGGGTGATGAAATCCAAATATAGCATGAGCTCAATGGGAGAAATGAACTTCTTTCTTGGACTGCAAGTTCAACAAAAGGCTGAGGGGATCCTCATTCACCAAACTAAATATGTGCAGGACATCTTGAACAAGTTCAATTGTCATGAGTACAAAACTGCTTCAACTCCAATAGACACCAAGGAAAAGATGATTGCAGATGAAAAGGGGGAGCCTGTGGATGAACATGAATACAGAGCCAAAATTGGATCTCTGATGAACCTAACGGCTACAAGACCTGACATTATGTTTGCTGTGTGTGTCTGTGCAAGATTCCAAGCAAGTCCAAAAGTCTCCCACATGAATGCTGTTAAAAGAATATTCAAATATTTGAAGGGAAGACCAGACTTAGGAATTTGGTATCCAAATAACAAATCATTTGATCTGATTGCCTACACAGATAGTGATTATGATGGATGTAATATGAGCAGAAAGTCAACCTCAGGTGGATGTCAATTTTTGGGGGAAAGGCTAGTGTCTTGGCAATGCAAGAAGCAGACAACTGTCTCAATATCAACTGCAGAAGCTGAATATGTTGCTGCATCTGCTTGCTGTGCACAAGTTCCATGGATTCAAAATCAGATGCTGGATTATGGTTTGAATTTTCTGAACACCCCTATTCTTATTGATAATACTGCTGCATACTTTACTGTTAAGAATCCAGTTCAACATTCTAAGACTAAGCACATTGAAATCAGACATCACTTCATTAGAGATTGTAGTGAAAAAGGTTTGATTGAAATGCAAAGAGTTGATACAAGTGACAATTTGGCTGACCTATTCACCAAACCACTTGATAGAACCAGGTTCAACTTTCTTTTGAAAGCCCTGAGAATGATCAACTCTGATGAGATCTGATTAAGGATGTGTGCTTGGTTGTATACCTCTATATGCCAACTGTTTACTTTATTTAGAGGTTTCACGAATTGAATGTTATGTGAAATTTGCTTGAGTAAGATTCTGAGTATGTTACTGAATATGTTGATTGTTATGTTCTTTGACTGATTATGTTTGCAAATAATGACATAAGTGATTTGATTAATATGTTTGCATGTTTATCAGCTAATGTGTGTTTGTGATGTTAAGATAAGTAGTCTTGTTATGAATTATCTGCTAAAATGCTTATCTGACATCACTTCTTAATTGGTTGAATATGTGCTTTGTCTGATCTTCTGATGTTATTAAGATAGGATAGTCATTGAATGTTAGTGCTGTCTGCTTGTCTTGATGATGTTATGTTTGATTAAGATTTGATTATGTGTTGCAACTGTTTATGTCAAAATGTGTTTTATGTCAAAATTAAGTGATAAAATGAATTTTCAATGAATTTTGCATAAATACTATATTTTGAAGCAAAACATGAGCATGTTGTTAATGGTGCTGAGACATGATAATACTATTCAGTTCAAGCTTTAAAGGAGGATTTTTCATTGAAAAGTCTCAGGTAGTTATCGTTGCTGAAAATTATGTCATTTGCCCAGTTGGAAGGACATACACCTGTGTATGTTTGGTCCTGCAATCTGAAAAGATTAAAAGGATAGCCATTAACCAGAAAACTGAAAGCATTTGGGGCAATCATAACTTGTTTGGTCCTGTTGAAATGACATATATTCACAATGTATGTTTGGTCCTGTTGACCACCTATGGTCAACAAGAACAGCCATTTACCTACCAATTAAGAGACATTGGGGTGATTGAATATTAAACTGAATCAAATGGGAAATGATAGTACATTGACTACTTAGCCAATCATATGGATTTATTCTGCTAAAAGGACTCCTAGTACAGTCATTGACATGTATGGTTGCTTTCTCATGATATGTAAAATCTAAGGTGATATAAACATAAAGAAAATGCTAAGATTTATGTGGAGTTACATTGTTGTCTATGCATGTTCCTAGATAAATCTTTTCAAATGATAGGCAGAAAAGTGATTATCCAGTCATACACAAGCCTGTTGGTCTTTGGCTACCCAAAATGAAACATCTTTTAAAGAATGACAAAGAAAAGTTGTGAACTACTTTAATTTCAAAAATTTTGTCAACCAAAAGTTGATACTTGTTCACAAATTTTTATTAAGAAAATACAAACATGAGGGTTAATTCCAGAACTACAAGGGTGGAGGCAATCATATAAGTCCTTTAAACATCCTGAATGAAATGTCTGTAAGTCCGACTTGCGTGGCATGTATGTCCAACGTTCAACCTCACATATGTTTGTAGATTTAAAAAGAAATATCTTATAAATTTTCAAAAATATGTTTTGTCATTAAAAGTTTTTAACCAAAACCAGGGGGTCAAAGTCAAATTGGGGTGATCTGGAGAAAGCCAAATAAGCCTTGAGGATAGATAAGGATCATCATAAAACAATATGTGTTATCCATTGAATTTTCTGCAAAATTAATTGAAATTAATCATATCACCAAAGAAATGAAAATCATGTTAAGTCTAGACCTGCCGTTAACCTGTCTTTGTAGTGATAATAATGCTGAGAAAGAAGTATTGAGAAAGCTACTTAGTCAATATGATCCCATTCTTGAGATCTTTTCAGTTTATAAAAGAAATTGTTTTAAAAAGAAACATAACTGAAATTTGATCTCTAAATGCACCATTTGCTTGTAAACTATGATCTGTAATGATACATAACTTAGAAATGTCATTTGACAAGTGGTTTAAGTCGAACAGTGTTGCATTTTGCCTAAAATAGGTTGAATAGGTAAGTTCGGCCAAGGTTTGATGTTTCTGACCTTCCCGGGCACAAAAGAGTTGAATATGGTTGAATATGTATTTTTCGGGTAAGGTTTAATGTTTTATAACCTTTCCGAGTACACTTGGATGTTTTTATCTAAGTTTACTCTTTTCGGGCATGCTTTGATGTATTTGATACTATTCGGGTAGAATTACTATTTTAGTCACTTTCCGGGCAAGCCTGATTGCTTATGATTGAATACGTATTTTCGGGTAAGGTTTGATGCTTTATAACCTTTCCGAGCACACTTAGGTACTTTTATCTAAGTTTGACTTTTTCGGGTATGATTTGATAATTTGAATTTTCTTGGGTAGACTATCCTGTTTAGTTTAGTTCCCAAGCATACCTGATGTGTGAATATGTTAATCCTAGAAAGCTTAGTGCTAACATAGGATTGTCGGGCAAGCTCTTTGAAATTTTAGACTATGGTACACTTAGGTGTTTTATATTTAATTTCATTTCGGTCATGCTATGTATTATTTGTGATTATAATTGCTTTGAAATTACAAGTGTTTTCGGGCAGACTTTGTCTTCCGGGCACACTTTATATTCCGGGTACAGTATTGTTCCCTCAATATACTTGGTAATTTCTAAACTTGACTTTCCGAGCACACTGTCTGCAAGATATCATTTCGGGCACACTTTGTACTCTAGGAAGGTTATTCGGGTATACTTTGCATGGAAAGCCTGTTCGGGCACACTTTGTACTCTTATGAAGGTTGCTCGGGCACACTGTTCATCAAAGTGTGTTTGATTGAATGTGTTTCTAATTTTGATAGGGTTTATGCTAGATTGAGTTACTTGATTTATATTTAAGAAATTTATTTGGGTATCTTAATTGATTCCTAGCAAGGATGTTTATTTGATATTTCATACTTGATTAACTGTCTTGTGATTAAGTTCTCAAGAAATCAGGTATTTCGGGTAAGCTTTCTTCATAATGTCTTGACTTTAAATTATCTAGCTTGACCTAGCAATGTTTGTGAATAACAAGGAATCAGGTAAACCATATAAGATTAAAAGAATATGTTATCAAGCAAGGTTTAATATTTTATCGGGTAAGCTTTGTGTAAGTGGAAGTATACCGAGTAGACTTTGCAAAGGTTTACTTTTCCGAGTAAGGTTTGCTAAGCATAAAATAATAAAGAGTTATATGTTTTAAAATTGTTTTAAATATCAAGTGGATAATGTTACTGTTTGACAGCTAATAATTCACAAAACGACAAAAAGCATTTAAAACCCACTTTCAAAAGGTATATAAGAGGGAGTTAGGCAAAATTTTCAACATTACATTTCCCTCTCTCTCTTTCCACTGCAACTGCTTACTCGCAAAGAAACCCAAACCGACCTATCACATTCATTCTTAATCCAAACCCTAATTTGAATCAGCCCTCTAATTCCGACTTGGTAAGCATTAATAATGTGTTTTCCGATCACGATTAGACTATTATGGGCTTTGATTATGTATTTGATTACTAATATTTTGATTATGTGTTTAGGTTATAAATTTGTCGAAGAACAGGTCCCTGATGATTTTTCTCTCTTTCTTCTTCATTTTTATACCTTGAAATTACTTAAAGTACTGAACTTTATGACTAATTTCACTTTGAATGTGTTTGATTGTGTTGATCAGATATGGCAGAAGAAAAACAACCCAAGTACTTCTTTGAAAAGAAGCATAACATGTGTGCCCTTTTGCAAGTCACACCTGACAACGAGCCGGTGGCGAGAATGATTACTTGGATGGCTCGATCGAATGTCAGCTTTGCTTTCACTGATTGTCCTGTCATCTATAGAAATCATTCACTGGATTTTTGGAGATCTGCAGAACTTGTTGAAGATATCAATGGAAAGAGAATCGAAGCAACTGTTGCAAGACAAGAAATACACATAACTGAAGGATGATAAGAAGATGCTTGCGGTTGAATGATGGTGACCATAATCCAATAAACTTCAATACGGCACACCTGATCAAAATATTTGAAGAAACGATGGGTTATCAGGGAATAGTCCATGACGGACAATTTCAAAAGGGAATGTTCCCTATGTTGTATAGATTTCTCATTCACCATGTGATACAGGGATTTGCTCCACGAAAGGGATCATGGACTCTAATGAGTCGTGATCTTGCAAATGCCACTGTGGTGATTATATATGATTTGTCGTTCAATTTCTCAAAAATGATTTTTGATTGGTTGGTATCAAACTTGAAGAAGGCTGAGGTAGATAGATTTCTGCAGTACCCAAGGTTCCTACAGATAATCTTCAACCGTGAATTGCAAAATCTACCCGCTATTGGCATTACACACCTACTGCAGAATCCTGACACTTTCAAAAGAATCAGAAATCCTAGTGTGGCCAATAGATTTGACTCAAACATTCCGTTTGAGATCTTTCCATGGTTGTTGGACCATGACTTGAATGTGATGCCAGTGCCTGAGTTGAGCTCAAAGGAGGAAGGAGGGGTAGATAAATATGAGGATGATGATAATGGTTCTGATGATGGAGATGATAATGTTGATGATGGAAATGAAGGAGGAGCAGGAGTAGCTATGAATGTTGATGCACTCGATCAGGGGGAGCAACTTGAGGAACAAGAACAACCTATTCCACCACCACCACAATCACCATTACACATCGACCAACCCATTATACCATCACCACCACAAACTTCACCACATCAAACCACTCAACCCCCACCCCAAATCCTAACCATTAGCCAACCTGCAACTTCAACACATATATCACCAACACCACAAACACCACAAACACCACCAACATTTAGCCCAAGTCATTCTGATCCACTTATCCCAAACCAACCAAATTCACAATCACCACACCAATCCACTTTCCAAACTCACACCACAGAACTACCTGATTTTGAACCTTTTTCTACATCACCACCTACAACCTCACATACAGGCACAGACCTATTTGAAAGAAATCTGGACTTAAAGTTAGAAAATGCTGAGTTGAAAAGAAGAAATGAGGAGGTTACAAATGAGAATGTTATGCTGATAGAGAAGTTGGTACAAGAAAATTTGAAAATTCATGCCCTCGAGCAGGAGGTTGAGAAGACCTCAGCTGCCCCAAAACAGGGGGAGAATGAGAATATGCCAACCGTTTCTATTGTAAACGTTGCTGAAATTGTAAAAGTTGTGGAGACTGCAGACAGTTTGAAGTTGATTATGATTGATTTTGAGGAAAGTAGTGAGGAGAGGAGGATTGAGGATGATGAGTATGAAGGTGATAGATAATATGTAGGAGAGCAGGATTATGATTACAGTGAAGAAAGAAATGATGAAATGAGAAATGTGGAAAGGGATGAAGAGAATGTTGAAGAGAATGATGAAGAAAATGTTGAAGAGAATGTTGAGACAGTGGAAAATATTGAAAAGATAAATGATGAAGAGATAGTGGCCACCACTGATATAGTCACTGTTGTACAAAAAGAAACTCAAACTGATGAAATCATTCAAGGGATTACTACTACTGAGGAGCCAATCATTACTGAAGGTGAACAACCTGAAAGCTCCAAGAGGGTAGAGTATGATCCTGAATTGGAGCACTTGAGAAGGAAATTGATGAGTATGGACAATCTGATGATGAGGAGGAAGTAGTGCCTAAAAGGATGGATAAAGGAAAAGAAAAGGTCACAGAAGAAGAGCCTGTTAAGGCCTATCCAGAAAAGGATGTGTTGTTTACAGAAGATGCTGAAGCTGCTGCTGCTGCTAAGGGAACAAGAAAACATTTTAAGAGAAACAAGGGGACAGAGAGATACTGGCCCAAACCATGGACCCTGTAGAGTTGGCAAAGCAGGAAAACTTAATGAACCAAGCCAAGTTTGCAAAAGAAGTTATTGAAGAAGTGGCTGATCAAGAGGTGATTGAAGCCTTGATTAAGTTAAAAGAGCAAGAGGAAGCTGGCAATTCCTTTGCTATGGTGGTTAGCATGTTTCAAACTCAAAATCAACAAGAAACAAAGTCAAATGAGACTGCTAAACAAAGTCAAATTCAAAGTCAACAAGAAACAAATTGGTGAGTCCATTGCCTCAATGGCTGCAAAGAAATGGGCTCAACAGATTAAAGATGACATTAGACAAAATCCCGATGAATGGGAGTATGTGGATGATCCCAAGTATGGAAAGAAGTACTCAAGAAAACGGGATAGACCAGAAACATTTATGCCAACTGAAGGTACTAAGTCTGCAAAGAAAGGCAGATGGGATGACAAGAACAAGTACTTTGTTGAAACTCCAGATGAAGATGAAGTCCAATCAGGGCAATTACACTACAGACACTGCAACCAGATCAAAGAATTCCAGGTGTTCCAAATGTTCCTAATGTGCCCAATAGAACTGAACCAAATACAGAACATCCACCCTCTGATGAACCAAAGATTGATGCTGTAAATGACTTAACTGAAGAGGAAGATGAATCTGAGGATTTGGATGATGATGATAATCCTGATGATGATCAAGGAAAGAGTGCCAAGACTGCAAATGTTGAGACTCCACAAGTTGTAATGACTGATGAGCAGAGAGTAAACATTGAGCAGAGTTTGTTGAATGCTAAAATGAACAATCCCTTGATTAAGAAGCTAAGGGAACTTGGTGTGAAATTTGAAAGTGTGGCTCATATGAATGTTAGTGAGCTAAATCAGAGGCTTGAGGAATAAAATGAAAAGATCAAAAGAGCCATGCAACAAAAGAATAAAGATGCTCAGAAACACAGAGAATATCTGAGAAGGCATGGATACTCTGAAAAGGATTTGAGTCATTTCAATCATGATAAGCTCCAAGACCTTTACAACAGTGAAAGAGAAAAGGTGATTAAGAAATGTGTAAAGGAGAATGAGAGGATTGAAAAGATGGAAACTTTGAAAGAGAAGTTTGGAGGTATGTGTGGATACCTGCTGGAGAAAGGTTTGAAGCCTGAAATGGTTGAGAACTTATCTAGAGAATCAGTATTGGACCAATACAATAAACTGAAAAGGAAAGAGAAACTGAAGACGGTCCAAACTGGGAGCTCTACTAAACAATCTGAAACATTTGTTGAGCCTCCAAAAAGAAAAGGAAAATAATGACTCTGAGGGAGAAACAGAAGATTCAGCGTGAAAAGGAAATGTCAAAGGAAGTACCTGTTGATGAAACCCCAACTCCTCAAGAAGATAAGCTTGATCCTGAAGATGAACGAATTGTCCCTTGGGAGAATGAAGAAATGATAAATATTCTAAGGGGGATAATGATAAACCAAAGGGGAATGGATGAAGCCTCTTTTGATGCATTAGAAAAGGAAGATTTGAAAAATCTTTTCTACATTCAAAAGGCTGATTGGGAGAAAACTCTAAGGGAAGGAGAAAACCCTAGAAGCTTTGTTG
Organism: Bidens hawaiensis; assembly: GCF_021521415.1. Lineage (NCBI taxonomy): Eukaryota > Viridiplantae > Streptophyta > Magnoliopsida > Asterales > Asteraceae > Bidens > Bidens hawaiensis. Next base: position 7,154 of record NW_027494538.1, on the reverse strand, counting down.
ATGGAAAATTTGTACCTGCTGGTCTGTCAAATAGACTTGATATGGCAAAAATGTTTCTCAATCTTAAAGAACTAGCTGGACAAGATGTAGTTGAACTAGCTAACCTTCCACCTGAGATGGTAAAGGCAATCTACATCAAAACTTTCAATTTGGGGCCAAGAAAACCCATGAAGTCTATTCCATTTAGGCCTCCAATCTCAAGAAGACATCCACAAGGTGTGTTGGGTCAAGAATTTGACCCAAATGAGGAGATTTGACCTAAACGAAGAATATGGAAGATTGGAATCTTCTCAACCTCCTCAGAAACTACTAAGTATTGAATCCGAGCACACCTTGGACCTTCGAGTAAGCTTTTACTTAGCCGAGTACGAGATTTTGCCTCCCGAGCAAGGTTTACTTCAAATAGTCTTCTTAAGTGGATATCCGAGCAAGGTATGCTTTTTACTGATTTCCGAGTAAGGATCATTGATTTAGCATATCCGAGTAAGGTTCACTTTGTCAAGCAGGGTTGTTCTTCAAGACCAAGTATTTTACTCTTCCGAGTAAGGATTGGTCAAGCAAGTCCATGAAGCCAAACGATTGGAAGACCGAGCAAGGTATTCTTTAATAATTATGGTCCGAGTATACTTGATGAGTTAATAGAATATCTCTAAGTTATTTCGAGTAAGGTTCTGCTCAAGTAAGGTATGTACTCCCGAGTACGCCTTATCAATTAGTTGTTCAACTGACAATGAGCCGAACAGGATCATAGAAGAACAAGGTTGCTCGTAAGGATTTGTCGAGCAAAGTTTGATAAGTCCAAGAAGATTGAAGTCTACTCGGTGAATATTTTACTTGGTAAAATATTCTTTATCTAAAGTCTACTCGGAAACTGATCCCGAGTACACTTCTATGTTTACCAAGTTTGAAGGAAGGCCGAGTACACTGCGTACTCGGAGACTGAAGTTTAATGAAAAGCCTACCCGGAAAACTTGTTTTACACTTAGTTTTATTTTTGAATATGTAATTTGAATATGTACTATCGGATAGGGTTTCTAGAAGGAATGACAGCTGTCCTAGGTTGGCAGGTCTATAAATAGAATAATTAGGGCACGCTGCCAGGAGACACGGAAAAAGAGAGACGGAGTGACAGAATACACACGACACATTAATTGAGAATATTTTGTGTGTGTAACGGCTGTCTGAAGATTCCTTATAAACCCTAAATCGATTACTCCTTTTGTATGACTAACGTTATATAAACGGAAATCTTTTGAGTGAATCCTGTGTGTGTCTTCTATCTTTGAATACTCATTGCAACCGTATGTTTGTTATTGATTCTGCCTTTAACAAACGAATATATTTCTAAATACAGCAACCCGTCATTAACTCTCTTGTCGACACGATTAATTTTGTGTGAGTTATGACATGATTGCTTAAAGATCCGAGCCGAATTGACCATCCATAAAAACGGGACCTGACAAGTGGTATCAGAGCTGGTTACTGCTATTTTTTTTAGAAAGATTGTTGCTGATTGAAGATTTGAAGAAGAATAACGTAAGCAGAGCACTGTTCGATTGATTTGTGACGTCAGCTGCCCTGTTTTTCATTTTTCTTCCAGATCTACAATTTTCCGGTGTTTTCTCTTCCTTTTTTCATTTAAAGTTTTAATCTTTATATCTAAATCTTGTTCTAATCACATCAGACACATCAGATCTGAGCATTCTGGTTTCAGATCTGATTATTTTGAAAACTTTTTATAAGAAACTGATATTTGTTTTCTCAAAATGTCTGGATATGAGGAACAAGAGGTGTCTACTAACAAGATTCCTAGGTTGTATGGACAGGAAAACTTTATCAAATGGAAGGTACTCTTTGAAGCAGCCGTATGCTACAATGACATTGACATGTGGAACTCCATCAAGAATGGTCCACAAACTACTGTTGAAGAAGGTGCAAATGCTACTGCCACTGCTGCTATAAGAGAAAAGATGAGAAAGGTGGATGACAAAGCCTTGGCTATGATTAAGCTAGGTTTGTCTTGGGAGATTCTGACCAAGGTGGCTCATCACACAACTGCCAAACAAATGTATGATGCCATCCTTGAGATGTATGAAGGGAACACTGAATTGAAGAACATTAAGAAGCAAAGACTGAAGTAACAGTTGGAAAGGTTCAAGTATAGAGATGGAGAAAGGTTGAAGTCAATACTAGAACGTTTTCTGAGTGTTGTGAATGAGTTGAGAACAACTGATTATGTAATGACTGACTTTGATTTGAATACAAAGTTGCTCAACTCAATGCAAAAAGAATGGTATACTACTTGCAAATTCATCCTTCAAAAGCAGAATTTCAATGAATTGAAATTGGATGATGTGGTATGTTTTCTTCAAGCTGCTGAACTTGAAATGATTGAAAATGAGATGATCAAGGAAGATAGACCAAGTTTTCATGTTTCAAATGCTTTGATTGCACCAAAGGGAAATCTGTCTATCAAGAACCAACAGCAGATTCCCATAATAGAAGAAACAGCTGAACATAATGTTGTGACTCCAAAATCTTTTATTGGGGGTAGCACAAGCACTCAAGGAAATCAGCAAAGGTTCAATGTGCAATTGATTGATGATTCTGACTCTGCCTCTGTGTCTAATGGAAATGTTCCTAACCCTGGAACAGGACATGTTCAAAGCAATGAGACACAAGCTTTATTTTCTATGTTCACTGAGTCATATAATGCCTTTGTTGCAAAGAACATGATTCACACAAGTGTGGTTCAAGATGATTTGGAACAAATTAATGCAGATGACTTAGAAGATATGGATTTGAAATGGCAAGCTGCTATGTTGGGATTGAGAAGTAGAAGGCTGTACAATAGAACTGGTAGATCTCTGGTTTCTGGTCCAAATGACAGGATTGGGTTTGACAAGTCAAAAGCAATATGCTACAATTGTCAGCAACCTGGTCATTTTGCTAGAGAATGCAATCAACAAAGAAATTTTCAGATGAATCAATTTCAGAATCAACAACCAGGAGGTCAACCTCAATATCAAAACAATCAATCTAGAGGTCACCAGCATTACCAGCAAAATCAGCCAAGATTCAACAACAACAGCAATCAGATGAACAATTTCAACAACAACAGCAGTTACAATCCAAACTTCAATCCAAACATCAATAACTTTCAGTCTCAAATGAACAATCAACAACAGAACATGCAACAGAGTCAAGGATTTCAGCCTCAAATGAATCACAATCAAAACCTTCAAGGAACTCAAAATAGTCAAAACAACACTGTTCCAGCAAATCAAAATTAGATCAGAAATCAAGGAAATGTAGCAGTGACTACACAACATGAAGGAAGTTTTAATTGGAGCAGTCATGAGGAGGATATTGCTGATGACATCAGAAAGGCAAATGTGGCATTCATGGCCATAATTGAGAAAGAAAAGGGAACCTCCTCTCAGGTACACTCTGCTCCTACAGTTGATTTGAATGAACTTATTAGTGAACTAAAAACAAAAGTAGGCAAGCTGGAAGGTGAGTGTTTTGGAAAGCATAGTATCATAAATGAGTATGAGGCAAGTGAAATGAAAAGTGATGAAAAGATTAAGAGCCTTGAAGATGATTGTATGATCATTTATAGATCTCAAACAAGATACATCACTGAGATTGATGGTCTAAAGAAGATGTTGATTGAAGAAAAGTTGCAAAACACAAGACTAAAGGTTGAAACTGAATTTCTTAAGAATTTGGTCTCAACTGGGAACATTTGTGGAATACTGAATCAAGTGAATGAACAGGACAAATACAAGACAGTTCCACCTCCATTCAACAACAACTTTATGCCAAAGGTTGACAAAGAGAAAAGAGATGCATACTTACAACAATTCAAAGATGTCTTTCAAGACAGGGAAGAATTTGATGATTTATACAAAAAGGTAGAAGTGAATGAAGATGGAGAGTTTGTGATTAAGAAAGAAGTGAAAATGGAAAAGTCAATTGGAGTTCAAGTCTCTGAGGATGACTTTGATCCAGATGAGTTGGATCAAGATGATCTGAGTGATTTGAGTGATCAAATCACTGAAAAGGAAATTCAAGTTGCTGAAAAAGGAAGAAAGTATAAAAAACCTGAATCTGTTGATAAGCTTCCAATGTATCCACTAATCCCACCAAAATCAAAGAAACAAAATGATAACATTAAAAGGGAACATGTCTCTTTTGATATCTGTGAAAGGAGAAAGATAAACTACAATGCAGTCAGACCTCCAAGCAAGACTGTATTGAATAGGATAAAGCAGAACAACAAGAAGAAGAAGGTGAATGAAAAGACTGATACAGAAATCTTTATCCCAGTTTATCCAATCTTTTCTAGTCATGAAGTGTTGGATGTTGGAGAAGTGGAGACAATGGAAGAATATGAGAAAAGACAGTCAAGGGTTAGAGAAAACAATAATGAAGAACCTATGATTATGAAGAAGATTGTCTTTGTCAAAAGCAATGTTGAAAGACAAGACATCAAGATTGACGAATTTGTTCCTTTTTCAATTGACTTTGATGGTTTGAAGAATCAAAAGACTATAGGAGTCAATACACCTAAGCCAAGTGAAAGATTCAAGAAACCAAAGAACATGAAGTCTTCAAAGGAAAGGTTTGGTGCAGAAAATGTGATGAATATGGTCACCACACAGATTCATGTTATGAAAGATTCAAACTCAAACCATTTCATGTACCAGATGGAAAAATGTATGGTCAAGACTTTGCATTGTACAAACAGAAATATGAAATGTATTTGGGAAAAGGGAATGTCTGTGGAAAGAAGACAATTAATGAAGAGAATGTTGAAATCAAAGGAAAGAAACATGTGACTGAGTGTGCAAAAAGAAGTAAGTCACCACAGAAGCACAAGAAGATGACAAAGAAGAAAAATCAGTCATTGAAGATTAATCAAGACATTCAATCAGTTAAGTCTGATGAATTATATGGATCATCAAACAGTGAAAAGATAAGAAGAAAAGATACTTATCAGAGAATGAAATCAACTGAGCTTACTGGTGATGAGAAGTTCTTGATGAAACATGGATATGAACCACAAGGTTTCACTTGGAAACCTAAAGCAGAAACTAAAATTGAAGCTGTGGCTGATGTAAGAGACTACTCAGAAACAAAGGACTATGTCTTGAAAGAAATTGTCACTGACTCAGTTGAGCCTCAATGTTCAGTTTCACTTTTCAAAACACCAAGAGAATGTGGCTATGAAACTGATCATTCTGATAATCTGGAAATCACTCATGCAGATCCTGAATCTACAACACTCACTTCCCAGGGTGTCACTGAAATTGACACTGATAAGTTACAAGTTGATAAAACTTGCACCTCATCACTTAACTAATCAAATTTCTCTTTGTGCAGGAACAGGCCACTCCATTGAATGACATATGGTATATGGATAGTGGTTGTTCTAGGCACATGACTTGTGACAAGAGGTCACTTGTGAACTATGAAGAGAAATATGAAGGTCATGTTCCCTTTGGGAGTGATGAAAATGGTGGAAAGATTGTGGGTAAAGGAATCTTGACAAATGGAAAGGTGTCATTTGATAATGTGTTTCATGTTGAGGGACTTCAATACAATCTTCTGAGCATATCACAGATGTGTGATAAAGGTTACAAAGTTAGTTTTGATGATTCTCATTGCTTCATCTTAAAACCTGAATTTGTGATTCCACCTGAGATGATTATGATGATGGCACCCAGAAATGGCAACTTATATGAGTTGAATATGAAAGAAGCCATTTCAAGAGGTGGTGCATGTTTTGTTTCTAAAGCCACTGAAAATGAATCAAAATTGTGGCATAGGAAATTGTGTCATGTAAACTTAAAGAACATGAATAGACTGGTCAAGGGTGAACATGTGATTGGTTTACCTACAAGAGAATTTAAGTTTGATGATCACTGTGATTCATGTCAAAAGAGCAAGCAACACAAGTCTACTCATAAGACAAAGCTCATCAATTCAATTGATCAACCACTTGAGTTACTTCACATGGATCTTTTTGGTCCTGTGAGTGTGCCAAGTATTGGAAAGAAAAGATATTGTCTGGTGATCATTGATGACTATTCAAGATATACTTGGGTCTATTTCCTAAGTACCAAGGATGAGTCTGCTGAGTTGATTATGCGTTGTGTTACAATGATTGAGAACAAGCTGAATAAGAAAGTCAAAATGATGAGAAGTGACAATGGTACAGAGTTCAAAAATGGAGTTATGGAAGAATTCTGCACAAAGAAAGGAATATTTCAACAATTCTCAGCTCCTAGAACTCCTGAACAAAATGGTGTGGCAGAAAGAAGAAACAGAACTTTGATAGAAGCTGCCAGAACCATGTTGACTGATGCAAATCTGCCTGTCACTTTTTGGGCTGAAGCAATCAATACAGCATGTTATGTTCAGAACAGGGTACTTGTAAACAAAAGGCATAACAAGACTCCATATGAAATTTTCAATAACAGAAAGCCTTACATCAAGTTTTTCAAGCCCTTTGGTAGCAAATGTTTTCTATTAAACACTAGAGATTATTTGAACAAGTTTCAAACTAAGTCACTAGATTGTTTCTTTGTTGGATATTCTACTCACTCAAAGGCATACAGAGTTTATGTGAAAGATCACATGAGTGTGTTAGAGTCATCTGACATCATTTTTAATGAAAATCAATTCAATACAGTCAGTGGTGCAACATGGCTGTTTGATCATGAGAGACTAATAAAGTCATTCAAGATTTATTCTGAAGACTTTGATGATTCATTCTACAAGACCAGTGTGATTGAAGAGAATAAGAAGAAAGAACTGGACTTGGAAGAATTATGGAAGAAGGTTGCTAGAAAAGAAAAGGAATACACTTTTGTGAAGAGCTCCTCAAGCAATGCAATTGAACAAGATCAGGAGATAACAAGTCAAGACAGTCCTAATGTACAAAATGATCATGTTCAGAATAGGAGTGACACAGGCAACCAATCAAATGAAGATGAAGCTGCAACAACAGCAAGATTTCAAGACTTGTTTCAAAGCTTGAATCTGGGAAACAATGGTGCATCTACTTCAGAACAAACCAATGATGAAGCACCAGAGTTTCATGATGCAGAAGCTGATTTGGTCATTGAAGAAACTGAACTTAAGAT